>NW_020954577.1:37839117-37839195 GCF_900497805.2 Vombatus ursinus
CTTTCTTTCTTTCTTTCTTTCTTTCTTTCTTTCTTTCTTTCTTTCTTTCTTTCTTTCTTTCTTTCTTTCTTTCTTTCT
>NW_020954577.1:37839595-37928354 GCF_900497805.2 Vombatus ursinus
TTTTAAAAGTGTCCTGATGCTTCTATTGGGTCTCAATAATTTCTCTGAATTGGGTATGACTGACTGGCCCATCTGCAGACACACATGCCTATCTGCAAATAAGTAACATTCTGCAGATGGGTGATGTGATGCATGTGAATGCCAACAGTCAGTGCCCACAGAGCATATTCTATGCATTGAGCTCCATATAGTATAGCTGAAGAGAAGACATACAGTCTTTTCCCCTCCAGGAACTCAGACTATAAAGTGGAGTTTCTTAGTCTGGGGTCCGGGATTTGTGACCTTGTATGGGGGGAAAAATTACATCTTTATTTTCATTAACCCTACTGAAATTTAGCAAGTCTTCTAATTATAAATGTATGTAACTAACCATAGTAGTATTAGCAGTATCTGGGACTTTGTTACCAAGAAAAATCACAGATATTTTCATATCATATTACAGTTATTGCAGATGTCATGGAATATCATTTATGCTCATTGCTACTTCAAAATAATTATAGTTGTTATGTGTGCTGCTAGGTCACACATAATTCTGTCTTCCTTTCTATAGACTATTTCATGATCATTGATTTCCTTTGTAATCCCATGGGTTTTAGGTTATTATTTTATATTTAATTATATTAATGTTAATTTAGATTATTTTATGCATTTAAAAATATTTCAGCCATCAGGTTCATGGCTTTATCAGACTACCAAAGGGGTCCATGATGAAGGACAACAACAACTCCTTGTCATGAAGCTGAAATCTCCAACTCTGTACCTTTCAGTGTTATAAAACAGCAGAGGTAGGCTTTAGGTTAGGCTGTCTAAAATTTGCAAAGCACTTTACATTTCTTATCTCGTTTGATTCTCATAACAAGCCTGTGATGTAGGTGCTATTTTGTCCCCAATAAATTAGTAGTTATTGAATTATTTCAAATAAAAAATGAAATTTTTAAAAAATGAAATTTAAAAAAACCCTGATTTTTTTTTTTAACTTTAGGTGGGTACCGCACATTTATCATTGCCCTTTGCAGCACAAATAAATCCCATGGAGTTTGAGTGACTTGTCCAAGGCTATATAAGTAAGAAGCGTCAGAGGTACATCCTGAACCCTGATTTTCTCTGACTTCAAATTGAGCACAATTTTCACAACACATATAAGTCCTGCAAAAGACAAGGATAAAAATCCTGTACTCACCTAAAGCAGAAACATCAGGCTTTATAATTGGTCAGTGGCCAAAATTTGGAAATGAAGTTGACATACAAACAAAAGATATCAATACAATGTAAAAAATAAGAAGGAAAGTGAGTTGCTTTGAAATTTTAGGATTTATTACATAGATTTTCATGACATGGAAATTCATTGTTTTATACTGAATCCTTTCTTATGTTCTGCTGTGTACATGAAAATGTTCGTTTTTTTTCTTTTTTTCATTTTGTATTTAAGTTTAAAAATGAATCAAAGGTTTTTTTTAAATAACACTAAATAACACAATGGATTTTTTTTTCAGGAAGCTTTAATTTCCCAAATGCAACACAACCCCCTTTCCTCTTCCTATTCAATTCCAGGACCACATCACTCTCTGTTTTCATGGCCATCTACACATGCATGCACACAGGCATACACACATACACACACACACATTATTATAAGATCAATTTACTCATCCAACTCTATGTCACAGTTTGAAAAAAGAGACATACTCCATCAGTTTGGTTTTTCCAGTGTAGATCATCAGACTTGCCTCTTTTGAGTGAGTGGTTGTAGATCTCATTAAGGAGGCCCTGTAGTATTTTGGGCCTTGATACAATCAGCATGATGTCACTCGCAAACAGGAGTATCTACCAGACTTTACCATCTGTAGAGAACTCTTTTTCCATTTGGCAGGACGTCCCCCATGAAACCCATGATACTTCACTAATGAGAGAAGTAACAGAGGCATAAGGCCCAATGTCAGGAAGACCTAGCTCAGATCCTGTCTCTGACACATGCTAGCTGGGTAACTCAACACAGCCTCATCATAACCCAGTTTTCTGTGCTAGGTGGCACAGTGGAGAGAGCTCTGGGCCTGGAGATAGGAAGACGTGCTTGCCTCAGTCTCCTCAATTGTAAAATGGGGATCACAACAGAACCTCTTCCCAGGTTTGTTCTGAGGATCAAATGAGATAATATTTGTGAAGTTCTTAGCACAGTGCCTGGCACATAGTAGGTGCTTAATGACTGCTTATTCTCTTTTCCTTCTATCCTTAAGGTCTCAGGCAGCATAAAATACAAAATAACAAATGGAACACACATACATACACTGAAAAATTCTCTCAGGTATCAAGCCTCCCCAGAACCACCCTGCTCTGCCACAACTAAGCTTCATGAAGATTTTCTTATTCTCCTTTCTTTTGCTACAGCCAGAGAAATAAGGTCCACTCTTGTTATGAACTGATCCCACCATTCTGGAGAGCAATTTGAAACTATGCCCAAAGGTCTATAAAATTGTGCATACCCTTTGATCCAGCAACACCACAACTATGTATCCCAAAGAGATTTTAAAAAAGGAGGAAAAAGGACCTATTTGTACAAGGGTATTTATAGCAGTTCTTTTTGTGGTGGCAAAGAACTGGAAATTGAGGGAATGCCTATCACTTGAGGAATGGATGAACAAGTTGTGGTATATGAATGTAATGGAATACTATTGTGCTATAAGAAATGATGGGCAGGCGAATTTCAGAAAAACCTGGAAAGATTTGCGTGAACTGATGCTGAGTGAAGTAAGCAGAACCAGGAGAACCACTGTACACAGTAACAGCAACATTGTACGATGATCAACTTTGATAGAGTTAGCTCTTCTCAGCAATGCAACGATCTAAGACAATTTCACGATGGAAAATGCTAACCACATCCAGAGAAAGAACTATGGAGTCTGAATGCAGATTGAAGCATACTATTTTCCCTCTTTTTTCTTTCTCATGGTTTTCCCCTTTTGTTCTGATTCTTATTTCACAACATGAGTAATGTGTAAATATGTTTAAAGTGATTGTACATGTATAGCCTCTATCAGATTGCATGCTATCTTGGGCTAGGGGTGAGGAAGGAGGGGAAAATTTAGAACTAAAAATCTTATAAAAGAGAATGTTGAAAACTAAAACTAACTAACTAACTAAATAAATAAAGTGGGGGAGGGGGGAGAAATAAGGTCCACTCTAAGGAACACTAGTCTAGAAACATAAGCTCTCCTTGCTTTAAAATGCTGCCAAAAGGCAAGTCTAAAAGTGGAAGAGAGGTTGCTGTCCCCAGTTGGGCCAGGGGTAGCCACTAAAACAAACCCTAAGATCTTGGCTTCTGGTGCCATCACTTCCTGGCAAATGGGGGAAAAGAAATGGAAACACTATCAGATTTTATATTCTTGGGCTCAAAGATCACCACAGACAATGACTGTAGCCATGAAATGAAAAGACACTTGCTCCTTGGAACAAAAGCTGTGGCAAATCTGGACATCAGACTAAAAAGCAGAGACATTCCCTTGTTGACAAAGGTCTGTATGGTCAAAGCTATGGTTTTTCCAGTAGCAATGTATGGCTTCGAGAGTTGGATTATAAGGAAAGTTGAGCACCACAGATTTGATGCTTTTGAATTGTGGAGCTAGAGAAGACTTTTGAATCTCCTGGACAGCAAGGAATCAAGTCAGTCAATACTTAAAGAAATTAATTCAGTCTTTTCACTAGAAGGTCAAATACTGAAGCTGCAGCTTAAATACTTTGGCCACATAATGAGAAGACGGGACTTACTGGAAAAGACCCGAATGTTGGGAAAGATGGAAGGCAGAAAGAAAAGGGGATGGCAGAGGATGAGATGGATAGACAGTGCAATGGAAGTAATGAACATGAGCTCAGACAGACTTCGGGAGATAGTGGAGGGTCTGACTTGCTATGGTCCATGAGGTCACAAAGAGTTGGACACGATTGAGCAACTGAACAGCAACAATACAAACTCCCATTGGCTCTGAAAACTCACCTGCCCCATTTCCCAAATTTGATGAAGAGTTATGGAGATTGAGAAGAGGAAGTCCTTTCCTGGCATGTGTGTATCATGAGCAAGAAGAAATGTAGAGGTGGGAGAAGGCGGGGCATGTTGCCATGAAATAAAAGTACTTTTATGCTGAGTTTGCACCACACAAATTTCTGTCCAATCTTCCTCTTAGTGGGTAGGTAATCAATTATGCATGTGAGCACAGACCACCACAACCTCAAAGATCAAATATGTCATTGAATTTGTATGAGTTGCTCCCAGGAAGCCCAACTGACAAGTTAACAACATTGGAACATCTGACAGGAATCCCAGCTCGAGAAATTCACACTGGAGAACCCCATTGAAGAGCCCATAACAGCTCTCTGTTTTAACCCAGCAGGGAAAGGAATGAAATCGTTCCACTGATTTATTAATAGAGCATCATTTAATCCAATTGCTCTAATTTGCAGTGAAAATTTGTCCTTTCTTTTATGAAAGCTGAAAGCAAAGCTAAAGGCTCACTTTCGCAGCATTCCCTGGTCTATTCTCAACTCAGAAATGTACTGGGAGTGGGGGCAGGGGGGAGGTACAAACTAAAAAAAAAAAAAAACTCAGGAAGCTAGTTCCAAATCTCAAATCCATTTTTAGCTGATGCTAAGGGCTCTCCTCCTCAGCATTTCTCCATACTCTACAAAGTCTGTGACTTCTCACAGATGTTTGTGATGGTATGAAAAAAATGGGGAAGCTGATTTCAGTCTAAAGTTTATCTTTTAACCTGGAAAGACTTACATGAACTGATGCTGAGTGAAGTGAGCAGAACCAGGAGAATATTGTACACAGTAACCTCAACATTGTGTCATGATCAACTATGATAGATTTAGCTCTTCTCAGCAATACAATGATCCAAGACAATCTGAAAAGACTCATGATGGAAAATGTTATCTACATCCCAAGAAAGAAGTATGGAGTCTGAATGCAGATTGAAGCATACTATTTTCACTTGTTTTCTGGTTTTTGGTTTTGTTTTTGTGGTTTTCCCTTTTTGTTTTGTTTCTTCTTTCACAACATGACTAATGTGGAAATATGTTTAACATGATTGCACATATATAGCCTATATCAGATTACTTGCCATTTCACGGAGCAGGGAGGGGAAATAGGAAGGGAGAAAAATTTAAAACTTAAAATCTTATAAAAAATGAATGTTTAAAAAATGTAAAGTTCATCTTTTAGCCTACACCATTGGATTGCATGAGGCAGCCTGGAGTAGTGGATAGAGGCCTGAAGAGCTAGGTTCAAACGCTGCTTCTGAAGTACCCTTGCTATGTGACCCCAAGTAACTCACTTAACCGATCGGTGCTCTAGGCCAGAGGTATCAAACAAACAGACACAAAACTCCTGACTATGGCAGAACCAAATTAAAATGAAATTGGGAAATTTTTAATAAAATAAATGAAAATGTAATAAAATGTGGATGATGTCAATACGTGATTTTCTAAGTCAATATGTATGTTTTAGTGGCCCAATTTCTATTTGAGGCTGGTACTACTGTTGTCTACATTGTAGAGAAGGAACATTGGTAGTGGAATTTTCCTTACTTTGGAGTTCCCTAAACCAGTGAAATCGAAGGTTCAGCCTCCGTCCCCTGCTGGATAATAGGATATATTGCTTTGACTTGAAGATGGCAATGTGGTGCACTAGCCGAACATAAGTTCCATGAAGGCAGAAACTGTTTTCATTTTTATCTTTAAATCCCAATCACTTATTGTAACATGCACGGCACTCAGTAAGTGCTTAATAAATGCTTGTTGAATTGAATTCTAAGTGTTTCTGCAGAAATTGCTAGGTTATATAATAATAACAAAGAACATGAGATTAAGGTTGGATTAATAGTTGGGGGAAAAGATAGTAACTGACTTGGCTTTCAGCTTCCCAGCTGGGGCTGGCTGCCTCGAGCATAAAATGATGATTCTAAAGCTATAAATAAAAAAAAATTAAAAAGAAAAAAGAAAACTGACATCCTGGAGTCAGGAAAGACATCAGTAAGAAGAGAGATGACTAGAATACTTAGAACTAAGCCTGATTACTCATCCTGGCTCAGTGATCTCAGAGTGAGACAAATTGAAAATATTGCTCATTTCTTAAAAAGAAAAAGAAAAAGAAAAGAGGAAACCTTCCTAAAGAACCCAGAGGGACAGCACTTGCACCCCCAGGAAGCATAGGATCCCAATTGGGAGCCCAAATGACACTTCCCCTTTTGTACAACAATTGCCAGGATCAGTCCTCGGGAAAGAAACTCCCAGATGTTTGGGGTGGGGATGCAGCAGGGAGTCACCGCAGCTCAGTGACTGGTAATTGCCTATGCAGCTGTTGAACAGCAGACGTGCAAATTGACATATTGGTTTGAGGTCATTCTGGGAGCTTTGCTGTTGACAATATTTACTGCCATGCCGAGTACCATGATGTGCACGGATGGCTTTTTGAGTTCTAAATCTACCAGTCTGAAAGAAATAGGCAAATACATCAAGAATCTATAATTTCACCAGCACAGGTATCCACTCCCATTAATGAAGATAGACACCTGTCTATGGCTTTAGATTCAATTCACTAGGCAGAGAAAGAGGGCTGGATTTGGAAATCAGAGGCGCTTGAATGGCACCTCAGACACTCACTAGCTGTGCAACCCTGGCCAACTCACTTAACTTGTCCAGGCCTCAGTTTCCTCATCTGTTAAAAAATGGTGGCTGGACTTGGTGAGCTCTCAGGTTCCTCCCAGCTGTGAATCTGCAATTCTATGACCCTATTAACCATCTATACTGTGCCAGGCATTGTACTATACACTGGGTTCACATAAAACAAGATAATGAAACAGTTTCTGCCCTCAAGGAACTTATATTCAGCTGAGAGAAAAAAAAGTCTAGATAAGCAAATATAAAATATATGCCTAATAAATCTGTCACTAAAAATATTCATTTAGCTAAATCCTAGGGAGCTGTCTGAGGTCCAAAGAAGTAAATTGGCTTGCCCAGGGTCCCAAAGAACTAGTAGGGTTTGAACCTAGGACTTCCTGACTTTAAGCCCATCACTCTATCCATTATACCACATTGCCTGCCCTCAGAATGCACAAAACGATTGCCTCTCCCCTTTGTACCCTCCTCTCTCCAGAGCATGCAGAGAATTAAGGTCTTTTTCTGTCCATTTCTTCCTCTGACAGAAGCCTGCCCTCAATCACAGACAAGGTCTTTTCATCTGTGATGACCTATGATGCAATCGCCAGCAGCATTTATTTTTTTCCCTAAGCACTCAAAGATAATACCCCACGTTATGTAATAATGAACTTCATACTTACTGAACAAATTAAACCTGGAGTCATACAGCAGAGCCTTCAGTCAATGAAAAACTTGTTTGAAAGATCTAACCAATCTATAACAAGCTCGAGTCTTTTTTTTTAAACCAAAAGAGAGATTAAGGTACATGCTGTGAACTGGAATGAAGTTCACAGAAGAGAATGTTGCAACCTTAAAGTGATGTTGACATGTTATCAGGTATGAAGCTAAAGCCTCCCAGGAAAGATGACACATATCCTTTTTCCTCTTTGCTCCTAACATTTTGTTTTCCACTTTGGATAATCCAGAAATCTCTTCCACCTCATTGGCCCTTTGCCACGTATCGACAAATCTAGTGATTCTCCCCAAACCCTTACACAAAACAAAATTTTCCTTGACTCTCCTTTTCCATTTGGCTCTGTCCCACATCTGTCTCCTCTTCACTGTCAAATTTCATTAAATAATTAACATCAGATGCCTAAACATATGTGTGTGTGTGTATTTTCCTGTTACTTTCATAAATGAAAGTAGAGTAATGCCCTCAAAAGAAATAGCTAAATTTGGAAGAAGGATGGGTTTGGGGGAGAGAAGATAATGAGGATAGTAAGTTCTATTTTGGACACAGTAAGTTTAAGTTGAATGAATGAATGAAAAAAAACATATATTAGGCACTTGTTTCTGGGGAAACAAACAGAAAAGTAAGACAGTCCCAGTTCTCAAGGAGCTCACATTTTAATAGGAGGAGGCAATACATTTATGATTGTTCAGTTTCAAGGAAGATGGAAAAGCTTAGTGGTCCTTGGAGCACAGCAGCAAAGCAAAGGGAAAGGCATCTTTTATAGTACCACTTCCATATGTATATGTATATGTATATGTATATGTATATGTATATGTATATGTATATGTATATGTATATGTATATGTATATGTATATACATACATATGTGTATGTATGTTTTAGACATCCAGCCTTTTGATAGGAACAGGTGGCATCTTTGCTGCATCTTTAAAGATCTGGCTACTGAGGAGGTGGGGACTGTGACACCCACACCTTATAGCTAACAGAATATAAGTTCCTTGAGGGCAGGGATCATTTCATTCGTTGTCCTTATATCCCAAAACTTTGGCCCGATGCCTGGCCCACAGTAGGACCTTGATCAGTTTCTATGGCTTGCTTGACAGTTGCCAGATTGTGTCTCCCTGAGCTCTGCTTTCCTGGATGATGCTGCCAGAGGCAGGGTGGTGGCTTGAAGGGCCTGGCCATGCCCAGGCTCCACTGGTGCATGGTCCTGGGTTATTCCTCTGGGGAGTCTCAGAAGAGGCCGTGGCTGAAGTGCCGGCCTGGCACATATGACCTCCGTTCTTCCCATTCTGTGAGCTCCTGTTGTCAGCTACACATCTAAGGGTACAACCAGCAGGAAGTGACTCTCAATAATCCTCCCATGGCTCAAACTTGGGGTCCTCTGTGCTTCTCATGAAGGCTTCTTGCCAAGAGAATCGCCCTCGGCATTTGTGGAACAGTTCATTTTTTTTTTTCCCTCTGTCCTATTTTCACAGCCGCAAAACTTCCCAAGAATTATCCAAGGAGTGAACCAGACCTCCTGCAGATAAGCAAAGGGCTGACCTTTACACCAATGCTGCTCTCTATTACAGTATTAGCTTATTTCATTTTGTGTTTGCTCAACAAATAACTGTGAAGCTTAATGAAGTAGGTGAATCAGGAGAACCTTGCACCAGCCTGGTGTTGCAACTCACGGCTGCAGGTGGGAGGGCTGGAACTCTGAGAGGCTCACGAGCACAGCTTCAGCATCTTTCCAGGGTCCAACACCTTCAGTCTCTGCCCTACTCCGCGGAGTCACTGTAGAGCACAGTAAGCCTGTCTACCAGCTAAAAATGCCATGCTGGGGGAGAAGGCAAACGGGCTTCTCTGGGGCCACCCTGTTTGGTTTGTCCCCAACCCTGTAACCCTCTAGATTCCTGTCTTAACAGGAATGGAATAGGCCTAGAGTGAGTACTGGTGAAGGTAAAGGCCTTGGAGGGAAAGGGGATGATTTGGAAAGGATTTAAGAAGTGGGAAGGGTTTACTAGTAGGAGGGAAGACAAAAGACCCCCCCCACCACCGTGTCTCCTTTTGTTCTATGAATGCTCATGAGCTCCTGTCTAGCCAAATGCTCAAGCCCTTCCTTAGTTTGGTTATTTTAGCTCTTTTTCCTTTAAAGCTTAAATCAAAAGTTTAATTTGACCTTCCATTCAAATTATTCTGTAGCCTGGGATCCAAGTTGGCATGCCAGAGGCCCCTTAGAGAAATCACCTTCTTCACCATTCTGCTCTCCTCCTTTCCAAGATGCATAAGTCAAATACATTCTTTTTTTGTAAATTTAAAAATTTTAACTTAAATGCAAAATAAGAAAAGAAAAAAGAAACAAAATTAAATACAAAATAAAACATTGCCATGTGCATAGCAGAACATGAGAAGATTCAAAATAGAAAGCAATAGATTTCCACTTCAAGAAAGCCTATGTAATAAATACTATGTACTGTATATAATTGTGTTCAGAGATGTCCCTCCTTTCTTTACTGCCTTGTAGGTTTTATTTTGTACTCTGCTGTGCATTTTTTTTCTTTTTTAGGCAATTGGGATTAAGTGACTTGCCCAGGGTCACACAGCTACCAAGTGTCAAGTGTTTGGTCTGAGGCCAGATTTGAATTCAGGTCCTCCTGACTTCAGGGCCAGAGCTTTATCCACTTTGCCACCTAGCTGCCCCTCTGCTATGTATTTTTTTTACTTTGTTCTTTTTCTCCCTCCCCACCCCAGATTAAGTGCACAAACACATATGTCTATATGTATGTATGTATGTACATATACACAAATACATATATAATAATACATATACACACAAATATATAGACATACATATAGATATGCATATACATACATAGATATATAGATACATAGATATCTATAATTGTACACATATATTCATATGCATCTAAGACCATATTATACTAGTTTGTGCTCTGTTTCTCTGATGGTAGATAACATCTTCCTTCGTAAGTCCAAGTCTTTCCATATTTTTCTTTTCTTTTTTTTTTTTGGCTACGCAATGGGGTTAAGTGACTTGCCCAAGGCCACACAGCTAGTAAGTGTTAAGTGTCTGAGGTCGGATTTGAACTCAGGTTCTCCTGACTCCAGGGCCAGTGCTCTATCCACTGCACCACCTAGCTGCCCCTCCATATTTTTCTAAATCCACCAACTCATCATTTCCTACACCACAGCAATATTCCAACCTTATACTGTCCAGTTATTTTAAATAGTGTAAAACAATATTGATTAATATGGCTGACAAATAGCATAGTTTCCCTATTTTTCTCTTTTGATTAAATCTATTTTACCTTTAATTTTGTCTGTGATCATGATTACTACCCCTGATTTTTTCTCTAATAAATTCTACTCCTGATCTTCATTTTATGTTTGTGTGTATCTCTTATTTCTCATTCCTCCTGACTCCTCTACTTTACTTCCAACGGCTACCTGCCCTCCTATTACTTAGCCTACCCTCTCTCCAAGGATCTCTCCTTTATCCTCTTACCTCACCCTTTCCCCTTGCCCTCTTGCTTCTTTCCTTTACCTGCTCATTTTTTAAATTTATAGCACCTTGTAATCACCTCTAGTCCTAGGGTATGGGAGATGGTGCCTCTGGCCTCAGGTCCTCCTTCAGTTCTCCCCTCTGGCCTGCAACCAAAACCAAGAATTTGGAAGTGCCCATAGCCAGTGGTGTCCCCACCCCAGCCCCACTGCTTCTGCACTAGGGCATGAGCTGGTTGCTTCTTGCCCAGGGCTGAATCTCAGCAGAACAGCTGGACCTGTTGTTCCTTTATCAGCAGAGGTTCCCTCAATCTTCTTTTGCTCAGATGCCTGACTCCCCTCACTGTCCAGGAGTTAAAAATTCCTGTGGCTGGGGTGGAGGCTACCTCCTGAACCAGCTAGCCCCAAAGTTTGCTGCTCATTGTTTCAATGGAACTAACCTGGAGCTGTTTACACTTCACAGGGATCAGACCTCAGTCCTGGGATTTTTCTTCCAATCTCCTCCGGTTGTCCAGGAGGACTACTGTTCTGACCCAGCTCTTGTTTGTTTGTTTTTTATTGCTCTATGTTTGCTCTGAGGTGCTGTGTCTTATTTGTGGGGGAAATCTGGAGAGCTTGGAATTTTCTGACCTACTCTGCCATCTTCCCAGAATCCTCCCTCAAATACTTTCTTAAACTTAAACTTCTCCAATACCTTTGCTTAAATTCAGCAAAATAGTTCCGGGCTAACAAGATCACTATACTACAAAGACAACAAAAGAAGCACACTGTGGCCCAGGGGAAAGACTCCTAGATTTGGAATTCTTGGACCTGGACTTGAATCCCAGCTCTACTACTTACTACCTGAGATAGGTTGACCAATTATTTCCCCTAGTTTAATCCCTGTTTCCTAATCTAAAAAATGAGGGAGACAGACCAGACATGCTAGGACTAAGGTCCCTTCCAGCTCGAAACATCTGATCCTTTAGCTCAATTATTAAGACATTAAAAAAAAATCTACTAATGTCTACCTATCTTCTGTGTTTGGAAAAACGCACTTATGGTTTTGCTGATGAATGTAAATGCCACATGACAGCAAACGTTGGACTAACTGACCACTCTATCTCCAACATTCAGTTTCCTGAGGTCCCTCCCAGCTCTGACACTCCATGTTCCAAACTCCCTTTCCTGCCCTAATATTCTATGGTTCCCTGATTTAATTAATCCGATCCAATGCTTTGTATCATCTATAATGTAGTAGAGAGGAAGCGCATAGCAAGCAGAGAGAAAGCTAGACTGCGTCAGGAAGACCTGAGATGAGAAGAGAGCTGGGGCCAAGCTTGCCTCTGACACAGAATGATGGCGTGATCCTGGGCAAGCCTCTATCAGGCAACTCTAATACCACACATTTCAGAGGAAATGTTGATCTGCATTGGTGTAGGGAATCTCCTCCCTGGAAGGTCCTCACATCAATAAAATCATAGACCCTATGAGCTGAAAGATACAAGGAAAAAAACTAATAGAAAGTGGTTGTCCAATCAATATCTGTTGATGATAAGCAAGAGAAAAACGTAAGCCTTTTCACACCTGACCCAAGACTAGTTCTCTCACTGCTTGCCAACGTCACAAGACAAGTCTAAACTGAACAAAATCCATTTTTATTACACAGTCCTGTTGCACAGTTGAGGAGGCTCATCGATAATTATCACGTTGACATCTAAGTAGCTTTTTAAGGAATGCAAAGCCTTCTCCACCCATTGTCTCACTGTGATCTCATTATGCACCTCTGAAGGGTAAGTGCTATTATCTGCCTCAACTTACACAAGACCTAAGTTCAAACTTGACCTCAGAGATTTACAAGCTGTGTAACCATGGACAACCTCTGTCTGCCTCAGTTTCCTCAACTATAAAAGGGGGATGGGAAGAGGTCTAAGCCAGGTGCTCCCTGACCCGAAATTCTTCACACCTGTAGCAGTTGACTTATTTTGTCCTTATCATTAATTTCAGTGCCACCCCTTCAGGCTAAAGAGGCTCGATGAACTGCTTAGCCAAACAACATCCCACAGACTGGAGGAACTTTTCATAATCAAGCCTGATAAGTATTTTGGGCCTAACGACCATGAAATAAGCAGCAAGGGTAAAGTCCAAACAGTGAGTCTCCTCTCTAACCATTCATTCAACAAATATTTGTTGAGTGCATGGCACTGTGGGAGATAAAGGAATCTAAGGCCTTGAGGAGCCTACACTCTCATAGTTGAGTTCCCCTGCCTTTCTACTAAGGAAGAAAAGAAGCTTTGAATTAGAGAACCAGGAGATACATGTTAGACTCTTTCCTGGTCACCCTATCATAGAAGCTGCATCCTTAGGCCAGTTAAACCCACTGCCCAACTGATGCTAGGTAGAGGGACCTACCTCAAATACGATTCTAAATTCAACTGGGATGATAGGATGTAGTTTGAGAGCTAAAATGGTCCTTATAGAAGCTATCTACCCAAACTCTCTGATTTTTACAGATGAGGAAACAGAAGCCCAGAGAAATAGTAATTAACTACACCGGAATTTAAACCCAGGTCCTCTCACTCAAAAACTATTGCACCACATTATCTTCCATGGATTTGCTAAGGAAAAAAAAAACTCTCAGGGTTTTTCTTTTACATATACTTTCCATTCCAATAAATGTTGCCTAGCCTAGTCAGGTCCTGCCCCTGACTCATTTTCCCTTTCCTTATCAAATTTGAGAACCTATGAGTTTTCTCCCAATTTACATTATTTCATTATTACTCTGCAACATTACAAAGATATTTGGCTCATTAATGTTGCAAGTTCAACTACAGTTAAATCATTACTTATGATAAAACATATCCCATTCATACTGCCTGATGGAGGGGTAGTGTAGCCAGAATCAGAAAGACCTGACTAGCTGTGTAACTGTGGGCCAATCAACCTCTCAGCGGAGAGACTGTCAATGAGGGAAGGGTTTTCCATGCCAGGAGTTCCCCATGTACCGGTAAAATCATAAGTTCAGACCAAAAATATATTCATGTAGCCACAAAGAATACTTTGAAATAATTAGACAAGTTAACCAGTTCAAGCAAGATTCTGTTGAATGTTAATGTTTTACTTTGATATTCTATAGCCTTTTCCTTTTAATAAAAGCCAGACTTAGCAAGGAAAACACACACACACACACACACACACACACAAAACACATAGACATATACACATAGTCATGCATACACAAACACACACAGCCCTCCCATGTATATACCCCCCAAAACCCCCAAACCATTGCTTCCTTCATTCCAGAAGGATGTTTTTATTAATGAGAAGAGTCCTGTATTCACAAGAAAGAATGAAATATATATTTGCTTGTTTTCCTACCTGGCTTCATCCAAGGGCCAGCAGCCTGAAATAAAAAATAATGGGGTTCCAGGCCCACTGTTGATTGGACTCTATTCAGGAATTTGATCTGTCTGCTTGGAAAGCACTATACCTTTCTGGTCCTAGCAATCCGCTTAATGCATTTTATCAGTTGGTTTCACCATTGTTCTCGGCAACAATATGGTATCACATCATTGTTCATAAGGAAAGCATGTAGGTCTTTTAGACGCTGCTATTTTGTCAGCTAAGACAGAATCCAGGCATGGACTTCTGAAACCATTTAAAAAGGCTTTTTAGAGTGAGCTCACTTCATCTAGTTGTCTCTGTCATCATCAAAGGGAATTTCTCTTAAAATGGTCATCAGACAGACCCTCAGTTTGACTGGAAAATGAAAATTTTGGTATGGGAAATTAAGGCATATGTTTAAATCCAATGTGAACCCCTCAAGGGTTGACTATCCAGTTTGTAGACTATTCAAGCTCTTTGTTTCTCCCTTTCTTTCTTCAATTCAGTGCAATTTTCATTCATTCCTCTGCTGATGAGTGTCCAACTCTTCGTAACCCCATTTGGGATTTTTCTTGGCAGAGATACTGAAATGGTTTGCCATTTCCTTCTCTAGCTCATTTAACAGAAAAGGAAACTGGGGCAAACAGAGCAAAGTGACTTGCCTAGAGTGTCTGAGTGTCTAAGGACAGATTTGAACTCAAGAAGATGAGTCTTCCTGACTTCAAGCCTGGCACTCTATCCACTGCGTCACCTAGCTGCCCCAGCGCTTAGCATAGTGCCAGGCATCATAGTAGGTAATAAATGTTTGTGGACAGACTGACTCACATTGAGCTTGCAGTTCACTAAAACACCCCTATGTTTTTTCAGGAAGACTTCTGTCTAATCACATCTCCCCTATCTTAAACTTGTCAAGTTGATTTTGTGACTGCAAGTCTAAGGCTGACATTTATCCCTATTAAATGCCATAACATTCAATTCACCCTATGTTCTAGCCTTTTAGGGTCCTGACTGTCATCCAGTGCAAACCACACCTCCTAGCTTTGTGTCATTTGCAAATTTGACAGGCTTGATACTTCTGCCATGTCTACAATAAAAATGGTTAAACGACTCAGAGCTCAGATTCCCTGGAGCACTCCACTGGAGACCACCTTCCAAAATGATGCTGTGAGTCTTGAATACTTGAGTCTGTCCATTCAACCAGTTATGAAGTTATGAACCAGTTATAAAACTGTAGTTCTTGCGCTCCATAGCTTTCCATCTTTTTCACAAGAAGAGTATGAGATACTTAGCCAAAGATTTTAGCTTTGCTAAAATATAGGTGAACTTTATCTATTGCCTTCCTCTTATCTACCAATAGTAACCGTGTTAAAAAAGCAATGAGGTTAGCCAGGCATGATCTCTTCCTGAAGCCAGGGTGACTCTTAGGGATCACTGCTTCCTTTTCTAGATGTTCACTAACCGTCCCTTTAATAATCTGTTCTAGAATTTCTGCAGGAATTAAAGTCAATCTCGTTAGCCTATAGTTTTCAGACTTTATTCTCTTTCCTTTTTCAGAAAATCAAGACAGTATGTATCCTTCTTCAGTCCTGCAGTATCTCTCCTGTTTTCCATGGTCTTTCCAAGATCACCACTGGCAGTGGTTCAAGACTCATAATTATTTTTTCAAGACTAGGGATGCAGCTGGCTTATCTTCATCAGGTGACTTAAATTAATCAAGGGCAGCTAAGTGATCTCTTTCTTCCTCTTAATTTATAGCAGGTATTATCCAATCCAATAAACATTTTTAAGTGCCTATTATGTGCTGGGAATGCAATTACCATTAGCTTCCTATTGGCCATTTCTGCCCTGTCCTACCTAGTACAAAGATTGTTCTCCTTAGTAGGAAAAGGAAAAGCCAAAGAAGAATTGAGCAGCTCTACTTTTACCCTGTAATGTTATCATCCTCCCCTTCTTCACAAAGTAATTCTTTCTCCCTCCCTCCTTTCCTTTCTCTCTCCCTTCCTTCCTCCTTTCCTTCTTCTCTGCCTCCCTTTCTTTTCTTTCTTCCTTTCCTCCTTCCCTCCCTTCCCTCCTCCTTTCTTTCCTCTCCTTCCCCCTTCTCCCTCTTTCCTTCTTTCCTTCTATATCTTCCTTCCTCCCTATCTTTCTTTTTTCCCTACTTCCTTTTTTCTTTCCTTCTTTCTGTCCTCCCTTCCTCCCTTCCTTTCCTTTTTCCTTCTCCCTCCTTCCTTCTCTCCCCCCACCCCTTCCTTCCTTTCCTTTTTTCCTATTTCCTTCTTTCCTTCCTTCCTTTCCTCCTTCCCTCTCTCTCACTTCTTTCTTCTTTCCCTCCATCCTTTCCTCTCTCCCTCTTTTATTTTTTTGGTGTGTTTCTCAAGTAGGCTATAAAATCCTTGGAGGGTAGGGATCTTGCACTATGCTGGGTGTCCCAAAAGTTTTAGTGAGATTTCAAGACTTTTGGGACTCCAAGTATTTCTTCATATTTCTATACCCAGGCCTTAGAAGAATGTCTTCTGCATTGTATGAGCAGTATGGTACATTGAAAACATGAACAGAATTTAAAGTCAAAAGAACCATATTCAAATCCTAACACCAGTGTGAGCTTAGACAAATCACTTAACCTCTCTGGGCCTCAGTTTCCCCATTTTTAAAATGAAGAGGTCATATAGAGGATTGCTAAGGTCCCTTCTGGGCAGCTAGGTGGTACAGTAGATAGAATGCTGGACCTAGATTCATGAAGACTCATCTTCCTGAGTTCAAATCTGGCCTCAGACACTTACTAGCTGTGTGACCCTGGGCAAGTCACTTACCCCTGTTTGCCTCAGTTTCTCCAGCTGGAGGAGGAAATGGCAAACCACTAAAGTTTCTTTGCTAAGAAAACCCCAAATGGGGTCACAAAAAGCTGGGAAATGACTGAACAAGAACAAAACAAGGTCCCTTCCAGCTCTAAATCTATAAGCCTAAGAGACTATGAATTACAGAACTTAAAAAAACTATATATGAGTATGATGACATGAAGCTCCATATTTGTTTAAAGTATGAATGAAACATTCTTCTAGTCTGACTCAGATATGGGCAAAAAGGCTTGCAAGATTATCATCTACCTTCTTTCTAGCACAAAGCCAGAAAGAAGATAATGGTCTTCCACTTTGTATTCATTCACTGCAACAGACCCAACTCTGCTTTGGGGAGTGGTGCATTTCTTGGACACAGTCTTTTTAATAGACAGTCAGCTAATAGCAGAAGGATGGGGAAGGTGCTTTTGCAAGAAAACAGCCTTTTTTGTCTTTGGCAAGGCTACCAGTGTTTTCTCAGAGTTCTTTCCTCTTAACTGCATTTATTTTTAAAAAGCCAGGGGCTGTTTTATCACAAATATGCCATCTAACATTATACTTAAGGAGTAGAATACTGTGGGAGGACATGAAATCTCATTGTATGGGGAATTCTAAGAATACATCAGTTACCTCCCAGCCCCCAATTTCCAAGAAGTATTAAGTCAGAGCCTCCCAAGGAGGAAAGTACTTGGAGAATCCCAGACCTCCCAGGTGAAAGGGGCCTCAGCAGCTATCTAGCCCAATCCAGATGGGAAGAACTATCTCTTCTTCTATAGCCAAGTCTTAAAGTATAAAGGACAACATAAAAGATAGAAGGTTATTTTTTACTATTGCTAAATTCTCTGTATTCCAGGCAATTTATATTATATGTTAAGTTCTAAATTTCTTATCTTCACCTTATTCATTCATTCAATGAGCACACTTTGGGTACTTTTCTAGACACTGGGGATTAAAAAGACAAAAGGAAAAACCTGCCCTCAAGGAGCTTACATTCTATTGAGAGGAAACAAACTGTACAGAGAGAAGTCAATACAAAAATACATACAAAGTAAGTAGAAAATTAAAAGTTTGGAGGAGAGAAGCTTTAATAACGAGGAGGTTTAAGGAAGGTTTCCTGTAGGAGGTGACCTTTAAACTGAGCCTTGAAGCAAGCTAAGGATTCTATGAGGTAGAGATGAGAAGGAATATTAAGGCACATTTTAAAATTAAGGCCTCCTTCAATGTGCTTTCTCTTCTAACGTTCTACTTATTTTCTAGTCTGTCCCTTAAAGTACTCCTAAAACCTGACTCTTCCAGGGAATTTTCACAAAGAACTATGGGTATAATGGGCCTGGAGTCTGAAAGACCTTAGTTCAAATCCCACCTCAGATTCTTAACTGGCTGTGTGAGTCTGGGGCAGTCATTTAACCTTCAGGCCTCAATTTTCCCATATGTAAAATGAGAGGGTAAGACTAGGTGATTTCTAAGGTCCCTTATGCTTCTAAATTCTGTGATTTTATTTTATTTTATTTTATTTTATTTTATTTATTTTTGGTTAGGCAATGGGGCTAAGTGACTTGCCTAGGGTCACACAGCTAGTAAGGGTTATATGTCTGAGGCTGGATTCAAACTGAATCCAGGGCCAGTGCTCTATCCACTGTGCCACCTAGCTGCCCCAATTCTGTGATTTTAGAAGACAGCTGGGAATTTACTTAGTTTTTCTACTTCCACAAACCGTGACGCAGACTCACTATAGCCCCTCATTCTCAATTCCACATATTAAGTTTCTCCGCCCATAAAATGAGGAGATTGGACTAGATATGTTATCCATCTAGGCCCTAGTACTTTGCCTATTATCATTACCCTGATCTGGGGGGCATCTCCAGTCACCCTGGTCTATATCTAGCCACTGGATCCAGATGGCTCTGGAGGAGGAAGTGAGGCTAGTGACTTTGCACAGCCCTCCCTCACTTAAATCCAACTTACATGCAAGTCATAGCATTACCTTCCTGATGTCATGGTCCTCTTCAAGAATGAAGGACAAACAATAAGTCCCTAATATTATGCCCATTTCTAACAGGCTAAGTGCTGGCATTGATATTTTCTATCTACTTATTTGTCATCAAATTAAAGAACCATTTTTATTTTGCCAGGAAAGAAGACTCTATTTGTCCCCAAAATTTATGAAAACCCATAGGGAATACCATTTAATATTCTGTGTATGCAGTTAAGCAGTTGGTAAATACTTTCAAATGATAGCCCCAATTACCTGGTACTGAGCTAACAAGAAAAGTAAGGCCTTACCCTACCATATCACTGCGAGCCCAAATGAATTAGAACTAGTCCATCAACAAGTATGTATTAAGCTTCAGCTGTGTCATGCATCACACTAAGCACAGGGATAGAAAGAAGGCCCAAACAGTTCTGGCCATCAGGGAGCTCACAGCCCAACAGGAGAAACAACCTGCAAACAACTCTGTTCTTACAAAATATATGCAGGGTCAGAAGGTAATTTCAAGAGCAAGTTACCGTGAGCATGAAGGGGGATCTGGAGCTGGCTTCTTATAGAAAGTGGTGTTTTCATTGACGCTTGAAGGACAACTGAGAGGCTAGGACACAGAGATGAGGAGGCAGAACATTATAAGACATGGCGGCAGCCAATGAAAATACAGAGCTGGGATATGGAGAGCATTGGATGAGCAGCAGCAAGGAATCCAGTGTCACTGGACTGTGGAGTATGAGGGGAGTAGGTGTGAGAATACTAGAAAGGAAGGAAGGAGCTCCATTGTGAATGGTTTTAAAAGCTAGACAGAGGATGTTCTATTTGATCCTGGAGGTAATAAGGAGTTACTGTAATCACTGGAGTTGAAGGTGGTGGTGCTGCTGCTGGTGACTTGGTTAGACCTTGGTTAGATCTGTGCTTTTAGGAAGATCATTTTGGTGGATGGGTGGAAAATGGACTGGAATGGGAAGAGATGAGACAGAGATACCAATCAACAGGCTGTTGTGAGGGTCTAGGTATGTGGTACTGAGGGCCTGCATCATGGTGGTATCCATGTCAGAGAACAGAAGGGTTATGAAATTAGAGATGATGCAAAAACCAAATAAAAAGAACATGGCAATAGATTATATATGGGGATGAGTGAGAGTGAGAAGTAGAGGATGTCACTTTGATGCATGGAGGGATGGTGGTACCTTTATAGTTAAAGGGAAACTTAGAGAAGAGGAGGGTCCAGTCCAAGATCTCCAATAGGCAGTTGGAGATGTAAGAATAGAGGTCAGGAGAGAGGGTAAAGCTGGACACATAGATCTGAGAATCATCAGCATAAAGATGATAACTGAATCCGTGGTTGTTGAAGAGATCACCAAGCAAAGTAGTGTTGAGGGAAAAGGGAAGAGGGGTGGGACAGAAGCCTGTGGGAAACCCATGGTTAGTGAGCATGAGCTGGATGAATAACAGGTAGAAAGGACCTCAGAGGTCAGCTAGTTCAATGTGTACCAGAACAGGAATCTTCCAACAAAATACATGAAATCCGGTTTCAAAAAACATTGTGCATAAAGACCTTCAGTATAAGAGCATCTACTAACTTTACCAGGCAGCTCATTCCACTTGGGGTCAGCTCTCATTTTGAGGAAGGTTCATTGTTAATACCAAGAGGTGATTATGATATAGAAACCAAAGTCATCAATAAAGATGGGTTTATTTTTTAGAGAGACAGAGATGATGATGATGATGATGATGATGATGATGATGATGATGATCATGATGGATGAATGAATTCTAGCTACCAGGCCTGGCCATTAAGCCCACTGCCAAACAAACTACTTCAATGTTATTCTTCCTACCAAGGAAGCAAGCTAAGGCTTACAGGATAGTATTGGAGCAAGTCTGGAGCCCATACTTGAAACAGTGAACATCTCAGGTCCTAACTAACATTTATAATCCAAATTCTTGTAATAAGATGAAGACTTCTTGGTACAGCATGGCTCATTCTGTGCTTGGGATAGCATCATAATTATTTCTGGGCATAAAAGAAAGATTTCTATTCTCCCCAATATCTTGACCCATTCTGAACAGTAAGCTGGCTACTTAGAGAAGAGATGAGTCCTTTCAGGTCCCTGGGCACCATTTAGCCCATTACTGCTGCTAATTCAGCCATTAGTTGAAACCTCTTTCCCCACTAAGCTTTTGACAAGCTGCAGAAACCAAATTATCCAAGTTTTCCTTCCTTCCCCTAAAGTGTATTAAATGGATGAAGAGTAACTTGGAAAATCCCCCAGCTCTCCCTAAGCATCTACCTTACCACTGGGTATCACTCCCCCTGGGGAGAATTCAATGGTTTGTTTAGCCCCTCAGCTACTGGGGGAGAAAACAAAACAAGCCCCTGCCCCAAATGCTCAAGAACCAAAGGAAAGCATGAAACCTTAGTCAATCAAACATTAATTGAACATGACTACAACATGCTAAGCAACATGCTTAATCTCTGTACATGTGCTTGAGAGATTCCTTCAAGGAATGCTGTTTTTTCTCATTTTTTAATTCTGGTTGTGCTTTTAGATGGCCTCAGAATTATTCTACAAGCAGTGTGGGATAGTGGAGAGTGGGCTGGCCTTGGAGTTAGGAAGTCTTGATTTCTAGAGCTGCCCGTGATCCAAAGTCATTGTGCAACTCTAGGCATGTCATTTAATGGCTCTCTGAATTTAAGTTATCTATGACTTGACAATCTTTATGAATGGAGGGAATTTCCTCATTGGGAGTTCCTTACTCCTCTGGGATCACAAATCCAGATCCTCTCCAAAAAGCATCATTCATTTAATGTCACATTTACTTTCCTTGGATGATACTTCAAAATGTCTGCTGAATAAAGCAGTAGAAATCACTGTTGGGCCCCTCAGGTTTAGCCAGTTAGCCCAAAAATTTTAGTTCATGAAAATCAAAATTAGATCTAGAAGGGTTCCCAGAGATCACCTTGTCTAAGATGACCTCTGGTAGGTTTCCATTTTATAAATGAGGAAAGGAAGGAACAGGGAAGTTAAATGATTTATCCAAAGTCACACAGGTAGTAAGTACCTCAGCCAGGATATCAACCAGGTCCTTTGACTCTAGATTCAGGATTTATTCCATTGTACTAAAATCCTATCCATCCCCTTAATCCCCAAAAGTTTCTAATTTACTTTTGAGAAATTCCATTTCATCCTTTTTAAAGTATGTAGGCTTTTAAGTGACATTTCAATGTAAAACACCTGAAATTATGTGCCCATCTACACCATTAGAGGAAAGAACATCAAGGCTGAAATAACAGTGGTTATATCAGGGCAGTGATACATATCCTGTCCAGCAAAAGTGTGAACTTGTATAATAAGCAGAGTTCAATAGGCTTTCTTGTGATTTTATGCTTTTCTGAGACACTGAATTCATTTACCGAAATAGTAAAATTGACGTCAGCAGCAGTCACTTGGACATTGGAGACAATCAAACACATATGAATTAATCATCTTTACTGAGAACAATATCAAGGAACCATGGTATGGGCAACAGAGTGAGTATAAGGTACAGTGGAAAGACTGCCAGATTTGTACTCAAAAGTCCTGGGTTTGAATCCTAACTGCCAATTGCTAACTGTGCGTCCTTGGAAAAATCACTTAAATTCTCTGGGCCTCAGTTTTCTCATCTGTAAATTCAGAAAGTTGAATTGAGAGATGATTTCTGAGGTCTCTCCCAGCTCTAAATCTATGATCATGAGACATGGGTTGAAATCTGGATTCTGACACTTAACACTTACATACATGACTAAGTTAGCCTCTCTGTGGGGCAGACACATGAATATTTCATTCTCAAATATATAATTTCAAGGGTAGTAGCCATGATATTCATCATGAAAAAGTAATATCCAAACTATTTCTATTCTATTTTAAAATGTCTATGATTTTCAATGAGGCAGCTAAGTGGCATAGTGAATAGAGTGCTGGACCTGGAGTCAAGAAGACCTGAGTTCAAATTCGACCTCAGACACTTATTAGCTGTGTCACCTTGCGCAAGTCACTTAATTCTACCTTGATTTCCTCATCTGTAAAATGAACTGAAGAAGCAAATGGCAAATCACTCCGGTATCTTTGCCAAGAAAACCCTAAATGGGATCATGAAAGGTCGGACGTGACTTAATAACAACAACAACAACAACATCATTTTCAAAAGATAGAAAGAAGCTACTTTGGAATTAAAAACCACACTTTAGGAAATACACACCTTTTCTACAATCATTCACATGGAAATTCACAGCTTCAGGAGATACCTGAGCTTTGATCAAATGGCAATAAGATATTCATCAAGAAAGACCACATTTCTTAAATTATTCTTTCGTGGTGGCCGTATGCAAGACATTGAATTCTTAATCTACCCAAGGTTGACCACAAACAAAATCTGGAGAGGGGAGCCTGGCACCCTTTTTACTAATAAATTTAGTGCATCTCACCTTACTATCTCCTACTCTGCCATCTTGCTTTCTGCTAACTATCAACTAATACCTACTAACATGTTACAAGGTGGGCTGATGATGCCTTGAAGTGGTGGCCCTCTAAAGAGTGCTTCTGAAGATTAGAAAGCCTTCAAGAGCCAAAAAGACTCCAATGTAATGCCAAGGGCTATGACAAAACCCCGAGGAAGGTATGACGAGGTAATAGGTTCAGCCTTGCACTCCCTCATGTGAAGAAGAAAGAGAACTGGGTTTGGAATCAAAATAGTTGGGTTTGAATCTTGACCCTGTCACTTGCTAGCCATATGATCTTGGGAAAATTAGGCTTCCTCCGTAAGCCTCAATTTCCTCATCTGTTATGAGGAACGAGATGGTTAGTTTAGATGGGGTATGAGATCCTTTCTAGCTCTCAATATATGATCCTATGAAACATACTTGGGTCCAGATACAAGTCAATTCAATTCAATAAACATTTATTAAATGCCTACTATATGCCAAGCATTGTAAGCCCTGGGGACAAAAACAGATGAAAAAGACAGCTCCTGTCCTCAAAGAGCATACAGTCTAATGAAGGACCATATGCAATCAAATATAGACGAAGCAAGCTATTGGTAAGGACAAGGTATGCATTTCTTTAGTACCCTGGAGAGTAAGAACATTGTGTTGCAGTGGAAAATGAAGGGTGTCAAGAAAGCATGAAAGCATTTGGAGACAAGAGGGCATTAAATATGACTTTAACATTTCTAGTATTGAGTTCTGAAGGAGAAAAACAGCCTTTCTCTTCCCACCTTTCAACTCATTTTCTAAACCTAATTGTGGTCTTTTTAAAGGCCCTAGGAATCATATCTTATTTTAAAAGGTACAGGTAATTACTTCAAACCTACATGAAGCATGTTTAAAAATAAAATGTTCTGCTAGCAAAATTGATCGTTCTGTGATCAGGAAATCATTTCAGAAATATATTTGTTAAGGACTCAGGTTCCCCTAGGGAGAGAGCTACCTACTAGGAATGTTACCTGTTGGAAGCTCTGTCAACAAGTACTGTCAGTGAGCTCTCCAAGGTGCCGAGCTGAATTCTTTATTTATCCATTCACTCATTCGTTCATTCATTCATTCATTTATTCAACAAGCATATATTTAACACCTAATATATATACATATATTATATGTATGTATATATATGGCACTGCTCTAGGTGCTAGGAATTAAAAGCCCAAAAGAAAGAATGCTCCTGCCCTCAAGGGGATTATATTCCCTTGGGAGGATTCAATATTTACACAGGTAATTGAATCATAGCAGTAGATCATGAAGGAACTTTAGAGGTCATCTAGTCCAACTCCTTCATTTTATAGAAGAGGAAACTGAGGCCCACGGATGTGAAGTGATTTATCCAATGTCACACCAGAAGAACGTGGCCATGGCCACTTGGTTCAGGAACTGAACCCTGGTCCTCTGAACTACACCATATGATGAGAAGTAACAATTAAGATAATCACTGCTAGGCATGGGATGACCCAATGAGGTCAAAGACAGAAAGAAAGGTCCCCATGCACTACAAAATATTCATAGCAGTACTTTTTGTGGTAGGAAAGAACTGGAAACAAAGTAGATGTCCATCCATTGGAGGTGAGCTAAACAAACTGGAACATGAATGTGACAGAATTTTATTGCTACATAAAAATGTGACAATGAATAATTTGGAAAAGCATAGGAGGGCTTAAGTGAATTGACACAGAGTGAGTAAACAGAACCAGAAAGATTACACATAATGATAATAACAATGGAATCACAAAGAATAACAACAGCCAAAGAAACTAAACACTGTAGAATTATACTGATCCTGCTCAGGTCAAAAGGGCAATTGAGAAAATGTCCTTTCCTCCCTTTTTGGCAGAGATAGAGGACTGTAGACGGGGAATGTTACATATGTTGTCAGATGCTGTTGACGTCTTGGTTGGTTTGGCTAAATTGCTCTTATCTCTTTCTTGTTCTTTGTCACGTGGTATGGCTGTCTGGGCAAGGGAGGGTAAAGGAATCTATTCCAAAACGAGGGTGATGTAATATATATATATATATATATATATATATATAGAGAGAGAGAGAGAGAGAGAGAGAGATATGTATATATATTATATATACACATGTGTGTATGTATATATTATTTATGTATTATATATATTTATAGATAGATACACATATATATATTTATATATTTAAACTAAAAAGATCAAGAAATTAGCCAATCAGTCAACAAGCACTTATTAAGTATTTGCACCGTACTAAGTTCTGGGGAGACAAAGAAAGATAACATCACTCTTGACTTTAAGAAGTTCCCATTCTAACGGGGGAGACAACATGCAAACATATTTGTACGTACAAGATAAATGCACATAGGTCAAAGGCCATCTCTGAGGGATGGAAAGCCTAGCAGGAAAGGCCTCCTGCAGAAAATGGCACCCAAGTGCAACCTTAAAGGAATGGAGGCCTTATAAGAGACAGAGGTGAAAAGGGAGCGAATTCCAGGCATGGGGACAACTTGAGCAAAAGCAAAGGCAATTTGACCGCAACTGAACGCATGAGCAGGTTGTTATTGTGAATTAAGCCTGGAAAGGTAAGCCTGGTACCAGACGAAGGACTAGAAATGCAAAGCTAAAGGGTTTGTATTTTATTCCATAGGTAAGAAAGAGCCACTGACGCTTCCCGAGTTTTCTGAGTGAAAAGCTGGAATGTTTGCTTCTGGTAGCTTTGTAGAAGAGATATTGGAGGGGAGAAAGAATCAGGAAGTCTAATTCAGAGGCTATTGTAACAGTCTAATCAATGAGGACCAAAGGAAGGTAAGGCTGTCAACAGTGAGAAGGGAATGGATAGAAGAGCTATTGTGGAAGGAAACTCAATGAGAATTGGCAGCTTACTGGCTATGGAGAATGAGGGAGAGTAAATAGTCAAGGATAACTCCAAGCTTTCGAATCAGAGTGTCTAGAGATACATGTGCATGCATATATACATGAGCATATCTATATGTACACATGTATACCTAGGGAGAGCTGAGATGAGGGAAAGCATGTTATTATACACAGAGCAGATGACCACTTTATTCCTTGAAGCCTACCAAAAGCAGCGATCAGCCCCTTACTTTTTCCTGCTCCTTTCTCCCTCTATATCCAAAATGTTATTACTTAAAGGGCATGTGACAACTGTCTTCAAGCATTTGGGTGCCTATCATGTAAAGTGAGATTAGACTTAGTCTGCTTGACCCCAGTGGGCAGAATGAGGAGTAAGGGATGGATATTGCAACAAGAAATGTTTGGGCTTGAATAAGGGGAGACCACCCAGCATCATTCTTGAGAATCTGGAAGTGGCACTGACCAGGTGGTAGTACATTCTTCCCCTCACTGGAGGTCTTCAAGCAGAGGCTGGATCACCACTTTGGGGAGGAAGTAGAAATAGAAGGGACTCTTGTTCAGATCTGGGTTGGGCTAGCTGGCCTCTGGGGTCCCCTGAGATTCCAGGATTATGTGACTTGCCTAGAGGTGAGATCTTCACTTGATTTTTGGAGGTCTTTTCCAATATCCAACAAACAGTCAACCGGCAAGCAATTATTAAGTGCGCTTCAGTAAGTGCGGGGGATAGAAAGGCAAAAACAGCCCCTACTCTGAAATATAATCTAATCGAGGAGATGAGTAAATAATTTGTACAAAATACAAACAGTGAGTTGGTACTTTAATAAACTAAGTGTTACAGCAACAATAGTAATATGCTCCACGGCTCAGGTGACTTAAAGTTGACAGGCTACAATTCCCATACCCAGTCCCTTCTCCTAAGGGCCCTTCTTGCTCTAATGCTGATGACCTTCTAATCCTAAAGTCTTCCAGTCATAGTCTCCAAATCCAGCCATTAGAGCTGATGGCTTGGAAACCAAAATGTAGAGTTCTATTCTGAACCCTTGCTACAGATAAAGAACCTCAATTAGACTCAAATTAACCTCCCTAGATCAACCTCCATGGGCCAAAGTTGGCCCGTGGAAAAACATAATGTCTCACCTACCTCAACTGTCTCTTTGAGTCAGTCAGATGAAATATAGAGAAAAGAGACTGTGGAAGGTATGGTGTGGTAACAGGTTCAGCCTCACACACCCTCATATGAAGAAGAAAGAGCACTGGGTTTGGAATCACAATATTTGAGTTTGAATCTTGATTCTGCCGCTTACCAGCTATACGATCTTGGGCAAGTAAGCTCTCCTCCATTGATCTAGAAGTAATCTTGGTAGCATCCTAATTCAACCCCTCACTGAGAGGTTTGGCCTTTTCTATAATTTGATGCCATCTCTGGTCAACATGCAGGCAAATGACCAAAATGCAAATGGGCCATGTTTTGAAAGTTAATTTGTGAGTTGGGTGTTTGGAACTTGAGATATGTTTTCCCAATGAAACAACATTATACATAATGGCTTGATTCTCCAATTGGCCCACAAATGATTTGCCCACAGTAGGTTATAAATTGAATAATATTCTGCTTCAAAATGCCAGTAAACACATGAGTTTCTTAATGGAGACCTTCCTTCCATCAGTGCAGATTAAAGTTGAATCTATATTACTAATATTTTCTCCATTACTTTTAAAAGTCTAGACAATCAACGGGAAAAAAATAGGTCAAGCCTTAATTTGTTGCCTTGATTTTTTGTCACCATGACCATTTCCTCTTTGTTTGAACTGATTCCAGCACATCCCTGGCTGTAAGATAATAAATCATGTCTCCACGCAATGTTTCCTTACTTGCCTGACTAACCTCCCAGGGCTATTATGATGTCTGGTGAATTTTTTTAATTAATTTATTTTGATTTATCAGCAATCACTTCCATAAGCTTTTGAGTTTTAAATTTTTCTCCCCTTCCCTCCCCAAGATGGCGTACAATCTAATATAGTCTCTACATATACATTCCTATTGAACATATTTTCACATTAGTCATGTTGTAAGTAAGAATTAGAACCAATAGGAGGAACCATAAGAAAGAGAAAACAAAACAGAAGGAAAAAAAAAGGCAAATAGTATCCTTCGATCTGCATTCAAACTCCATAGTTCTTTCTTTGGATGTGGATAGCATTTTCCATCATGAGACTTTTGGAGATGTCTTAGATCCTTGCATTGCTGAGAAGGGCTAAGTCTATCAAAGTTAGTCATCACACAACACAGCTGTTACTGTGTACCATGTTCCCCAGGTTCTGCTCACTTCACTCAGCATCTGTCTGGTGAATTTTAAAGCACCTAAAGATGTGAGTTTTCACGGGCCCATTTTACAGTTGTAGAAACCAAGGACCAGAAAGTTTTAGTCATTTGACTGGAGCACACAAAGTCAACGTTGATGCCAGGAGTAGGATCCAGTAGAACTCTTTCTGGGGTCAATGATATGGTATTTTTGAATGCAGAGGAAGAAAACAAAGGAGTAGAGAGGGTACAGAGAAGACATAGACTATGAAGGCCAAGGATTCAAGAGCCCAGTTTCTCAGACCTACCTTCTATGCCTAGGTGCCTACAAATTTCAGCAAAGGGAACCTCAGGGACAAAATAAAAGTAGATGGGTAGGTGGGCTTAACAGATGAAGTAGAAAGCATTCTACTCAGGTTAGGGAATAACAAGGTAGCTAATGGAGGATTTGAACCATTGGTTGAATTAAATCTTCTTGCCCCATAAGACAGAATTAGAAGCAGTGGTTGAAAATTGCAAAGAGGCAGATTTAGATTTGATTTTGGGGGTGGGGATTTTCCTAACAATTACAGTTGAACCAAAATGGAATGAGCTGCCTTGGTGAATGAGTGAGTTTCCTGTCACTGGAGGTCTTCAAGCAAAAGCTGGGTGACGTTCTTCATGGGGGACTTTATGGAAAGGATTCTACTTCAGGTCTGTATCAGATCAAATGGCCTCTGAAAGCCCTCCCACCTCTGAGATTCTGTGAATTGTTGAATTAATTCCAAGGATGGGAAATAAGCATCTCGACATAAGAACACTGGGTTGAGGTTCAGATGATATGGGCTCTGGAGTCTCTTTCTGTTTCCAACCAGCTGTGTGACCCGGGCAAGCCGCCTTCCCACTCGTTGGCCAATCTAGGACTCAGGCATCCTGCACTGATTTTGTTTAATCTAATCAGAGGCCTTCCCATTTTTCCCTGTTCAATTTCTTCCATTTGTTTTTGCCTATCATTCCAGTCAGCCTTGATTTAGGTGAATCAAATCCATCAGCTAAACCTTCCCCATTTGGTGCCAGCTATAAACATGGCCATGCACACCATCTACATCTTTATCCAAGGCATGGATGGAAACATTTTTAAAAGTGATATGGCCATGACTGGAGATTATGGATGCCAAGTGAGTCTCCCTCCTTCTGCCCCAAGTGGCACTGATCCTTCATCATACCTTCTAGGGTATAATTCTATTCAGTAAGCCACAAATCCACCTAACCAAGCAGTATCATCTGGTCCACATTTTTTCCATCTTGTCTACAAGGGTATCAAAAGATCATAATATCATAGATTTAGAGCTGAAAGGGACCTTGGAGATGATCTGGTCCAACCCTCTCATTTTACAGATGAGGAGACAGATGAGGAGACAGAGGTTACGTGACTTGTCCATGGTCACGCAGCTCCTAAGAGCCAGAGGCAAGATTTGGACCCAGGCCTTCCTGATTCCAAGTCCAGCATTCTGTCTACTAGTTGGGTCTAAAAAGTGAACAAAAGCCCCTGATTCCTCAGGAAGGGACTAGCAGAGACGCAAAAGCCTGGCAGGCACGGTCCAGGTGAGGGCTTCTACACTAGGACAATGCGAAGACACGAGGTTAGCTCTGCTAAGGTTCCCCCACTTAATGTGTTGGAAAATGGCACAAAGATAGCACACTGCAAATATAGCAGTAGAAAACACTGCACATAGTTTAGAAGCAGTATGGCAGATAAGAAAGTGCCCTGAATCTGGAATTAAGAGAGCCCTGGGTAGAATCCCATCTCTAGCAATGATCAATTGGGTAACTCTACACCTCAGTTTCCTGATCTGTAAAATGGGGATAACACTTGTTATATGTAACACCTGTTTAACTTGCCTCACAAAGTTGTAATGGTCAAATGAAATCACATATGTAAGAAGTAGCCTTAGAGGCATACAGTTCTCCATGAGGTCCAACTACCAGTTCTTATCTCCCCCTTCTACATTAGCTTGTAAGATTTGCTTGTTTTTTTTTTTTTATTGAACTGGTGATTTTATTGGAATAGGGAAACTCCACCAATGCAGATATACACTTGTTTCTGTAATTTATAATATATAAATAAAACAACATGCATGTATATATACACATGTATATATGTGCTTATATACACACGTGTATGGATATGTGTGTACGTCTGTGTACGTGTGCATGTATGTGTGTACATGTGTGTATGCATACATTTATGTATTAGAAAGTTATCTGCCTGGAACACCAAGATTTTAGTGACTTACCCAAGGTCACACTGCCATAATGTTTTAGAGGCAGAATGGAACCCAGATCATCATCCACGCTCTGAGTCAGCTCTCTGTTCACTATGCCAAGTAGCGCCTCCAGTGACACCATATCCCTTAAAATTGATGTCTCTTCTCCAAGAGTCACATTGAATAAATAAGGATGAATTTCTAATGACAGAGCCTCTGGATGAATTCCTTCCCCAAATATTTACTGAGTGGCAGCTTTAAGCAGAGCACAGTGCTGTGTTCTGTGGGGGAGACTGAGATGAAGAAGACCTGTTGCCTCCCTTCACGGAGATTAAAGCAACACACAGACCAGGAACTAGAAGAAGCTACAGGGTCACTTGCCACCTCCCTCGAAGGAGCCAACATTATCAGCATCATCTCCAAGAGACTTCCCAAGCCAGCCCTGAAAATGTAAGTCAATGTGTAAACAATCCCAACACAAAGGCAATTGTGTCTTTCTGCACACCCTGCTAATCTTCATGAAATCATGCATCGGACGGGTTACAGGCAAAAGATGATTCATCTCTCAATGGAAAGAACACCAGAATTAACTGTAACGGAGCTCCTTCTACAGGGTTCAATTCCCAAGAACATACAGTCGCTTCATGTAGTGTTCATGTCCCCCGGTTTTCTCCCACATTCAAAGGCCAGGTTTGAGAGAGAGCTTTGTCATATTTCTGCTGGGTAACATAACACAGATTCTATTCAAAAACACCTATTAAGCACCTTCACCAGTCGCTGTGCTAGGCACTGAAGATTTTTCTTTTTAATCAGACTTGTGATTTCATCAATATGTGGAACTCCCAGGGAAGAAACTCTCTACCAACTTAAGATCATCACCTACTCTCCATCTTATATATAGTATTAGGTAGGGATTCTTAACCTAGAGTGCATGAAGGTTTTCTTTGTTATATTTTGATAGCCATAATTCAATATAATCAGTTTCCTTGTAATCCTGTGTATTTTGTTTTATGGATTTAAACACATTATTCTGAGAAGGGATCCATAGTCTGCCACCAAAAAAGAGGGTCCATGACACTAAAAAAACACCTTTGGGGACATAGAGAATCTTGTGGGGACAGAGAAGTGACTTTCCCAGGGTCACAATGTCAGGTGGTCCTGACTGCAAGGTGGACTTTCTAGCTACTGAGGGATATTTTGAGGGAAACAGTTCTCTGCCTTCAGAAAGTTTGTATCACTTACACAGAGAAGCACTCAAAAGAAAATGGGCGGTGGAAAGCATGAACAACTTGGGAGAGGGAGGGAACACGACAGGATTCTCCAAAGAAATGGCACCTGATTGAGCCTTGAAAAGAGAGAGAAATAACTCAAATGACTTCTTAGCGTCAGACTTCAATTCAAAGGAATTGGCTGCTTTGGGGCTCAAATAGTCTTAGAGAACCCACTACCTCTTAAGGTAATCCATTCCACTTTTGAACAGTTCTAATTGTTAAAAAAAAAATTTTCCCCTAATTTTAAGCCTCAATATGTCTTTTTGCACTTTCTATTCTATTTTAGTTCTGCTCCCCAGGGAGCATGGATAATGAAAACTAGTTGAAATCCCTCTTCTGGAAGCCCTCTATGCAATGGATCAGTGGGTATTCCCTCCAATAGAGCAGGCTGCAACCCATTCACTCTTTTCATCAGACATGATTCTTGGCTATGCTCTCCCATGACTCCTCCACAAAGGACCTACCCAAAGCCCTGGCTGCCTCCTTTCCTCATTGCTTAGTGCTCTTTGCATACCAGCATAGAGCTTGGGCTGTCCAGTCGTGATCCCTCATTGCAGCTAGAGGAGCAACCCACTCCCTTTTCTCATCATATATTTACCAGGTGCCACTTTTTTGCAATCACCAGTGTTTCAGTCCAATTAGAAATGTATTAAATGACTCTTGTGTGTGAGTGGCATAATGTCACTCATTTTCTTAGGACAAGTCACCAAATATTGAACATGCATGCCCTCAGGCTAGTCCACTCCATACTAAGAGTTCTCGGTTCCATCAACTGATTTTTGTATGGCATGATCTCCAGGTATCTCTCCATCCTGGTAACTCTCTATTTGTTTACATTCCTCCTAAAATGAGGTGTCAAGGTCAAGTTAACAAGCATTTATTTAGTGCTTAGTGTGTGCCAGGCACTGGGTTAAGCCCTGGGAATATAAAGGTGAAAGAAAAATAATCTCTACCCAAATGCTCCTCATTGTGCCCTGCATTATTTTCTATTTCATGTAACTGAATGTTGACAGCCTTCAGGTAAAACAGTTATGGCCTACTGGTTCAGTTCTGAGTACCAGAACTTCTGACGTTCAAAGTATTCTCTGCCCCTTTGGCCTCTCCTTTTGATTGGCTGTTTCCTCCCAGAACCTCCATTTTAAGAAGATGTTCAGGCCAATCATGTCTTCATTACTCCCCAGGCCACACTTCTGATTCTTTGGGTTTTCTCTACCGTGCCCGTATTTTGGGTACCATCATTTCACATCCTCCTTCTTGTTTCGTCTTCCTTTGATGTGTTATCTTTCTCCTCTAGAAGGTAAGATTCTTCAGGCAGTATGGTACAATGGAAAACATATTAAATTTGAAGTTGGAGGTCTTGGTTTTAAATCCTGGATCTATCATTTGTTAGCTTTGTGACCTTAGCTGAGTCTTGTAAGTTCTTTGGAGCCTTAATTTCCTGATCTGTAAAATGATGGGATTGGAGTTGGTGACCTCTATGTCCCTTTTGATTCTAAATCTGTGATCCTATAATTAGCTTCCTATAGTTATAGTCTATAAATGTAGAGACTTGTAACCAATCCGTCGGATTGCACAGTAATTGATACCTATTAGCTTGTTTCAGGTTTCACATGAGAGCAGGGGAAATTCTATACTGGTTCAGACCCACAGTCCATCTAACCAAGAGTCTGTCTCCTGTCATCCTCTCATCTGCCTCTGCTGGGTGTTGGTCAAGATGACAAAGACACAGTGCACAGATCGTTAGAGAATTAAATATGTGCATGAAGAGGGAAGGGGGAGGAGGGGAGTCTAATGACCAAGAAATTTAAAACAGACACTCCTGTCTCAAATCATCCTATTATGTTAAAATCGTGTGGCCTTCCACCAAATTGCTACATGTTGTAACGAACGTGTTCTTAAAATGAATGTGTAAAGTGGATCAAGCCAAATGTACAGTAACTGCAAGCAGCCAAATGTACAGTAACTGCAAGAGAGACTGGAAACATCAAGTCATGAAATTGACCTTTTAATTTAGAGGAATGAGTTGAACAAATGAGTCTGGGAAACCACAGAAGAAATCTATGAAGACTGGCATGTGTTTTCCTATAACCAAAGTCCGGGAGACAAAATGTTCTATTTGGCACGGGTAATGAATGAAGTGATAAATGTTCTGATTTGTCTTGGAGAGGAAGATGGCACTTCATAGAGTTGCTTAACTGTGGCACCATCAGGAAAAGATGCCACTGAAATAATCAGGCAGGGTCATTTCCTCACGGCCAAAACAGCATTACGAAAAATACCAGTAACTACAATGACTGTTATTTTTTAAATGAGGTTTATTTAACGAAATCAAAGGTTAATTTATAAAAATATAAAAATGAATCTATTTGATTTTAAATATTAACAGCATATCAGTCAATCAAGAATTTATTAAATATTTCAGAGACTGTGCTAGGCACTATAGACAGAAATACAATAAATGAAACAATCCCTGCCCATAAGGAGCTGACATTCTAATTGGGATCTGAGCATATAAGACATACACTATTACATAGTAAATATAATATAATGTCTCAATTTCTGTATTTTGCAAAAGATTACTATGATTTTTTAAAATTCGAGACTTTGGTCCAGTTCCATCTTCTACAGAAGACTTTTCCTAGTCCCCACCCAACTGCCAGTGCTATTAGCTTCCATCTACTCTGCCTATCTCTTGTGCGTACATATCTGTTTTTAGGTTGTCTCTCCCAATAAAATGTGAACTTGCTGAGGACAAAGGCTTTGTTTTTGTCTTTGTTTTTGTTTTTCCCTTTCTTTGTATCTCTAGTACTTAGCAGGTGCCTGACTCCTAGCAAGCACTTTTATTTTTCACAATCCAAGAATTTTTTCATTTTCATTTTTTTTACAGTTATTTGTGCCATGAATTTGTAGGGGATTATTTCCAGCAGCTCAGGGTCCTTGCCATCGATTCTCACAAAGTGTGCTTCTCTGGGTGGAGCAGGCTGGCGTTTGAACCCAAGTGCCTTTTTCTTTGGCTTCTTCCTTCTGCTGATCATATTCCTTTACCTGCTTCAGGAAGCTAATCTCTGCTCTTAAAATACTTAATATGCTCAATATGCATATTAATTCTTTTTTTTATTTAAAAATTTTTTAAGGCAATTGGGGTTAAGTGACTTGCCCAGAGTCACACAGCTGGTGTCAAGTGTTTGGTCTGAGGCCAGATTTGAACTCAGGTCCTCCTGACTTCAGGGCCAGTGCTCTATCCACTGTACCACCTAGCTGCCCCTTGTGTTCATCATTTTGGCAACTCACTAGAATATGGTAGGGCCGGCGGAAGGAGTAAGCACTTTTGAATGAATTAGTGCGTTTTCAAATCTGTGTTTTCTAATAAGCAGAATTTATCACATTTATAGTCAAACACAAAATACATTATCTGAAAAGATGAGAGGAGGAGAGGGGAGAAGGAGAGGTTTAGAGCCGTGATTTCATACATGGAGAGATCTCATGGGGAAACCGCCTCAATAAAGCAATATAGGCAACTCAACTATAACTTACAATCTTACAAGGTTGCCCGAGGGCACATGGAGGTTAGGAGACCTGTCCAGGGCCACAGAGTTAGAATACATCAAAGCCAGAACATGAATCCAGGCCTTCCTCATTCTAAAGATGGCCCTCTATCTACTAGACATGTAATCTTTGATAAGATTGCTGGTCTTTTTCCCCCTTAAAATCAGCAATTTTAGGGGCAGCTAGGTGGCACAGTGGATAGAGTACCAACCTTGGAATCAACAAGACCTGAGTTCAAATCTGACCTTAGACACTAGCTACGTGACCCTAGCCAAATCACTTAACGTCGTTTGCCTTAGCTTCCTCATCTGCAAAATGAGCTGAAGAAGGAAATGATAAACTACTTAATATCTTTGCCAAGAAAACCCCAGAAGAGGTCATGAAGAGTTAGACACGACTGAAATGATTGAACAACACCAAAAAGTGTCTAAATACAGAGGATAACATAATCAAGCACTTGACATGCTGGGGGTGGTCACAGCTTCATGTGACCCAATCCTTAGGTGTCACAGAACCCAAAGCAAGTAATGGAAAGGCCTTAAAAAGTGGTGGGAGGCTGTTTCTTCTCTTTCTTCTTCTAAATAAAGCTCCTTGGGTATCTGTGGAAGGAAAGGTATTCACAACAGATGCCAGGCATCAGAGAACCCTTCAGTGAGGCTGACAAAACCTCCCTGATAATACCCTGTATCTCTTTTGCAAGAACACACTCCTTCACAAGGATCTTCCCAGCATTACTTCCTCTCGCCCACTCCCATCACGTGTTAATTCCACAGATCACTGGAGTGCCATACTTCTAGAGTTAGGAGGGACCTCAGAAGGCAGTCAGTCTAATTCCTTCAGTTTAAAGATGAGGCAACAGGTCCAGGGAAGAGTACTTGCCCCAAGGGCACACAAGTCGGACGCAAGATTTGAACCCATGTCCTCTAGGTCCAGAGTCAGTGAGTGCTCTCTCCACTATACCACGATCTTTCTTGAAGGATGTTAAATCTCTGTTTCAAAAGTTTCTCAGTTTCTAGTCAATACCTAGATTTGCTTTTGGGCCATTTTCTTTCCTCCTCCTCCCTTTAAATATATGTATGCATGCATGTGTATATGTACAATCTAGGTGTATATGTACATACATATACGCATGTATAAATACATATATACACACATGTGTACATACATACACGTACACACATATCTCAGAAAGGCAATGTGTTGGCATAGTGGCTAGAGGGTTGGCCAACAAGACCTGCATTCACAACACATTCTGGATCTGGGGCCGTGAACAAATTACGTAGCCTTTCAGCACCCTGGAGATTGACTAACACCATAAGCAGTAGGTACAGAGTGGAATTCCTCACTGGGAGCGCTACATAAATCATAGGTCTGGTTTTAAAATATAAAATAATAATATCTAACATTTTAAGATTTCAAAAGTGTCGAACATAACGTTATTTCATCTGATCCTCACAACAACCCTGTGAGGTAGGTGCTGTTATTATCCCCATCTTACAGATAACATAGCATGAGGATGTGCATTTCTCGGATTCTTTGCAGGACCCACCCGTTCATGTTGTGACATTCTTTTTTTCTTCTACAGGTTTGAAAGATGAGCCTTTTTATTATTTGTTTTTAAGGTATTAAGTTTGATCTTCCTACCATAAAAAAGGGAAGGCAGCCGAGTAGTTAGACAGCTGCTTTTTTTTTAAGAGTCATGGCTTCAAGTTCTGACGCATGGGAGGTGTGACTCTGGACAACTTCATCTCTCAGTCCCCCAGAGAACTCTCTAATATCACACTTTGAAGATCAGTTGATCATTTGCATTGATAGCAAGAGTTTCCTCAGCAGGAATTCCCTAAACTATTGAAATCACCAGTCTAGCAGGGTCCCCCAAAATTACCCCTCAATAAACACCTGCTTTGTAGACATATGTCGATATGATTTGTGTGTCCTGAGGTAATCTCATACTCAAAATTCTGTCTTTTTAAGTCTTGCTTGTGCTAACATAATTTTTCACTTTTAAAGTTAGTGAAAACAGACCAAATTTCTCTGATTTTTTTTTGCTACTGTCTTATTCTGAAGTTTGATTCTCTGACATTCTTAACAATAAAATCTATTATTATTATCTTCATCATCATTACCCACATGCATCAAGTAGAATATTTACATCCACAGATGAACATTACATCCTCATACCAGTTGGTGAGAACTACATTCCGGAAGCTTGGTGAATGTTAAATAATAATTTATTCCAGACTGAAAAGAGCAAAAAAGATTCTGACAACTCAAAAAATCGTAGCTGTAAGAGCTGGTAGAATGGGAAGCGGGGAAAGGAATAAGCATTTATATAGCCATGACTGTGCTAACTACTTTACAAACATTATCTCATTTGATCCTCACACCAACCCTGTGAGGTACGTGGTGTTGTTATCCCCATTTTACAGATGAGCAAATTGAGGCAGACAGCAGTTAAGTGACTGCTTAGGATCACACAGGTGAGGTTGTCTTTGAACTCAGGTCTTCCTGGCTCCAGGTCCAGCATGCTATGCACTGCACCACCTAGCTGCCTCTTATGGGAAGAGCCCTGGCTCCGCATTCAGGAAACCTGAGTTCAAACACCAACCTCTGAAGCTTTCTTCCTGTCTCACCTTGGGCAAATCACTTAACTTCCTTGAGCCTCAGTTTCCTCAGCTGTAAAATGAGAGGGTTGAAGTAGATGACCTCATGTCCTTCTCAGCTCTAGACTATGATCCTGTGAAAAATCTTCATTAAAAGCCCTTGAGAATTTTGCTGTGGTTTTTGTGTTTTTGTACAAATATACATTTGCAAGGGATTTGTGATCATTGTAACCCTAATTTTATACATTTAAAAAATTATTCTAAGAAAGGGTTATAGACCTCATCAGCTTTCAATTAGTCAATTAATCAATCAACATTTATTAAGTGCCTACTATGTACCAGGCACTGTGCTAAGTGACAGGGATACAAAAAGTCAAAAGACAGTCCAAATCATCAAGGAACTTAACAATCTAATGGGAAGGCAACAAACATATCTATCTATCTATCTATCTATCTATATATATATGTATACACACACACATACATACATACATACGTATATATGTATATATAAAACAAACTATATGCAGGATAAACTGGAAATCATAATTAGCAGAAGGAAGTAGTAGAATTAAGCGAGATTGGGAAAGGTTGCCTACAAAACATGAGATTTTAGCTGGGATTTAAAGGAAGCCAGGGAAGCCAGTAGGCAGAAATGAGGAGGGAGAGCCTTCCAGGAATGAGGGACAGCCAGAGAAAATGCCTGGTGCTAAGAGATAGTGTTTTGTTTGCAGAACACCCAGGAGACCAATGTCACTGGATGGAAGGGACCAAAGTGTAAGAAGCCTAGAAAGGTAAAAGGGGGGCAGGTTATGAAGGGCTTTGAATGCCAGAAGATTTTGTATTGATCTTGGAGGTTGTTGTTTGTCCCTCGTTCTCAAAGAGGACCAAAGACATCATGAGAGTGATATCTTGACTTTCAAGTGAACTGGATTTAAGTGAGGCAGAGCTGCACAAAGTCATCAGCCTCACTCTCTCCTCCAGTCACCAGAGTCCAGTGGCAAGACATAAGTTGAGATGACTGGTGATAGCCCAGCTCTTGGCGGTAATAGGTAGCCACTGGAGTTTATCGAGTGTGTGTTAATGTTTGTGTGTGTGTGTGTGTGGGGGGATGATGTAGTATGACCTACACTTTAGGAAAATCACTTTGGTGGCTGAAAGGAGGATGGACTAGAGTGGGGAGAGACTTGAAGCAGGCAGACCACCTGCAGGTTATTACAATAGTCCAGGTGAAGGGTGATAAGGGTCTGGACCAGAGTGGGGGCAGTGTCAGAGGAGAAAAGGGGGAAAATGCAAGAGAGATGTTGCAGAGGTGAAATCTACAGGCCTTGGCAATAGAATGGATATGGGAGATGAGAGTGTGAAGAGATAGTGAGAGATAGTGATGACTGCCACGTTGCAAGCCTGAGGGACCTGAGAGGATGATGTGATGGTGTTGCCCCCTACAGTCATAAGGAAGGGGAGATGGCTAATGGGAAAAGATAATGAGTTCTGTTTTGGACATGTTTAGTTTAAGATGACAACTGGACATCCAATTTGAGATGTCTGAAAGGCAGTGGGAGATGCAAGATTGGAGATAGATGCAGGATAGGTAGATTTGAGAATTATCAGCATAGAGATAGTAATGATACTCATGAGAACTGATCAGATCACAAAATGAATTAGTGTAGAAGGAGAAGAGGGCTCAGAACAGAACCCTGTGGACCCTTATGGCTAGAAGGTATACTCTGGATGAGGATCCAGCAATGTAGACTGAGAAAGAGTGGTCAAATAGGTGGGAGGAAAACCAAGGATTTTCTCTGAAGTTGTGTCCTGAAAAATCTAAAGAGAAGAGAGTTTCAAGGAGGAAAAGTGGTCAACATTGTCAAAGCCTGCAGAGAGGTCCAGGAGAATGAGGATTGAGAAAAGGCCATTAAATTTGTCTACTAAGAGATCAATGGTAAGTTTGGAGAGAGAAGTTTCAATAGAATGATAAGGTCAGAAGTCAGACTGTAAGGGGTTAAGAAGAGATTGAGAGGAGAGAAAGTGGAGGCACCTATTATCCATGGCCTTTTCCAGTTTAGCTACAAAGGGAAGAAGAGATACAGGGTGAGAATTAGCAGGGATGGAAGGATAAATGAAGGGATTTTTTTTTAAAGAGGAGACATGGGCATGTGTGTAGACAGTAGGGAATAAGCCAGTAGATATGGAAATCTGTTTTGCATGATTTCGTATGTATAATTGATATCATTTTGCTAGCCTTCTTAGTGGGTGAGGGAGGGAGGGAGAGAATTTGGACCTCAAAATTGTAAAAGAAAAGAATGTTAAAAAAATAAATAATAAAAATTTTAAAATATTTTTTAAATGGGCATGATTCTAAAAAAAAAGAAAGGAAATGATAGAGTGGGAGCCAAGGGAGGTCTGAGGAGAGATAAAAAGATTTGGAAGAGCTGTGGTGGAGAGTGGGATAGCGAGTTGATAAGAGAAGTGTAGAAGAATTACCTAGCAGCAGGGAGGGCCCTGTTGAGGTTGTGTAATATAAATTTGTGATGGACCCAGTCAGACTCATTATAAGTTTCTCCCCTTTCTTTCAGCAGCATGTATATAGGAGTGAAATCAGTGAATGTTGGGAGTGATCCAAGGCTGAGGACATAATGGGTTAAATGATAAGAGGCCTGGGGATTCAAGAGAGGAGGACAAGTAGAATGAATTACTTGAGCAAGGAGTCAAGATGGGAAAAAAGGAGAAAGTACGTAGTACAGGAGAGATGGCTTAGGAGAATACTGAGGGGTCATGAAGTCATGGTGGAGACAAAGAGTAGGCTTTAGTAAAGGAAGGCAGGGGGAGAGATGAAAAGTCAATAGATTAGGGTTGGATAAGGGGATTTTGGAATTCTTGAACGTTGAAGTGGTACCTTTGTTAGTGATGGCAAGATTGAGGGCATGACCTCAATCATGTGTGTGGCTGATTCCTGGGAAGTAAGTAGTTTGAGCAACTGAGTGGTTAGAATACTAGAGGGAGAGTCAATAGGTATGTTGCGGGCCCTTAGTTTAGGAGAAAAGTTATGAGCCAGGTACCAAACTCTTTGAGGAAGGAAGGAGTGACCTGGAGGTCTGTACGCAACAACTACCAGAATTTTGGGGTGGTAGATATAAGAGGTTTGTGACAAGATCCTGTGATCTAAGTGAATAGGAAAAGCCTTGGTGGACACCCCATATACACACAGAAACAAAAACATTGGTACTGATAGATTACACAGTGAAAAGAGAACTGGAGTTTGAGGCATGATAAATGTGACAACTTGAGAGAAATCTGGGAAAATTTGCTTCAACTGATGCAAAATAAAGTAAGCAGAATCAGAGGCCAATACTAATGGTGACCATCTGAATAGTAAAGAAAACAACACTGAAAGACACTGGAATTCATATCAAAGTAATGACCATCGTTGACTTCTAAAGATGGATAAGGAAGCCCCTTTCTCTCTGATGAGTAAAGTGGTAGTAGCCTAGGGTGCTGAATAAGGAGCAGTATCCAGACATGGTCAAAGTGTTTAATGGTTTTGCTTAATTATATTTCTTTGTTACAAGTCAGGGTTCTATGGGAAAAAGGCAGTATAATGGGAAATGAAGGGAATAGATAGATGGCACACCAGGCCTGGAGTCAGGAAGACTCATCTCCCTGAGTTCAAATCTAGCCTCAGACACTTACTAGCCGTGTGACACTGGATAAGTCACTTCACCCTGTTTGCCTCAGTTTCCTCATCTGTAAAATGACCTGGAGAAGGAAATGGCAAACCACTCCAGTATCTTTGCCAAGAAAACCCCAAATAGGGTCATGGAGAATCATACATGACTGAAATAACTGAACAATAACAAATTGGAAATGGAAGTAATATAAAAATTAAATATATTAATGAAATATTATTTCAAAAATATATTTTAAAGAGTACTAGATTTAGAGTCAAATGATCTGGATTCAAATCCTTGCTCAGCTGCTTAGGGAACAACAGAAAGGAAGAGACAAGTTGGAATGAGAATTAGAGAAGAAGCTAGGGAAATAGTAACACAATTATAATAACAATTCACATTTATATTGTATTTTAAGGTTTACAAATGAGAAGAGAGAGAGTTTTTAAAACAAATAGGAAAGCAAGAAGGAAAAGACAGAGCTTTGGGGAGGAGTCCAGTATCTGCAATGCCCCCTCTGAGAGGCATGTGCAAGATTCTAAAGTAGGTCAACCATCTGCCTTCAGGTTCATACATGCCCCACCCCTGCCCCCACCTGGTGCTATGGTGATCATCTTTTAAGTTGAGATGTTGAGTTTTCAATGAGGATGGTTTCTGTTCTGTTTTGTATTTTTAAAAGTTAGTTTTTCTCTTTAAAAGGTGACAAAAGCAGGGAGGATGCCTTAGAGAATAACCCATTGTTAGGCAGAGGTTTCAGAGACCTGATCTCACCCACCTGATAGGTATAAACTTCCTGTGTGAAACAGAGCTTGAATGAGGGGAAGAAAAGGGGCTTGGAAGATATGAAATATGACCTACTTTAATGTCCAGAGACCCTCCTGCTCTTTCCTGGTAACTCAGATGTCGATACACATTTAGTCTTTGGTTAAAAATGCCCAGAAGTATAAATGATGAGAAGAATTACGAGCCATCTCAATGTACTAAATTCTGGCTAACAGGTTGACCAGCCATATCAAACCCATTATTTAAAAAAAAAAATAGAACATTGAGTTTTAAAATAATAATAAATGACATTTACATGGTGTTTTAACATTTGTAAAGCATAATGAAGATATTATCTCAATTGAATCTCTCAACAATCCATGAGATTAGAATGGCAAAGATAATTTAACAGATGAAGAAACTAAGGCCGAGTTTAAATGACTTGCTCCAGTGAGGTTAAGAAATTAAGTGACCACACAGGCTAAGTCCATGACTACACAGCTAATAAGTAACAGAGACTGAGTTTGCATATAGAGATCATCATCGTGATTATTGTTGTTGTTATTATCATAACAATTCTATTTTAAAAAAAACAGCTATTTTGTCACAGGGGCACAGTGGCTAGAATGCCAAGCCTGGAGTCAGGAAGGCTTGGCTTCCTGAATCCAAATCCAGCCTCAGACATATACTAGCTGTGTGACCCTGGGCAAGTCACTTAACCCTGTTTGCCTCAGTTTCCTCATCTGTAAAATGAGCTGGAAAAGGAAATGGCAAACCACTCCAGTATGCTGATCCAAGAAAGCCCCAAATGGAGTCATGAAGAGTTAGACACAACTGATAATGACTCAATAACAACTTTATCCTAGTGCCTAAATAGGAAAAGTACTGGCTTTCTGTACATCATTCATTGCCTTTTACACATGACCAGCTCATCTTTTCTTCCTGTCACACAACTGCTTGGTGATGTCTTTTCCTTCTGAGAAAAAACTCCTGCATGGTGGCTGGAATCTCATGGCAAACTTAGGGAAAGAATAGACAAGAGCTGAAGAGCATGGACAGGAACGGAAAGGTCATGATCTTCCTTATAGGAAGAACTTACAAATTCACAAGATCACAGATTCATTTGAATATCTGAATAGAGAGGAAAAACCATTTCTTCCTGGTATTTCTCACATCTGATTTGACTAAACTTTTGAATGCTTTTGAAATTTATAATAATGAAAAGTTAATTTGAACATGTTGCTTTGCACTTGGAGAAAGTGAGAGAGGACAAGAAAAAGAGAAATCTCTTGATTTTTGAGAAAGATTGATAATAGAGGTTTTAAACGAGCAGACAGTGAACATGTCTTTTATTTCTGGAAAAATTCTAAGATATTATTAAAGGAAATACTCAGAAAGGGAAGAGGTGATCACTGAGAAGCAGGATGGCTTCATCAAAAGCAGCTCATGCCATTGGGTTGATGTCCATCCTCTGACACACACAGGCTGTGTGACCATAGACAAGTCACTTAACCTTAGTGTTCCTGGTGACTCTATAGGAAGATAAACCTACTCAGAGGAAATTGATATGTATCTATCGATCATGTTTCCTCACTTGAAATTGTCTATACCAATGAAATCATTGGTCAAGTTAAAAAAAAAAAGGACAAGTCATGCCACAGAAATCTCATTTCCTTTTTTTTTTTTTAACAGAGTTACTGGCCATGTACAGTAGATCAAGAGATTGTTGTTTGGGAAGGAAAGGGAAGGGAAGGGAAAAGAAAGAAAAGGAAAGGAAGAGGGAAGGAGGGAGGAAAGAAGAAAGGAGCTGGTTGCCTAACTGGAACTGGTTAGTTGGTTGCCCAGTGGGGCAACTCGTACTACTCATAGGTTGTTGTTTGTCTTTCATTCTTGAAGAGGACCATGACATCAAGAAAGTGATGCCATGATGCATGTGAATTGGATTTAAGTGACTGTGCAAAGTCCCCGGCCTCACTTTCTCCTCCAGAGTCATCTGGGTCCAGTGGCGATATATAGATTAGGATGACTGGAGATGGCCCCCAGATCAGGAGAATGATAATAGGCAAAGTATGCCTATATTTCTTTAGAGTGGATGTATAGATGGATTTTAAATTGATTGACTAACTTAACCCAAAGAGTAGTCAGTAGCTGTCCATTTGGAGGGCCATCACCAGTAGAGGGCCCCAGGGAAATCCTGACCCTGTATTGTACCACATTTTCATGAGTAACTTGGAGGAAAGTGCAAATAGATACTAAGGAAAATTTTTTTTGATGATATAAAGCTGGTGGGATAGCTAATCTATTGGCCAACATTTAGCATAAGAAAGAATGTTATCAGACCAGAATGATGAATTAAATCTACAAAAATGAAATTTACTAATAAATAAACCTAAAGTCCTATACCTTGGTTCAAAAAATCAATTGCACAAGTAGAAGAGGGAGGATGTATGGCTCCACAACTGTTGAGGTGACAAAGAGTTGGGAGTTTTCATGGAATGAAAACTCAACAAGAGTTGAGAATGTAACATTGCAGTAAAAAAAAAAAGCTAATTTGATCTTTAGCTACATTAAGAGAAATACAGCGTTCAGAAGATGGAGGTGACAGTCCTAAAGTACTCCACCATGGTCACACTGCGTCTGGATACTGTGTTCAGGTTGCACTGTGGGATGCCATGTTTTTATAAGACCACTGAAGAACTTAAGAACGCCCAGACAATGCAATGAGGCTCAGCTAAAAGAATGGAGAATGTTTAGTCTAGAGAAGAAAGGACTTCATGGGAGACATAATAATCCCCTTCTAATACCTGAAAGGCTGTCATGTGGAAGAGCAATTAGAATTTTTTTGTTTTTATTGATATCTTCTGTTTCTTCCATCATAATTATCCTGAGTTCCTCCTCATTCTATATAAAAAATAGTATTTTTAAAAAGGAAAAAAAGCAGATGGATCCATTAGTTGAAAAAGTACAAAAAATATGGCTACAATGTGTAACACCTGTGGCCCTCCCCCCTCCACAAAGGGCTGGGTTGGTACTGTCTTCTCTTATCTCTTTCTTTGAGTCAAAGCAATTAGACTTCTTCTTGGCCCCAAAGAACCGAACTAAGTGACACTTGTAGGAATCAAGATTTTAGTTCGATGGAAGAGAAGAATCTTCCTAATAGTGAATGGATCCAGAAGTAGAATGGATTGTACCTGAAGAACTAGTGGAGGCAACACATTGTAATGTAGGTGGCACCATAGTGTATAGAGCAATGGGCCTGGAATTGGGAAGACGCATCTTCCTGAGTTCAAATCTGGCCTCAAATACTAGCTGTGTGACTTCAGGCAAGTCACTTCACCCTGTTTGCCTCAGTTTCCTCATCTGTAAAATGAGCTGGAGAAAGAAATAGCAAACCAGTCCAGTATCTTTGCCCAAGAAAATGCCAAATGGGGTCACAAAGAGTAGGACAGGACTGAAAAAATAGCTGAACAACAACAAAATGAAAAGTACACTAGGACCTGAGATGAGGAGATGCCTGGTTTCAAACTCTGTCTCTGATACTTATTAACTCTGTCATCATGGATAAACCAATTAACTTCTTTAACCTTAGTTTCCTTATCTGTAAAATGGGAATTGTAATACCTACCTTACAGCATAAATAAAGACACAATAAGATAACGCTTAGAAAAATAACTTACAAATTGTAAAGTACTACATAAATATCAACTATTATTCCCTATCTGGAGGTGATGTAATTTCAGCTGAATTCTTCCAAGGACAGAATTATCTTACTTACACAGGAACACACATTTGTGTTGAAGGACAAAATCAAGTATGTACGTGCGTGCGAGCACACACACACACACACACACACATCACTCCATCTCTACAGTAAGTCAGCATTATATAATGGAAAGATCTAGCTAGAATTGGGACCTTGAACAAATCACTTAACCTCTTTGTTCTCAGGTTCCCCCATCTGCCAAATGAGGAAAATGGATAATAAGAGCTAATAAAAACTAACATTTACATAGCATTTTAAGGTTTACCAAACAGATTACAGATATTATTTCATTTGATCTTCATGACAACCTTAAGAGGGAGGGGTTATTATTGAGCCTATTTTTTTTATAGTTGGGGACACTGAGTCTCAGAAGTTAAGTGACTTGCCTAGGGTCACAGAGCTAGTAAACATCTGAGAGGGGATTGGACTCCAGTCTTCTGACTCCAAGTCCACTGCTCTATCCACTATACCCTGTTGGCTGTAGAATAATTTCTGAGGTCTATTCCATCTCTAACACCTACAATCCCACGACAATGGGCAAGTCGATGGGCAACTTAGTTTCCTCATCTGTAAAATGGACATAATAATAACTGCAGAATTCCCCTCACAGGGCTGTTGTGAGGGTTAAATGGAATAACATATACAATGCACTTTGCAAACTTTAAGTTGCCATGTAAATACCATCATCATTGGGATTACTCCATGAACTATTCTATCACTGTCACCCCTCAGTATATTTCAGCTTCCACCCTCTGAACCATTAAACAACATTAGAACTATTGTTTGATGTGTGTGTGTGTGTGTATGTGTGTGTGTGAGAGAGAGAGAGAGAGAGAGAGAGAGAAAGAGAGAGAGAGAGAGAGAGAGGGAGAGAGCACTAGCTGTATTTGATGTTGTGTGCTTGCCAACTTAAAGAGAATATGAACAAACCCTACATCTGGCAGAAACCTCCAAGGCATCCTGTGGTTAGGAACTCTGGGACATACTTTGTATGAACACCACCACTAGTACCAGGAATCCTTCCAAGTGGACTGTGGGAAGACAAGGATGATGGAGGCCACCTTGACCATGATTATTGAAAACTCTTATTAAAGAAATAGCTGATGGGAATTTGTAAAGAGGGATAAGTGAAGAGTGAAGAAAATACTTCACAACATCAGCAAACATGACAGAAAGCCACTGGAGATATTGAAGACCACAAAAATCTCAGAGGCAGACTAAAGCTCTGTAATTATCTAATACAACACATTTGAGAGTTACCTCTTTGACCAGTGGTCATCCAACCTTTCCTCTCTCAGGTGAGAGGAAATCCATTACCTCCCGAAGCAGCTCATTCCTCTTTCGGGTGGTGCTAATTGTTAGGAAGTTTGTTTGTTTCTCCCCCAACATTAATCTTCCTCTTTTCAATTACCACTTATTTACTGCTCCTAGTTCTGGGCCCAAGCAAAACAAGACTAATTTCTCTTTCAGGCGATGACCATCATTCAAATAACTGAATGCCAGGATCGTGTCTTCCCTGAGTTTCCCCTGCTCTAGGCTAGCTGTCCCCATCCTCAACTGACAACTGAAGGTCTTCCTATGGGCAAGAGCTTGAAGCTCTTCACCATTCTGGTTGATTTCCTCTGGACTGCTCCTTAGGGCATAAGCCATCCAATGGCTTACCTCTACTTTGGCCATTTTAAAGTCATTGAAATCCTAAATGAAACCTGATCAAATATAGCCAGAAAGACAGAACCATGAAAAGCTTCACATAAATGTCCTTGCCCATAGGATAAACTACTCTTACAAAAGGAAAATAAGACAATCAACTCAAAGGCGGACAGCTTTTCAAACTTCCAGAATAGGCTCAGGGGGTACAGTCTGCTGGAGAGAAAAATGAGCCTGGAGCTAAGGAATTCCTTCTGATTCCCCTTACTGATGAAGAAGATACAGTAGGGACCTGTTAACAGCCAACTATGCTTTGAAAGCCATTAAAAACCACTGCTCTTGAATCCCAGATTTTTCCCTGTGTGTTTGATCCTTGGAGAAAATATTCAGCTTTTTGCCTTGATTCCTTGCCAGATTTGGCTGAGGAAACAGACTGATCTTCTATCTGTGCTTATGTATGGACAGGCTTTTTTTTTTTCCTTTCCAAGGGAAAGGACAGCAGGGCCTTCTCTACAGGACAACCTAGTCCCTTATTTCTGATGCAGGACAGCAGGCGCTTGTGAATTTACATTCTAGTTCATCTGAGGACAACGGGTTCTTAATTTGAAAAGTACATTCGTCACAATCACAAGAAAAAGAAAATGACCCGTCTGTGATGCCCAGCAACATCATCTCAAAAAGTCATTTCTAAGCTTGATTTCATACTGTTCTAGGCAATACCAGCCTGTTCCTGCCCAGTTAGTGTTTACCATCCATCACAGAAAAACTTGACGTTGAAAACACAAAGCGAGCAGTTGTGGCTAGACTCCTTCAAGGCTCAGTTGCACTACTTTGTTTAGCTTTCCTTATCCGTGATTGCACTGTCATTCCCCCCCCTCCCCCGACAGTAGATCATAAGCTCCTTGAGGACAGACTTGTCTTTCTTCTCAGCATCTATCCCTGTACCTGGAATATATTCCATATAGCAGGTATTTGCTATATGCCTTTTGGAGCATGAATACGGAATAGCGAACAGCAGATAGACACAGAACAACACATAAGGCTTGGGTAAATGCGGGAGTAATCGAAGAGGCAGCATGGCTAAGCCAGATGCCACAAGGGAGAATTTTCTCTGTGCCTTTCAGTTACTCAGGGAATGATTTGGAGAGCTGTTTGAATAAAGGGAAGGCTCTTGAGAAGCAGGAAGAAACATATTTCCCACATCAGAGTGGGAGTAGGATTGTGGTGTTTGTCCATTCCCAAAAAGGAACACGACATCATGGAGCATAGTGGGAGGAGGTACCAAGACCATTTTTAAGATGCTCAAGAGTTAGCGTTCTTGAAACCTGCCATCATTCGGGGTTTGTTCATGTCCTTCCAGAGTCTACCTGACACTCTGGAGGCTTTACCCTGGGCTCTTTCAATGCTTCACAACTAACAAATATCATTGTTTCATTATATTTGTTCCCACTTTATTGTTTTTAAAATGCTCTCGCAGCTATTACTTCCTTTGATCCTTACAACATACAGATGAGGAAAAATTAAATAATTTGCCCAAATCCGCACTCCAAATAAAGGGCATGCCTTCTGAAGTCTGGTTTAGACTTATTCTATTCTGACCAAGATGGTATCCTCACTGTTGGAAGTCACCTAATTCATTACAACATTAGTCAATAGGAATCTTTCAATGAAGTCAATGAAATCTTTCTCCATATGAACTAGGGAAAAATGTTTTCTTAGGATGGAGAACAGAGCTCATTAGGTGAATTTCAGATATGCAGCTCCCAGGCTGATTCTGGGGTATACACAGGTTCATAGAACTACATCCTCACCAATTACTTCCCTAGTGTGTCCTTTTTCTAGGCTCTGAAACAGCTCAGGGTCCACCATAGTACAAGTTGCTTGAAGGAAGCAACTAGTTTTCATTTTTTTGTTTTTGTGTCCCAGTCACCTAGCATGGTATCTTAAACATAGTAGGCACTTAAATGCTTGAAGACTTGAAGATTTGGTTTTCTGCCTTTGGGACATTTCACTAGTCACGAACCTGAATGCTTCCATCTATGAGCAGGCAGACAATGACAATAACTTTTCTTCGTGTCTACTGTTTGCATGGCACTATGGTTATTGTTGGGGATCCGGTGATTAAAAGGGAAGATCCCTTCCCTTTAATAACTCAAATTCTAATATTAGAGATGTGCCAAGGACACGAATTAATATCACACAAGATAGCAGACATGATAGGGGCAAAGGGGAGATGCAGGAAAAATGTTCTGGAAAATAAAAGGGGAAAGAGATGGTTGCAGCTGAGGAGATCAAGAAGATTTTGGGGGGGAAGGGCACCAGAGGGGGACCTTGAAAAGAAGGATTTCAGCAGGAAAAAGGTGGAGGAAGTAGATTCAAGTCATAAGGAGTTGACCTATGATTATATAAGAAGGTTGGGGACTATCTAGGAGTGGTTTGGCTGAAACAGAGTACATTAAGAGGAAAAGTGTGAAGAAAAAAACTGATGAGGGAGGTTGGAGATAAATTATGGAGAGCCTGAAATGCCAGAAGTATTTTATTTTATAGCATAGCTAGGTGGTACAGTAGATAGAATGCCAGCCCTGGAGTCAGAAGACCTGAGTTCAAATCCACCCTCAGACACTCCCTGGTTCAGACAATAGGCATGTCACTTAAGCCTGTTTGCCTCAGTTTCCTTGTCTATAAAATGAGCTGGAAAAGGAAATGGCAAACCACTCCAATATCTTTGCCAAGAAAATTCTAAATGATGTCACAAAGAGTCAGAAATGAATGAAAAAAAATTTTTATTGTATAGGCAATATGGAACCATTCAAAGTTTCTACAGCCAAAGAGAAACACTATCAGGCCTTTGCATTAGAAAGATTGCCATGGAAGTTGTGTGGATGGATTACAACAGGGGGAGGCTGGAGGGAGGGAGACCAGCGGCAGAGGTGACTAAAGTCTCAACTAGAGTAGAAGTGTATGGAGTGGAAGGGATAGATGGATGGATGCAAGAAAGATCACTGAGGGAGAATCCATAAAGACTGCCCACTGACTGGATGTGACCAGTGAGGACATAGAAAGAATGGAGGATAACGGATTTTGAGTCTGGTTGAAAGTGATGATGATATTGCACGGTCAGAAAGGGGGACAAGTTCAAAGGAGAAGATGAGCACAGATGAAAGGAGATGAGTTAAAAAACATAGACAAATAGGCAATTTCTGTGCCTTGTCGCCATCTTTGGCAAATAGGGGTAATCACATTGAGCCTTCCCTTGAACGGCCTCCCTCTTGCCTCCCCTCAATATTCTATCTTCCCTGGCTGCTTTTCCTGCTCTCCTGGGTATCCTGCCTCACCTCCATCGCAATGTCCTGGGGTCAGTAGAAGAATGGGGTTTTCATTTTCCTGCCCAAAATGTAAAATAAAAATACTACAGGAATCCACACAGTGCAATTTGCTCCAGGCTTCACACCCTAGCAGAGACGGCCCTGTCGCAGCTACCAGCTGGAATGGTCAGTGATGATTATAATGATTTTTGAGGTATCTGTTATCACCTTCTCTTTAAAGTTCAACTCAAATCTCTGCTCCTCCACAAGGCTTTTTCCAGATCTCCAAGTTGTGAGTGTTGTCTATACCTCAATATGACTATTTTTGTATTTGTATTTGTATTTTGTATTTGTGTTCATCTGCTCCCTTCCCACACCCCCCACTTCCCCAGTAGAATATTAGATCTTCTCAGAGGATGCTTCTTTCTTTCTTTTTTAATTTTTATTTATTTTGTTTTTAATTTATGGGGTAAAACAAGCATCTCTATAACTTAGTATAGTGAAAAAAATGAATGCACATGAAACTACAAATCTACTTCATGTTTGCCTTTGTATTCTCAGGAAAGCGTCCAACAGGAAATAAACAATACTTATTGAGTTGAAAAGAAAATGAGTAATTTAGAATTGGTTATCTGATCTTCCTTAAGAAGGATTAACTAAAGAGCTGTTGCAAAGATGTTTACAAGAATGGATAAGTGAAGTTCACTTTTCCATCTTCTAGCCTTCTCATGAGAGTCATTCTTTTGTAACTAGACAATAATCATTCAGGTTTTCCATCGTGATAAGCACCCATTTCTATACAATGGCATTGAAAGTATTGGAAATGTAGTCAGTCCCAGATGGGTCATGGGAGTTTTGAAATCTGAATTACGTGCACTTATTTCTCACAGAATGTATTCATTGATAGAATGTAAGCTCCTTGAGGGTACAGACTATTTCATTTCTGTCTTGGTATCCCAGTGTGCCTGACACTCAGTAGGATCTTAACGAATACTAGTGAGTCGAGTGGTCAGAATTAGAGAAATCAATTTTCAATGTAAATATGAAGTTCCTAAAGACCACAACTATTTCTCCTTAAAAAATATTCATGCAAATCACAGAATATTAGAATGGGGAGGGATTTCAAACATTATGTATTTCAACCCTCTCCTTTCAAAGATGAAAAACTAACACTCGCTATAGGTGAAATGATTTGACTGTTAGTGGTTTTGCTAACAAAGCTTGTGACTACCACTCTAGCCTCCTTCCCCCATACCACTAGTTCAGTTGTTTTTAATTTGCGTCCAACTCTTCATGACCCCATTTGGGGTTTTCTTGGCTAAGATACTGGAGTGGTTTGCCATTTCCTTCCCCAGCTCATTTTACAGATGAGGAAACTGAGGCAAACAGGGTTAAGTGACTTGCCCACGGCCACATAGCTAGTAAATGTCTGAGGCCAGATTTGAACTCAGGAAGATGAGTCTTCCTGACTCTAAGCCCAGAACTGTATCCACTGCGCTGCCCCACCATACCACTGGTGCCTCCCATCTAATAAAGCACTATTCGTAATTCCTTGGATTCCCGGTTTGTTTTGTTTTGTCTTAACTTTGTATTTCCACAGGGAAAATGCTTGGATACATACATAGAAAACACTAAAACTTAGGACTTTTTTCTTCAAATGATCAGAAACAATGTTCCCGGGATCTGTGGTTTTATCAAATATTCCTGCCTCTTTACTGATACCAATCAAAATCTGTCTACACTTTAGCAGCTGGCCCTTCTTGAGTTGCTGTGGCCAATAAAAATTCAACACCTGGTGGCCAATCATTCTGTCAACAAACCTTCATGAATTTCACTTGGCTGGGACTCAGATGATGGTCAATCGTCCAGTCTTGGCTTAATGCCCTTCCAATTTATGAGAATCTGTTAGACCCAGTCCAGTAGCACTGCCTTTGAGTAAATCACACCACCATCTAGGCCAAGATAAAACCAGGATAGTCATGGAGGTTCATGAAGCAAGTCAGTCAATATACTGTCCTGTTTAGAAAACATTTAGTTCCATCCCTGAAGAGATGGTGAAGTCTAATGAAAAACAAAACAAGTTTGCTCATTATAAGGTCAGTTGGATAAGAAGCTCCAACTGAGAAAAATCTAAACACAGGTTGTTGACCTCTTGGTAAACAGACACATGTCAAGCTCCATGTCATACAAATCCTGTTCTTTCAACTCTCTCTCCTGATTTAGTCCAATTGGACCTACTTCCAGAGTAAGGTTGATTTCTCCAGATGGATAGGAATCTATTAACTTAGCTTCAAGCTCCCCCTCCCCACACACATATTTTACACATCACAGGAAGCCTTTGAAGGACTGCTGTACTTTTTGAAAAAATCTCAAATTACTGAACCCTTACGACTGCTGAGTAAGTTGCTGTCTTCACCATCCACATCAAAGACTGTGATATTCCCAGAGTGCAGGCTCCCTTTTTTTAAAATAGGAAATACCTTGCATTTTGTTTCATGATTTATTGAATTGTATATATTTCTCTGGCTTGATTCTTTTTCATTAAAAGAAAAATTTAACTCACAAGATTTTGTTTGGGCTTTATATTTACATGTCACCCCTACTGCACAAATAGAGGTGCATCATTCTGGGCTCAAACAACCTCTAACTAGGACAAAAATGATAGTGGACCTTAGCTGACATTTCAGTAATAACACAATTTCAGAAAGGGTAACAAACTAAAAATTTTTCTTGGTTACATGTCCGTGAGACAAGTGTGGCATAGTGCAGAGAAGGCCACTCTTGGCATCAAGAAAGCTTATCTTTGGCACGTACTAGTCATGTGACCATCAGCAAGTCACTTCACACTATTTCCTAAAACTATAAATTATAGGGGAATTGCCAACCTACCTTGGTGGAAGGAGTTTCCAACTCCAGAATTCCCTATACAGTGAAATCATAGGTATGAATTTTGTTCCCTACCCCTCCATCTCATGGATAAATATATGATGTATATATGAGTATATGTATATTTGTATACACGTATAGGTATATACAAATATATATGCTCAATAGTGTCTCCCAAAAGTAATATTATTATTATTATTAAAGATTTAAAGCTTTAATAGAATAAAATTGTACTACAATTTGTAGGTGATTGGTTGTTGTTCATGCTCAAAAAGAGCTAATATCAGGGTCAAGGTACAGTGTGTCTGACTGTGGTTGATCAGACCAATATGAACTCAGAAGGCTCTACTACAGGTCGGGCACAAATAGTCCATGTGAACATTTGGAGCCAAGACATCTCTAAATATACACATCTCACCTTTTTTTGAGTTACTGCAATTCTGCTTTGCTCACAGAGCACAGCACCTTCCTTAATGTGGGCACACCATGCTGGACAGCCCTGTGCTGGTGTCTCCCATACCTCACAATAGATTTCAAAGTTCTTCAGAGAGACAATTTTTAGGACACCCCATATATATGCAGGTAGATAGATAATCTTCTCTAGGGGGGCCGCAGTTATCCTCATAACTAGTATTGATTTTATGATCATACTTTTTAAATCTAAAAGCTAATGAACACAAATTTCATATGATTTCAAAACATTTTTTGGAGTCAATGCTTTTCATAACCAGTATTGGCCAAGAATACTGATTCAAACAGAAGCAAACGTAGAAATTGATAAAGCTAATAGCAATAATCTCTAGCTATCAACAAGTATTTTTCAAATACCTACTATGTGCCAGATAGCATGTTAAGTGCTAGGGATACAAAGAAAGGCAAAAACAGCCCCTTTTCTCTAGGAGCTCACAATATGATCAAAAATCCCAAGAGCCTACTGCTACTGTGGAAGAGCATTCAACCAAGTGACCTTGAGGTATTGGAACCAACAATGAAAATATACACTAAATAGACATTTCTCTTACGTAGAGACAAAATGTAAGTACAATCATGAATTGTAGGGGAAGTTTCTTCCTGTTGGATGGAGTCTGTTATCTTTTAATTAGGCAAGGAAGACTTCATGGAGGAGTTGAAATATAAGAAACACTACAGATAAGAAGTTTATTGATGATGAAGTTGAAATACTCAAAGTGAGAGAGATGATTGGGGCCTGGCTGAAGGTGGGCTGAAAATCAATCCAAGATTTCTTGCCTGGGACTATAGTATCAAGGTGGCATTTCTAACTATCAACTAGAATGATGGTCTGGGGAAAGGAGGCCAATGGAAGACAAATAATCTTCCTTTCACTATATTGAAATTAATGCTATTGTGTCTGCTTTTGCAGGTAGAATGCTATGGTGGAAGGATTGGACTGAGGGAGAAGGTTCAGCCAGGTAAATCTGGGAGATGGCTACATACCCACACCCACACACATATATACACACACACACACATATGCACCTATGTGCTCACACACAGAGGTGGCTCTCTGTGTGTGTACCATTGTGATCACCATCATCACCAAAAAAGATCTGCCAAGTACCTATTATTTATGTGGCACAATGCTAGGCACTGGGGATATAAAATGGTATAAGCAGACAATGCAACCACACCCCAAGGCCAGAGTGGAATGAGGGGAAAGAAGTAAGCTTGTGTCTGAACAAGTCATCACAATGAGGTAAGAAGCTAATATGCTGCATGTGGCCCACAGACCCCAGAATTCTAAAACCAAATTTTTTCCACCAAGAAAAAACATACTTTTCTTCTCAATATTTCTAACCAAAGACCTCCCAAGCTGTATAAGGTGGAAAAAATTCAAGCAAAATAAAAACACAAAAACCAGCTGGCTAACTCCATTTTCATATCTACTAAAGGAAGTCATCGAAGTTCTCATCCCTGGCTCTGTCTTTGATCTACTGTTTGAAAATTTGCCCAAGAAAATGTCCCTGGAAAATTTCAGTTCTCAAGAAAAGAAAATGGCATTCCTAGAATCATTCTGAAGCTCCCTAAGATGAAGGACACGAATGACCAAGTAGCATTAGCATTAAACACAGGTAACTTTTCTAGGTGTCAACCTCACCAGATACGTGAGAAGGAAGATATGGAAATGTGTAGTCAGTGACTCACTGATTTGGAATATGTTCCCGATTGCTTAAATATCCTCATTGCCAAACAAGTCTGTGAACTCTCCTGCAAGGTGTACAAATGCCACTGAGAAGCCTGAAAGGTGACCATCACTACTTGAAATCCATCGGCGCAAAATGTAGCCAGCTTTGCCAATGCCACCACCATCAACACCACCATCACCAACAATAAGACATCAAGTGTATCCTCCATGCATTCAGCTGTGATTCCTACTTGTATACAGCCCCCAAACAATAGTGGTACCATCCAGAGACAATATTCTTAGAGGCAAAATAATTTTATTGGCTCTAATGACTTGGAGAAGGGAGTAAATTTCCTCTATTCAAAGATAACAAACAGGAATGAGGAATTCCATTAGATGCTCCCAGCCTTAACAAAGTAAGAAAGTCAAAGATGGAATATTTATTTCAAAGTCCTATTTTCCCCCAGGTACTCACACATACTCAGGTACCACTGGCATGAAATGCCAAATAACATGTCCCTGGAAAAATAATTTTAGCCAGCCAGATGAAAAGATTGATTTTCCCATGTCCTTCTAAACAATCACAAGCAACTGCCATATATCTTCTCCTACATATCTCTTTACCTTTGCTTATAGGCAGTTGATGAAATTCAGGTAATGACCATACACTCTAAGTAAGGTAATATTCTTTAAGCACTTGGGAAAAACACTTAAAGGATGACAATGACATTGAATAATAATGTCCAGTGAAAAAGCAAGTATCTCCTATTCCTTCACCCATTGCCACATCAGTGAAGCTAACAGTCAAAGGGTTCTTCTTCCCAAAGCCCTGTGCCTACTGGCATCTCAGGCTACTGAAGTGTTGACAGTTGAGATCTAGAAAGAATATTATTATTTTTTAATCTAATGCTGAGATCATGCAGGCCCCCGAGGCTCCTATATGTAGCCACATTAAGGGTGGGGAATTGCAATATTTCCTCCACTCATTGAGTCCTGATGTTGTAGCGTCTAAGGGGAAAAGAGTGTGCAGATAATTGCTTTTGTGAATGACTTGCTGCAACTGGTTGCTAGTTCATTGCTAAACCTACTGTCAGAGGGGTCATTTCTTCACTCCTATTTCATTCTGCAGATTCCAATTCCATCTACTACAGCTCTGTCCCAAGTGCAGTTGGCTAGAACCCCTAAGTAGTCTATCTCTGTTACTCAAAGCCTGAGGAGCTCCTGAATCCATGGCCACTCAGCTTGGAGCCTCTCAGCACTTAGTAGGCACTCAATAAATATTTATTGAATTGAATTAAGTCCATAGAAGTTGAAGGTCAATTACTCCACAGAGGATAAAGTCTCTTTCTGAGGATTTCCTTGTACCCCAGGCAAATGCCTCCAGGAGGAGAAATAACTCTCTGATTTGTCACTACATGGAATGTCTGGCCTGCTTTCAGAAAAATCAGAAAAAGGAAGGCTATCTCCCCAGCACACGTCTTAGCATGCCCAGGGGCACCTGCTCAGAATACTTAGGAGGGCATTTTGGAAATTCACAGTTTAGGCAGAATCCTGAGACATTTAGGAGCAATAAAGGCAAAATCAATAGATGTCAAATCAAGAAGACCTGAGTTCAAATCTCAATTCAGACACCTATTATATACCTGACTCTGTGGCAAGTCTGAACCTCTCCCAGCCTTAACTTCCTCATCTATAAACTGGGGGAGCTAGACTTGATGATGCTAAGGTCCCTTTGAGCTCAAAATCTATGCTACTATGATCTCCTGAATCTTCTCATAGGTCTCCAGCTGATTTTTTTTAAATCACACTGTAAGTCCAGTTCTTAAAATTATGCCCAAATTCTGGGAAGGAAAGGGAGATTACAATTATTTGCCCTTGTATTGATTCAAGAAGGTTGTTTTTTTTTTAAGAGTCAGGTTAGCAGCATCTTGGCATAAACTATCTTTTATTGCGGGTCATTTGCTATGAAGATAGCTTAAAGATAGCATGGTAGACATGTATCTTACAACATACATTTTCCTTTGAACATCAATGTTCATATATAAATGCATCCATTCCATTGAAAGGCCAACAGGAATTGCTCCATCAAAAAAAAAAAAGCCTTAGGATTATAGGAGCACAAATCTAGAGTTGGAAGGGTCCTCACAAGTCTTAGAAACTCCCTTTATTTTAACGATGGGAGGCCCAGAGAAGTAAAATAATTTGCCTAAAGTCACAGAGGCATCAGAGGTGGGGTTCCACGCCAGAGTCCTGTGGTTATCTTTGGTAGTATTTACTGTGAAAATTGTATCTACTAGGACATGGTCCTATTTCTATGACAGAGCTCTCTAAAATTCATTAGAAAACATTACTAAAGTAGTGTCTAGTTAACATTTCCATAACTGAATCAGTATTCTCTATCAATTATCCTCTATCAGTAGTATTACATTTATTTACTGATGCCTCCATACATTGAAAAATCAGGCGGACAAATCATTCCCAACCGAATTTGTTACACTAAAGAAAAATATGTATATAAATATACGTATATCTGTATCAATGACAACATATTTCATTTAAACACATCTCCATGTTAATATTTTTGTTTAAAAATTAAGATGATCTTCCTTTCTATTTCTTAAAACCCCAGTGGTTTTAAGGAGAAACTGGTTCAGAACATTTTTTCTTTTACTTTTTGGGGGGGTGTGTGTGGAGATGGTCAGCCAAAGAAAAGGGCAGCCAGTCTGACTTGGTGAAAAAAAAATCAGAATTTTAGACTGTAGTGATGTAATCCCATTACTGTCCCAAAGAGTACAAAATTATGATTTAAAATATCCAATAAAAAGACAGGAATGGTTAATTTGAGGAAAAACCGATTCTCCTTAGACATATATTAGGTAATAATGTTATGCTACAAATTCTTTAAGATATAAGGACTAATTTCTGGACAGAGAAAATGAAAAAATATTGGAATCCTTGAACGCCAAAGAGGTATTAGTGCTGTATCTCCCTAAGTAGCAATTAAGATCGCTAAAATTCCTCCAAGAAAACATCTGTCTACTCTTTGCTGAATGAGAATAGGCATAGCATAGAGCTGGGATGATCCCAATTCTGGAGGACTGGTGTTGGAATTTTGCTAAGCAGGTAAGAAGTCCTGCAATCTTTCCATTTATGCCATTTCTCTTAAAGTCTATTCCGTAGCTTTTGAGGGTAAAGTACATTGATATATAAAACCTTTATTAAATATGTCCCTTGTTCCATACTCCTTTCTCTCCTTAAAAAGAATGAAAATGCTTTGTAATTGATAATAAGCGCACCCAGTTATGAGAGGAAATCACCAGCCAAGTGAAAGCAATTCTGAATTTGGAGTCAGGCAACCTGGGTCTGAATTCCAGATCTGTCGTTTACTAACAGATCTCCGGCAAGTCCTAACTTCTCGGGGCTTTATCACTTTGCTCGTTTGTAAAATGGTTGTTGGGTGTGTGTGTGGTGTGTGTGTGTGTGTGTGTGTGTGTGTGTGTGTGTGTGTGTGTGTATATAACCTTAAAGGCCCCTTGGCGCTCTGAAACTCTGGGAACATGAACAAGGGGGGGGGGGGGGGGGGGGCAATAACCACAAGAACAAAACTACAAGAACCAGACTGAGACACTCAGCCCTCTCCGTAGCAGAATAAAACCCTCTAAACGCGAAAGAGAAAATGATGCTGCCCAAGCACAACCTCGAAGAATCCATTCGCCCTCCACGTATTCTTTAGAGAGGTGGGGGGGGGGGTGGGGGTGGGGTAGGGTGGAGGTTGAAAGTCCCTGCCAATGACCACAACCAGTGGTCCCTCTTTTTCTCCATTCTGACTCCGCCTTTCGGGCAGGGAAGGGACAAGCTGGGGAAGGCGGTGGGCGGCGAGATTCTACTTCTGGGGGCTTCCGACGCGCGGGCAGTAAACCTCTTCCGAATCAATCCCCTGTCACAGAACTTACTCATCATGGAAACTTCCACTCGGCACCGAGCCTGCCAAGATGCCAAATTACATTTCACACCAGGAAAGACTGTCAACGACTGGGCTGGGGTTTCGGCGCTCCGGGCCCCATTTCTTAAGAAAAGCAAGCCCCTTTCCGCCCCTTTCCCCACTCGGCTGCGGCGGTGCCCCTGCTCAGTCCGAGCCCGGGCGCCCCTTTCCTCTGGCACCACGCTAGGGAGTCTTTCCGCGGTTCCTCCTCTTTCTCCTCCTCCCCTTTCTCTTCCCCCCCCCCCCCCCCCCAGCCCCGGCTCTGTATCTGGAGCTCTAACACAGAGCTGGCGAAAGCAGCAGGTAATCCGGTGTGGGCTGGTTGCCTGCCCTCGCCCTCCCCGACACTGAGCTGCTGCCGCCCCGGCCCCCAGCGGAGCGGGCACGAGCAGGGGCACCCGTCCCGTCCCGGGCCGGCTCGGGCTGCCCGGCTGCCCGCCCGCCCCCTCGCCGGTGGCCCGACACAGCGTGCAGAGGGGGCGGCGTCGGTGCTGTTTACCACCCCCTGGCCAAGCGAAGCCGGGCGCCCGGGCCGCCGTTTAAGAGTCTAAATAAAGGTCTCCAGGCGAAAGCGCGAGCAGCGAGGATTCCGGCAAAGTTAATGCCCTCCTAGGCCAGTTCCCCGGGCTCCGCGGCCGTCTGCCTGCCCCCCTCCGTCGGCTGCAGCCCCCGCTGCCCCGCTTCCTCCCGCCCGATCTGAACCGTCCCGGGTACTTCCCAGGTTTTTGATCACTTACCTGGAGGCACCCAGGCAGCTCCAGGAAGGGACGCTCGCCCCTGGACTAGGGCACTTTAATTAGCATAGGAGCCAAGTTATTTTTATACGTGGGTCTTCTCTGCTCTCACCTCTCCCAGCCCGGGGCAGACCCCACCCCCGATCCTTGCACTCAGCCTGAGCTAGGCACCCCCGCCCCGGCCAAGTCCCGGGGTGCCGCTTACTCCAGAGTCAGCGTCCTTGCTCCCGATCCGTGCGTGCAGGGGCGTGCATGAGTGGGAGCGAGTGTATGTGTGTGTCTGCGCGTCTGTGACCCGGTTTCCCTTCGATCGCCTCCCGGCGCTGCGCGCGGTTCAGCCTCACCCGGCTGCTGTGGCAGCGGTGGTGGCGGCGGCGGCGGCGGGGGCAGCGGGAGCCACAGCTACCTCCTTAGCCCCGCCAGGGGCGCAGCGAATGACACGTCCGCCCGCCAGCCAGCCCTCCGCACGCACCAGCGCCGCGTACAGCCAGCCGCCAGCTCCGGGACCGCTCGGGCTCCCGGCTCCCTACCGCGGGGAGGGGGAGGGGGAGGAGTGAGGGAGAGAAGGAGGGGCTCGTTCCACGGGACTCCCCCACTCTCGAGCCACACCCTTCCCCCCACGCGCTGCTGTCCCCTTCACCCCTCGAGCCCTTTTCCTCACCTTCCCACAGGGACAGCAGGCAGGCCCCCCAAGCCCGTAGTTCCTCCCAGGTGGGTGCCAGCGCCCCAGGGGGCTGGGCTGGAGGAGCTGCCAAGAGGAAGGACTCCTTCAGCCTGAGCCATCCCCCCTCCTAACTCGACTACTCCCCCCCCCCCGAGCCTCGTGCCCACCCCCTCCTCCCTCCCTCCCGTTGGGCTCCTCAACGTGTTTACAAGTGGCGATATTTCCACCCACCCGACTTTGCAGATCGCTTCTGGTTTAGGATCACAACGGGATTTGTGCGTCATGGCTCGGGGAGGGGAAGGGCGGCTGCGGAGGGGAAAAGATGTTAGGGGTAGGGGGTTGTCGATGAATCGGGGCGGGGAGGCAGGTCGCGTACCGCGGGGCGTAGTGCCCACTGGCGCTTCTCCGCCCCGGCCGCCGCCTCCTCCACCAACTCTCACATTACCCACGCGCAGCCACTTGTGGCGCGGGTGCCATCACCCGGCCCTCCAGCTCCTCCCCGGGGCGGGACAGGAGGCCTTCTCTTTTCAGTCCCGTGGCGTCCCCTCACCTAGCCTAGGGACCCTTTCTCCCCAATCCCCCAAGAGGGGAGGATGGACGAGGGCTGCAGGCAGACGTCTGTCATCAAGATGAGGTTGCTAGGGGGTGCCTTTACCGAGGGTTCCTTACATACTCCGCCCCCCACTCCCAGGCCGATAATTTGCGCTGAGAATCCCCAGTACCAGACTCTTTCGGGCGTCCGAGCCCCAAGGGCAAAGTTGCAAAGTAACAGGAGTTTGCCTCGCTTCGGGTATTAATCCAAGGAGGGCACAATGGGGGCAGCATCCCTAAGATGGAATGTGGAGGGTTGGCCAAAGCAAAAGGAACAGGCGGGGAGGATCCGAAGTCTCGGCTGTAGGTGACGGCAGGGGGTCTTGGGGTACCAAGGCTGAGCTCCAACAAAGGTATCGGTCCTCTGGAGCTCGTCGAATTGAATCGGTACTTTTAATAAAAATTATATTGGGGGAGGGAGGGATTAACTAGTCTTGTACACAGCAGATACCAATTCAGTGCAAGGCACAGTTCGGGAGTGGGGGTGGGGTGGGGGCGGAGTTGTTACGAAAAGAAAATATCCCCCGCCCAGAAAAAGTGTCCAGTCTAGTAAGGGACCCGATGCCCATACAAAATTTGAATGGGAAAAGGACATTTGTACAAAGGTATAAAGGGCAAGGTTTTGCTATAACGTCCACAATCAATATACTGAATTTCTCCTGAATTGTTTGAATGATTATACACACATGATTTTATCTATAACTATCTTTCTCTTTATTTTTTCTTTCTTTCTTCCTTTCTTCTTTCTCTTTCTTTCTCTTTCTCTCTCTCTCTCTCTCTCTCTCTTTGCTTTTCGCTCTCTCTCTCTCTCTCTCTCTCTCTCTCTCTCTCTCTCCAACCATCCTTTGGAAGCGTGTGTGGAGGAGACCACTGATTTCCCTGGCGTAGATAATTTCCTGGTCCCCCAAACTTCATCCGCATATACAGGTCCTTAACGTGTCTGTAATTTAGAGTTCAAATACTACCTCGGGCAGTTACTAGCTGTTTGACCCTTGGGCAAGGCACTTAACCCGTGGCTGCCTCAGTTTCCTCATCTGTAATATAGGTCCTACCTTCTGGTTGCTTTGGGGATCAAGTGAGATAAGGTCTCACTTTGCAAACCTCAAGGCTCTCTATAAACCGAAAATTACTAGGCGCAGTCAAGGCAAACTCAAGTAGAAACCGGGCCACTACTCTGTAACAAAGAACCTTGCCGGATGCACGTTTACTTAGCTTTTAAATGCAATGTTCTCTGTTTTATTGTATTTTTATTTATTTTGTGAAATATTTCCCAGTGACATTTTCATCTGGTTCTTGGCCGGCGGGCTTTGGGCTGAGGGTTTGACCACTCTGGCCCAGGGCGCTGATGTAAATGACTTGCCCAGGTTCGCAGTCAGTAAGTGGCGGAGGAGGAGCTAGGGAATAAAGATTCCCTGAGGGGAATTGCCTCTCAGCTTACAAACTTATTTCAACAGATCACCTAAATCTCAACTGAGCTGCCGGTCTATCCCCCTGGAGGCCTGAGAGGCACCCAAGAGTGGGACAGAACTAACCCGTCGGGCAGAAATAGATATTCAGAAAGGAACCTCCCACCCCCAAACTGGACTGTGAGGGTTTTGGAAGGGAGTCCTGGGAAGTAAGTGGCAGCACTCTGAGCTCCCCTCGGGTAGGGGTAGGGGTGGGAGTGGGGCCAACGACTGAAAAGGTAAATAGCAAAGGCAGCGGCCCCCTAGATCTCAGGCCCTACCGAACTCATCTAAAGGTCACATAGGGGTCCTCAAGCCAGAGCTGTGTATTCCCTCACCGCAAGGGTGGCTCCCCACCTTGGAAGGGGAGCATCACCACATTGCCTGGGTGCAGCCAGAAGCTGTTTCCCTAGGCCTGGAGAAAAGCCGTCCGCAAAATGCCGTCTGTGATCAGGCCTGGACTCCCAGCGGTCAGGCCCCCTGCTGGTGAGCTAGCTCCAAGAAGCCAATCTGGTCACCGCACCCGGACAGAGGAGGGCAAGGGAGGCTTCTTGGGTGCAGGGACGAGCTACTGACTTTTTTTTTTTTTTTTAAATAACGTTCATTTACGAATAGAATGTCTCTCTTGTAAGATGGATTTTGATGGCAAGAGCAGGAATTTTTCTTCTAAAGCACTAACAATTAGGCCCCAAAGCTTGCCCCTCTTCCTCTCTTTGTCCTCATGAGTCTATCTTGGGACATTATTCTGCCTTGGAGAGACAAAACCTCTTTAAAAAAAATGAAATAGGCTGATAATAGAACTGTTGATTTTCTTTGTTGAACCTAATTGGTTTGCTATGTGTCTCTGACCTCATTTTGTCCGTACACAGAAGTGTTGAAAAACAGTAAAATGAAAAACACAAATAAATAACCTATAGTGAGATTCAATAGTTCAGAAGAAAATCATGGTAACAAGGGAACATTATGGTGTGCGACTACTTTTCTGAGGTTTACAAAATTTTTTTGGTTTTTCCTATTGTGAATATAAATTTATTAAAACCAAAGGAACAAAACCCCAGATTTTGCTAGAACTGAATGTCTGGGGCTAATCTTGCTAGTTAATCAATGGCCAAAGGAGCCCTCCAATGGAAAAGAACATTCTTTCTGCTTGAACACAAAGAGAAGATGGAATTGGGTTTTTTAGGGAACTTTTTATACAAACTTTACTGCACTAGATTATGACTCACAATGTTAACTGTGGAGCAGCAGGGTGGCAGAGGGAAGGAAACAAAGGCCTTGGAGCTGGGACTTGGGCTGGACTTGAACCATGGACACCTGCTATATGACCATGGACAAGTCACAACCTCTCCCAGCCACAGTCCTATCATCTTTAAAATGAAGACAATAACCTTCAGAGGGTGTTTTTGAGAATCAAACGACACAGTTGTCAAGTCATCAATTTTCTTTCCAAGGTTTCCTGAATTCATCCACCCAGCCTCTGCCCTGGTCCAGGGTCTCATCACTTTTTGTCCATACTATTTCACCTTCCTTAGTTTCCTGACTGGTCTCCCTGTCTCCAGTCCATCCACCACACAGATGCTGACTTGATAAGTCTCAAACAAACAACGACATTAACCTTGTTATGCTATGTAAACCCCTTTAGAATCTGGCTCCAACCTGTTTCTCTAGACTGATGTTATGTTATGTTCCTTCACGTACCATGTACTAGCCAAACTGACATTCCATCTCCAGCCTCTGGGTCTTAGCCTGGACTGTGCCCCATGCCTGGATTGCCCTCCCTCGTAGCCTCCTCTTCTGGGAATCCATAGCTGCCTCCAAGATACAGCCCAAGATACATCCCTCACTTTTCCAGTTCATCCACTTGTTACTTCTTTGGTATTTACTGCCCCGTGTACACATTGTCTTCCCTCCACTGCCCCCAGGGATGTAAGCTTCTTGAGGACAATCTTTGTATCCTCAGCCCGTAACACCATACTTGGCCCATCTTTTTATTTTGACTGGCCCTCTGATTTCATTAGAATGGGGAGCTGGTGGGAAGGCATTTCCCTCTACTACTGCAGATTGGCTCCTGCCAATAGAAGCCACAGCTAGCTTCTAGTCTTGGAGACTAGAGTCCTGATTGTGTGTCTTGAACAGAGGACTTCCTAGAAGGCTTATTCTCTAACCAACATCAGAAGCCTATGCACACAGTAGGCAATTAATAAGTGCTTGGTGAGTTGAATAATAAATCACAACCTTAAGACACTCTATGAATATCAGTTATTGTTGTTGTTATCTAATAGTAAGACTGTGGTTAGTTAATGGATTCTCACAGCCAAGGAAGTCTCATACTCTACTCTCATCCATTACCACTGGGAACTACATCTTAGGCCCTGCAGCTGACTGGGTTCAATGAAGGTGCCTGGTTACCAGAATAGAAACCTGGCTTCATCAAGTATGTTACAGGATACTCCATCATGTTACCGTGTACAATTATAATGGACTCTAAGATACCTACATAAATAGTCAGTGTTGCCAAGATCCCAGGGTATCGGCAGACCCCTGATTCTCAAAGGAAAGGCAAGTAAGAATTTGGGAGCTGGGGTTATGTTATAGATAAGATCATCTGGCTCCTCTGGAGAGCTCTTAGGCTTCACTGGTGACAATTACCTGGTAGGGATCTTCGCAATGAGAGTTACTCATGAAGCCTGATTAATGGTGTTTTTAGCTCCTTCTAAGAAAGATGTTCTTGAATAGGATGCAGAGTGGGAAGTGGGAAAGAACTGGGTGTTAAAGAGATTGACTGGTCATCTCCCAGCCTGGAGAATTATGCTTGGAAGGAGATACCTTTCCCAGTCAGTCTGGGCTAAGCCACCATGATCTTATCATCCTCTCTGTGCTATGTTTTATGTCTGTGCATTTCCTCTGGATTGCTTTTCTTACACTGACAAACCCGACATGCAAATTATCAGGAGGCCACCAGCCTGTGTGAAAAAGTCACATTCTTTCTGGGCCTCAACTTCTTTAGATAAGGGTGATAAAATTACATCCTGTCTGAGATCACAGAATTTTAGAGCAAGATCGGATAAAGCAGGTAGTCTAACCACCTTGCTTTGCAGAGGAGGAAACAGCCCCACAGATATGGCACAATTTGTCCATGATTATACAGTTGGTTAGTGGAAAAGTCAGGACTCCAGCCTGAGTCTCCTGCCTCCGCAGCCTACAACTCTCCCCTCTTGGCCACTACTGTTCCCCATATAGACACCACAGTCCATCTCCCACCCCATCAACGCCTCTGCCCACCTTCCTCTTCTCTCTACCTCATAGAATGTTTCCTTCTAAGCACAGTTCAGGTGCCATCTCCTTATAGCAAATATTCTCTTGTCCTTGGGGTTGTAAGTACTCTCATTCAATTGAAAGTGCATTGCATACATGTTAAATAAATACAACATCAGTGGTGTTCCATAATTCACTCAAGAACTTGCCCAGGGGCAATATTCTGGACCCTCAGGTGGCTGTATTCCCTACTTATGTTGCTTTGTGGAGTTTATATAAGACCCCCAAAATTTAGTAGTATAATGACAATAGGTCAGAGCTCCCAGTTAGGAAAATTCCTAGTATTCAGGCAGAGACTCCGCTCACTGCCCTAATTTAAATTTATGGTGGTCTCTAGCTAACCCCTAGCCTCGTTATGTTTGAGACAAAAAATCAAGGTACAGGAAATGTTAAGGTAAAAGAAGCAAGTAGAGTATGTTTCAGTAGCTGTTACTGGACACACACAGGGAGAGGGAGTTGGTAAAAGAACAGACTTTTTTTTTTAACTTCCCTTAGTCCTTAGTAGAACCAGTTGCTTCTGCCCTGTTGTTCTGAGCTGAGATGCCTGGGTGGTGGGCAGGGAGGGAGGATGGCCAGCCTGCTATCTTATCCTTTCAATCTCTCCCATCACTTATTCACCTAGGCCACTGATCTTTTCTTTCTGAATCTGAAATGAATTCTGCCTCTGTCCGTGGGTGAGTCTAGGGAGGCTGTTTCTTTTTGCTGTTGCTACTCAGTTCTTGAGGTCCGCCTTCCTCCTCTCAATTTACATCTCCTTTTTAAGAGCTCTGGGGAACGATTCAATCTTGCCTTCCAAATCAAATATCTCAGTCATCTCCAATAGCTCTCAGGCCAGAGAGGAGGAAGACTTATCCCTCTGAAATGCCAACCCCAGGATGCCAATTGGTCCCCCAACCCATCTTACACTCACTCATATGTGAGCATGTTGCATCCCCCTTCTGGGCAAGGATTGTTGTATATTTTTCTTTGGTGTTTAATAAATGTTTGTTGATGGACTGAATTGAAATGAATCACTAATTGCTTTCACTGAAATGAAAGGCTAAATGAACCAGTTCTTTCCAAGTTAATGGAGCTTCCCAAAGTGACTCTTTCATAGCTTATCTAACCCTAGGAGGATAGCTATGGCTAAAAAGAGTTCTTTGGAGGAAAGCTGCTAAATGTGTACAACAGATGCTCATTATGGCCAATCGCAAATGTAATACATCATTTTAGACTAGGTGTAAATAGACTGCCGGAATGTTAATTTTGTATTCTCCCCAATGGTGTCTGATACAGTAACGATACAGCAAGCTCTCAGGAAATGCTTTTGGTTAGATGAGTTTCCAACATTCCTACTCTAACAATGATAGATTCTGATCATGAAGGGACCTTAAAGGCCATCTCTTTTAACCGCCTTATTTTACAGGTGAGGAAACTTAGACCCTAAAAGATTAAGTGATTTGCCCGAGGTCCTACAGCTGGTTAAAGAGCTCTCTGATTCTAAAGCCACTCCTCATCCACTGGGCCCTGGCTCCCCCTATCATGATACTCTGTTTAAACAAAGTCCAGTCTGAACTACTAAGTATCATTCAAGCCTGGGTGGAAAGACATGAAAGGCACCATCACTCCAAACAATAGGAAGCTACCTTTGCAGTCAGAAACCACCAAATACCAATGAAGCCAAACTGAGCCTTTTGTGTGAGGATGGAGATGCTAACCATCTAAAGTCTATAAAGAAAATGGGGAATGATGAAGGTCTGGGCAAAGATGGGAAAATAATTGTTTAAAGTCGGTTTAATTTCCAACTGCTTGAAAGATGGTTCATTTGGGGTCTGATTCAATTGATAATTGAACTGTACTAGCCAATGCTTTTCTGGAAGATCGAAGAGCACCATCAGCCATCAAATTCTCAGATGACCACAGAATGGTGTCTTCAAAGGGTCAACTACATGTTACCAAAACATGTCAATTAAGTGTACCTAACCCCCCCCCAACACTCTAGCTTTTTAAAAGACAAATGTTTATGATCGTATATAAATGGGAGATTAAATACAAAAGTCCCATGAGAATAAAGTAGAAGTATTTTTTCAAGTGAAGGATGAAAGAAAAAAGTGAATTCTACTTTTAGTCACCAGATCCCATTTACATATTTAGATGTTACCACTTATTAAATGTGTTTATGATTATTTACAATTCTTAGATCCTTAAAATACCTGAAGTTGATATGAGTCAGAGCTAGAGTGACAGTCTTAACTTCCAGTTTTACTTGGCTATTGTCAGCTTAGAAGACAGCCTTAATTTTAACCCGCTATAATATGGATTGATACTTCCTATTTTCACTCATTGCAGGTTCTTAAAATAAACTCAGGTCATCTAGGTGGTGAAGTGGATAGTGCCAGGTCTGGAGGTAAGAAGACTAATCTTCCTGAGTTCAAATCTTACTGTCTATGTGACCCTGGACAAGTCACTTAACCTGTTTGTTTCAGTTCCTCGTCTGTAAAATGAGCCAGAGAAGAAAATGGCAAACCACCCCAGTATCTTCACCAAGAAAACCCCAAATGAGGTCATAAAGAGTTGGACATTACTGATATGACTCAATAACATAATAAACTCACTTCAGTTTTAACCTTAAAGTTAAGGAGGCATATAGTTATGAGAAGCAGTGAGGTGTAGTTGACACGAGATGAGACTTGTAGTAGGGAAGATCTGAGACAAAATCCTATCTTAGTTCCTCAATAGATATGTGCTTGTGAGCAAGTCACTTCTCAGTGCCCCCAGATGAGTCGTATCAAATGGAAATGGGGACCACTAAATAGTAGAAAAAGATCCCTGCCTGCCACTTATTGACTTAGGAAACCACAAATTAACAGAATTCCCAATTGCAGTGTAATCTGGTTCACTGTATTTAGGGGTGTTATAGGTCACATTGGACAGGTGGCCAAGTGTTTGACCCTTCTGCCCCAGACAATACTCAAAGATTATACATTACAAGACAGGCTGCATCAGGAGACAGAAGTTTCCACATAAAGACTTCCTTACCCTGCTGAAGTTAGACTTACAGACAAAAATAAAAAAAAAGAAGTTTTATATAAATCAAGTTTCCAAAAGACTCTACAAATATTTGGAAAATGTCCAGTATGCAGGGATTACAAACAAAAAAAAGTCACTACAAAAAAGATTCTTCAAGCTTTCCCTGATCCCCCTAGGTGCTAGCCCTATTCCTTTCTCCAAACATCTTGCATTGACTTATCTTCTATCTCATATACTCTGGGAGAAAGTAAGTTCTTTGGGGCATAATATTATTATTTTTGTCTTTGTATATCCAGCACCCAGGACATTGGGAAACACAGGGTTAACACTTAATAAATGTTCATTGAATTAAATTGTGTCAAATGGTTGAATAGGGAAACAAAGTTCTGACTCCCACCCAGCATAGATTAGAAGTAATGCAGTCAGTCCATTGTGTTGTATATATGTGTGTGTAGTCTTGCATAAATATATATCACCTTCCATATATATGTGTGTGTGTGTATATATATATATATAGACATATATGTATGTGTGTGTATGTGTATAGACAGGCACACATACACACAAAGATGGAATTGTATAGGAATTGCATAGGGAATTCTAAGTTGAGGAACCAACTCCTTCTACCAATGTAGGTTATCACCTTCATTTTATGTTATGGTCTTAGAGAGCAGCTCTGAGTGAGTAGAGGTTAAATGGCTGCTCATTAGTCAGTTAATAAGCACTTATTAAATACCTACTGTGTGCCAGGCACTGTGATAAGCTCTGAAGATACAAAGAAATCAGGTCAGGGTCACACAGCCAGTGTGTGTCAAAAGAGAGCACTGAATTCAAGTCTTCCTGGCTCCAAGGACATCTCTAGGAATTCTACTTTTCACACTGACTAGCTGTGTGACCATGAGCCTCCATTTTGAAACGTGTGAAAAGGGGTTAATAATTTCTACTTTCCTCTCAGGGTTGTAGTAACATCCAAATAAGAAAATGACTAGGAAGCACTTTGTATACTTTAAAGAACTATGTAAAGGGTAGCTAGGTGGAAGGCGAAGTGGAAAGAATGCCAGGCCTGGAATCAGGAAGACTCTTCTTCGCTGTGTGACCTTGAGCAAATCACTTAACCCAGTTTGCTGAAGTTCCTCATCTGTAAAATGAGCTGGAGAGGGAAATGCAAATCATTCCAGTCTCTTTGCTGAATGGGGACCTGGAGAGTTGGACAAGACTGGAATTACTCAACAACAACAAATGTCAGTTAGAGACTCCGTTGGCCTTCAAAGAACCAGACTCAATTTCCACGTCTTTGTGGAGGCTGGAGTCAGTGAATCGTCAAAAACCATTAGGGTTTTTTCTTTTTTTGTTTTTTCTTTTTACTGTCCTGCAGATAAGAAGATGGCACTCATTTCCTTCTCCCTTAGTAGGGCATATGCTTTGAGGCTTCTTTGTTGTTATTTTCTCCCGGTAATGCTGATTTGTATTCCCCACTGATTGGTTTTTTCATTTCTTCCCCATCCCTGGCCAGGGAGAACTTTCTAACTTGCTTACTAGGGCACTGGTGAGCTGATTTACCTGAAGCAGCTGGAGCCGGTGGGTGACCTGCCAGCTGCCATGCAGGTCTCCTACATCGAGGCCTACTCACTTCCTGGTTCTGTCTCCTAGGCTTGGACTAAGAGTTTAGTTCTGTGGCGGCAGCACTGAGAAGGGAAGCTTAGCTCTGCTCAGGTGGGCTCAGCCATCCCACCCTCCCAGGTCTTTCTTGTGACTAACAGTAAGACTGCTGGCTTGGGCCAGAAGTGCCAGTGATAGCCACAAAGGAGAGTGAAGATAATAGGAGCACAACTGGATAATTGTGAGCATAGTCCAAGCCAGTGAGAATCCTCTCAAAGAGCTATCCTTCTCCATAGGGGATTCTCACTTCCCCTCTTGCACTTGGTACTGAAACTAGACAATCCTAATTAGGCAGTTCACGGAGATTTACTTTTTTATTTGGAATAATGTGAGAATAGTTATCAAACTAGTCAGATGTTTAGAACCCACAATCTCTCTTCTGGGTGTGAAACCAAAGGAGACCCCAAACAGAAGGGTCTCAAGGCAACTAGAATAGTCACACATTTTAGTAGCAGCAAAAAACTGAAAGAAAGTGACTGCTCACTGACTGCGGATGGGCCAAAGAAAGGTGTGAAATGACTGCAATGGGAGATTGTTTTATTCAGTAAAAAGGATGAACACAAGTCATTCAGAGGAATGGAAGGAATGAATTGATGTACACTGAAGGATGCTGAACCAGGAGAAACACGTGTAGGGATTGTACCGATGAAGAAGAAAACAACATAACAAAACAGCTCATCTCCCATTGAAGCCAATGACAGATCTTGGTCTCAGAGGAGAGATGATGAAATAGACCCCTCTCTGCTTCTTAGTGGTGGTGGGAGAGCACTGAGTTGGAGAGAGGTAGAGATCATGGATGCCAAGATTACTAGAATTCTGTGTTTGCTGATGGTTAACCTCCATTCGTATCATTATGTCAGTATTTGCTTTGTTTTAAGGGAAGATTCTGCAGAGGAAGGGGAGAAGGTAATGGAAGGGAAGGAGGAAAGATAGGAGAGAGGGAGGAAGAGAGGAAAAGAAGGAGGGAGGGAGGGAGGAAGGGAGAAAAGAAAGGAAAGAGGGAGGGAAGGAAGGAGGAAGAAAGGAAAGAGGGAGGAAAAGAGAAAGGGAAAGAGGAAAGGAGGAGGGAGGGAAAGAGAGGAGAGAGGAAAGAAGAGAGGGAAGGAAAGAGGGAGGGAGAGAGGGAAGGAAGAAGGGAGGCAGGTAAGAAGGAAGGGAGGGAGGAAAAAAGATGGAGAGGTAGGATAGAGGAAGGAAATGCACTTTCTGTTTGAATTAACCCAATCAATCAAATTGGGAATAGGAGAGGAATTCCAGCCAAGACTGATCATTGTTTTAAATAATAATGATAAAATTGTATTAGAATACCACCTCCCATCTAACGCTTTGCATATCTCCTCATGGACCAGCCAATTAACGATTCACCTTATGTAAGTTAGACAAACACAGAGGATTTGGAGGGATCAAACTTCTGGCAAAGGGAGGTTGTAAATTAGGTCATTTACAAACCACTTCCAAAAGGGTCCTATGCAACACCTTCAAAGGCCCACATGACTCCGCTTCTTTAGGGTCTCAGGAGTTCTGGAAGGACTCTAGAACATTTCTGATTTGCTACCACCCTGAAAGAATGTTCTGTATCCAAAAGAAACCAGGGTTCATCAGTGGTTGCTTCAAGCACTGATACTGAGAAATCCAACACAGTATTTCTTGGTGATTTCTTGGAGGGTTTCAGAGCAGTCTTGGTCATACCATGTCACACCATATGTAGGCACAGGCATAGACTAAAGATGGGATATGGTGGATTGACCATTTCATGGAGAATAATGGATTGATTCTGTCATTTATTTAAAACTAGTGAATATCAGCACAACACAAATGCTAAAACATACAAGTATATATATATATACATATATATGTATGTATGTATGTATGTATGTATGTATGTATATATGAATGTATGTATGTATATTCCCCCAGGAGAAAATAAGCTCCTTGTGGGCAGGGACTGTTTTGCTTTTTGTATTATATCCAGTATCTGGTAGATAGTAGGTGCCTGATAAATGCTTACTGCATTATGTTAAAGAAATTCCCAAACACCTAATGGGGATTAGGTAATCAATGGATGCTTCATGAAGACGTTTGGACTAATTGAATTTAATTCAGCAGGCATTTGTTAAGCACCTACTATGTGCCAGATCCTGGAGAACAAGCCCTGCCTCCGAGGAGCTTCCATTGTCTGCTGTGAGAGAGACATCGTGGAGGGCCCTGAACGGCTTCCTTTGGGGTCGTAAAATGGTCGGAAGGATTGATTTTGCCTCCTTTCCTGTGAACTTCTTTCTATTTAAAGTAAGTCGCAGTTTCTTGCTTCCTGTCTGTCATTATACTGTCTCCATGGCAATAGCAAACGCCGGCCGAAGGCCCGGAGATACACATAGACTGCACCCTGCTCCCCAGTAGGCTGGTAATCACACTGAATCAAATGCCCTGTTATGACAGTGCGGAAAATATGCCGTCATCCGATTTTACTTGGTGCTTGCCTTGCGGAAAGCATTGTGTCTGGCAGGCAGCAAATGAGGGATTTCAGGGAAGGAAGGACAGTGCCTACATGAACATGAAAGACTGAGGAGAATGGATGGGGGGGATACTGTTCAAATGAGAGCAATGATGCCCCCTTGCTATGGGGATATGTGGCTTCCAGGAGCTTCAAGGTTCGGAAAACCAGCTGGAAAACAGAAAGGGGAAAAGCCCCAGAATATCCACAACAGCCATCATAGAGAACCAAAACTCTCCCCTCAGAAGAGGTGACTCAGTACCCATGGTACTTATTCTTAACAGACTCAGTTTTCTGGGTTCCCATTGTACAGCAGATCGGCAGTTCAAGCCAAATGTCAGCAATGAGACTGGAGTCAACAATTCGTTTCAACCAGCTGAAAAATGCTTTAGAATTCTGCATCACCTGTATGTTTCAATAAGGCACAAGGGAAGGATTAAGTGGGATGCGGAATATCTAATAATCAGTGAAGCCACAAGCATGTATTTAAGCACCTGTTAGATATGCCAGGCACTGGGCTAGGCACTGGGGGAATAACTAAAAAGCAAACTGTCCCTTCCCTAAAGAAATTTACATTCTCTTGGGTAAATGGCATCTAGGGAGGAGACAAGAACTAAAAAGCAGATCACTGTGTTGTACATTACCATCTGTATAGTATAGTATATGATGTTGTATATAGAACACAGAAATGAACGCTTTTAATATAGCATATATACAGTGTTACATCTAGAAACACAGTAGTGAATGCTTATAATACAGTATACATGCAGTATGAACAGTGTTACACATAGAACATGTTATCAGGAGAATTATTTTAGGTTATGTTCAATACCTTCTTTTTAAAAAGGGAGGGAAGTTTGCATCATTGTAGAAAGGTTTCTCTCAAGGAACTCTTGAGGGAGCTTGGGGTAGTGGGTACAGAACCAGACTTGTAATCAGTAAGACAGAGGTTCAAATGCTGCCTCTGATTCTAGCTGTGCGACCCTGGGCAAGTTGCCTAAGTTTTCTGAGTCTCAGTTTTCTTTACATGTAAAATTGGATAATAATAGCACCTACCTCACAGGGTACCCCAAATGAGAAAGTTTGCCAAACACCTTGCAAACCTTAAAGGGCCATATAAATGCTAGTTATTATTATTATCAGGCAGCTAGGTGGCTCAGCAGATAGAGCTCTGGGTTTGGAGTAATGAAGACCTGAATTCAAGTCTGGTTGCAGACACTGCTTGTATGACCCTGGGCAAGTCATGTAACCCTGTTTGTTTCAGTTTCTTCATCTATAAAATGAGCTGGAGAAGGAAATGGCAAAACACTGTGCCAAGAAAACCCCATGGACAGTATGGTATGTGGGGTCACAAAGAGTTGGACGTGAATGAACAACAATTATTATGATTTTCATCAGAAAAGATTAAAATAAAGGCATTGACCTTTGAATAAGTGGGCATCACGATCTGGACAATTTGTTCATATTCATTTAAGAAACATCTCATAGACTCCTGAGATGTAGACCTGGAAAGAAACTTATGGGCCATCGAACCCACTACCACATTTTACAGATGAAGAAACAAATCCAGGGAAGCGCTATTGAGGGGCCAGTTCTGGGATAGAAACCCAAGTCCTTTGTCTCCAGATCCAGAGCTCTTACTTTTCTACCACAGCTTCCAGGGCTACTGGCTAAGTGAGGGGTCACTATTTATACTAGAAGGGTCAGAGGGTCACAGAAGGTCAGAGGTAGCCAGGGTGTAGTAGACAGATAACTGAACTGCAGGTCAGAAGACTTGGTTTAAATCCCACTTCAGACTCTTAATACTTGAGTGGTGAGGAGCACTTTACTTAGCTGCTCAGACCTCAGTTTCCATATCTGTAAAATGGGCATATACAAAAATACTTGCACTATCTTCTTTACAGGGTTGAAGTACTTTTCCCTTCCTAAAGCACTATCTATAAATGTGAGTTATTATGAGAGGATGTATGCAGTTCATTCCCTCCACGGAGGCAGTCTGCAACCCTTCTAGGACTTCAAAGATGGTTTTTGAGAAAGGCTTTGAAAAGAATATTCATCAGTCCTACGAGTCAGCCCTTCAGAACTTAGAAAGGCTCATCCTTAGAGAAAAGACCTGAAGTCTGTCACTGGGCCTTTACAGCTCAGGCTATGCTAGAATAACCTCTGAGATTCTATGTCAGCTGCAGACCTCGATGAGACACTGGAGAAGGGCTTTAATGGAATGTAGAATAAGGCATAAAACCAATGAATAAATGCATGCATGTATTTCCAATTTCCCCCCTCCCAATGAAGCCCCTTCCTGCTGTTGGCTATTCAAACAGGTTTGTTGTCTATAACCTGCACACATCCCCTGCCTTTCCATTTCCCAGCTCACTGACTTTGCACAAGCTTCCATGTTAGAATGCTATTAGCTTCCTTCAAAATTCAACCCAGGTCCTACTCTTTATATAAGGCTGCCCTGATCTCTCTGGTTAGTGCTGGCTTCCTCTGGAAGTTTTTTATAAATTTGCTTCTACTCATCTCTGTACGTGCCATATCCCTCTGCGAGCACCCTGAAGGCAAGGATTGTTTCATGTTTTTCTTAATTTTCAGCATTTAACTCTGTGCTTTGCCTGGATATTTCCCAGGGAACTTAACAAATACCCTCATGTAATTTTAAAAGGAAGACCTGAGTTCATATTCAGCCTCAGATACTTACTAGCTATACTTACTTTGACCAAGTCACTTAATCTTTGCCTCAGTTTCCTCATCTGTAAAAATGAGGATAATAATAATACCTAACTCCAAGGTTTGTTGTGAAGATTAAATTAAATAATATTTGCAAAGAACTTTGCTAGCCTTAAAATGCTATATAAATGCTATTATTCTTATTATTAATGAGGCAATTGTAAATTCAACTGAATTCAACAAACATTTGTCTTGCTTCAGATACTTGCTAGCAGAATGACCTTGGGTAAGTCACTAAACCTCTCCATGCTTCATTTTCTTCATTTGTAAAAGGACGAGTTGAGAGGCATCATAGTACAGTGGAAAGAATGTTGGTTGTGAAGTCAGAGGACTTGTGTTCAAATCTCCCATCTGATGCTTGTGATCTAGGTCACCTTGGAAAAAGTCACTTAATTTCCTTAGGCCTCGGTTCCCTCATTTGTAAAGTAAGGAGTTTGCATTCAATGGCCTCTAAGGTCCTTTCCAGTTCTAAATTTATGATCCTATTAAATACCTACAGTGGGCCAGTCACTGTGCTGGGCTGAGTATACAAAGAGAAAAACAAAATCATTCCTGTCCTCAGGGAGCTCATATTCTGGTGGGGAGCTGGGAAGACAACCGGAACGTACACAGATAAATCAATACAAAATATGTGCCAGCAGAGTATTTGGGTTGGTGCTAACAATTAGGGAGGATCAGGAAAGGTCTTATAGTTCATATAAAGTTGGAATGAATGATTGTAAAGACACTGTAAAGAAAGTGGTGTTAGATGAATCCAATGTAATTTAATATATTGCACAGAACTATATCTTCAGAGGAATAAATCCCAAAATGGTGTGTGTGTGTGTGTGTGTGTGTGTGTGTGTGTGTGTGTGTGTGTACAGAACTAGATGGTTCCTTTAAACAATTCAAGGATAAAAGCATCTATGTGGTTGGAGCTCCACAAATGCCATAGTTTAATTTTCACTGCAAACTTTATAGAATGGGAAAAGGAACAGATTCATGATTACTATGGGACTATAATGTTCAATTTCCTGATTTTTGTATTTTTAAAGAGTCAGCCATAATGCCAGATAGTTCTCTGCTTTGATTTTTTTTTTGTATAAAAAAAGGAAAAATGAGAGAATTGTGATTGAACCATGCAGCTCATTTACTTGAATATGCAAAAGGGAATCTAAATAAATGGATAAACACAGCTGCATGTCTTCAATGCATGGGCCCCTGAAAGTGTGACTCCTGGCAAGTGTAGACATTTGGAGTTCTAAATTTAAGTGCATTATTAAAAATGGGGCAGACAGTCATCCCCTTCTGCCTAATTTCATCTCTAGGAATCTATAAAATCAGGCTGGATATTCAGGTCCCCAAATCCATCTCCATATCTAGGTATTAAGTTCAGTGAATGTCTTAAACACTTACTGAAACCCAGTGGTTTCTCACAAATTGAAGGCTATGGTGCTCATCATTGTAGCCCAGGTAACAAGAGGATAGAGTGCTGGGCCTCAAAGTCAAGAAGACCTGAGTTCAAATTCAACCTCAGACACTTACTAGCTGTGTAACTCTGGTCAAGTCACTTAACCCCGTTTGCCTCAGTTTCCTCATTTGTAAAATGAGCTGGAGAAGGAAATGGAAAACCAGTCCAGTAGCTTTGTCAAGAAAACTTCCAATGATGTCATGAAGAGTCAACCACGACTGAACAACAACAAAGTCAACAATAAAGACCACTCAATTTTGAGGTCAGAGGATCCCAGCTCTACAACTGGGAGGGCCCTCAGAAGTCATCTAGTCTAACTCCCTCATTTTACAGATGAGGCGACTGAGGTCCAAGGAGATTAAGTTGCCTGCTCAAAATCACACTGGTTGTAAGGACCAGAGCTGGGATTTGAACCCATGTCTGTAGATTCCAGAATCAGGGTACTTTCCATTTTTCAGGCTGTCTATAGGTTACGAACATTATCTGAGAAATGCTAGATACTTGTATAAACCACATCCCTCCCAATGAATATGGAAATCTTCAAACGACAAAACAAAAATCTTTGCCTTTCAGCCCAAAGATAAACTTTGATGATGATTCTTGGAAGAGCTTTTCAAGAATGTTAGCCATCATCATCATCACACTTCAGCCTTTCGTTGGGATTTCTCTGGTGGCAGTGATCTCCCTACCAACACTGATTGCAACTCCCTCCATGCATAAAAGATTCCTTCATGACTTACTGTGGAAAAAAAATGTTGTCATCTGGTGGTCAACAACTCTGTTGCTGACCTTCTCCACACTTAGCTAGGTTGATCCTTGAAGGACAGACAAATCTGTACTCAATTAAACTCAATTCAATCAATATTTATTTGGTATTGATTATATTCAAAGTCCTGTGCGAGGTTCTGGGATATGAACCTAGGTCACCCTAAATTCAAGTCCACTCTGCTTTTCCAATGCTGAGGGCATTCCTGGAAGGTGGTGCCATGACATTGTGTGGCACTGACCTGTCCTACTCAGGGGGAATAATGTCCTTGGACATCAGTGATTCCAGCTGTGGTAGCTATATGAAAAAGGTTATTCTGGAAGTTCTGTGGATAATGGACTGGAAAAGGGAAGGAGTAGAAGCAGTGGGCCCATTTTGGAGAGGATTACAGCTGTCCAGGGAAAGGTAATGAGGGTCTAGATGAGAGTGGTATCAGCATGAGAAGAAAAGAAGAGATGAACAGGAGAGCTATCAAGGAAGGCAAATCAGTAGGACATGACCACTGATTGGGCAGAGGAAATGATGGAGAGGGAAAAATGAAAGATGCCTCCAAAGTTGAGAGCTTGGGGTACTGAGAGGATGCTGGTACTCTTATTAAAACTATGGGCATTGGCAAAAAGGGGCTACTGGGGAAGAGGATGAAATACGTTTGAGACACATGAAGTCTGAGGTGTTGGTAATACATCCTAGTGAAGGTGTCCTGTACATGGCAGCTTGAAATGTGAGACTAGAATTCAGGGGTTTGGAAAATAATACTCATCCTAAAAAGAATGATGATTATGATGATGATGATAGCTAACATCTATATAGCATTATAAGGTTTTCAAAGTACTTTTCAACTACTATCCTATTTGATCCTCAGGAATAATGGCACCTGACTCTTAGGATTGTTCTAAGAGTCAGGTGCCATTATTACCCCCATTTTAAAGAAGAGGAAATTGATGTCAGAGATGTTCTGTGATGTTCTAGTGCCTGAGGAAAGCCCATCTCTATAGGACACCGGGCAGCCTCGTTAAGCAGTCACCTGTGATATCATTATCACAATTCACATTTGCATGGGGTGTAGGGTTTGCAAATGTATTTGAGTTATAACTGATGGATGAAATTACCAAGATGGGCAAAGAGAGTCATGCTGGGGAGTACTTACATTAAAAGGAGACCAGAGCCTTCCTAGCATGGTAAAGCAAGTCAGAGCTCTGCTGGCATAATCCTCAAGATTTAGAGTGACCTCCACACCATGATGAAGTACCCAAAGAAAATTTTAGAGGAATCAGAGCCCCATGATCCCCATCTTTGGAGGGAAAGGTAAGACTATCTCTAAAGATGAGTTGGCCCCTTAGCCTGCTAATTATAAAACCAAACTTGACTCTCCAAGAAATCAACTCCATCAATTAAACAATGTCCTTGGAATATCTGTATGTTCAATTCTTCACTTTTATTGCTCTTAAAGAGCTTATGATAAGAATTAATTAATTATTGATGGAAAACTGGTGTCAACCTTATTTTGTGCCTGCAGCCCTTGGAAATGTCCAATTACGTTAAGTAAAATCAGAACATTTTAGAAACTAATTACAATATAAACTAAGAAAATAAACATCAGGCATACTGAAGCTCCTAAAAAACTTATAGGAAACTGAAGAAATGTTATAAAATAATATATATAATATATAATACATATATATAATAAAAATAAAATAAAATAAATCCTCTCTGGACTATTGCAATAGACATCTCTCTCCCTGCCATATGTCTCTCCCCATTCTAGTCCATTCTCCACTCAGCCGCCAAAATGAATTTCTCTAAGTCCCAGTCTAACTATATCATCTCCCCTGCCTTACTCAATTGACTCCCTATCACCTCCAACACCAAATATGAAATCCTCTGGAATTCAATGCTCTATATAACTCACCCTCCACCATATGATGTCCACCCCCCTCCCAGGTACTCTGTTATTATGACACTGGCTTTCTTGTGGCCGCTTGAACGAGACTCTCCATCTCCTGAATCCAGGTACTTTTACCAGCTGGCATCCATGCCTGGAATACTCTCCCTCTTCATCTTCTCCTACTGGCTTCCATCAAATCCCAGCCAAAATACAATCTTCTACAGAAAACCTTTCTTGAGTCCCTGAAAGATTGGTGCCTTCTCTCTGTGGATTATTTCCAAATGATCCTTTGTATAGCTTGTTTGTACACAGTTGTCTGCATGTTGGTTCTCCCATTAGAACCTGAGTTCCTTGAGAACGAGGACTGTCTTTTGCCTTTCTGAGTATCCCCTGCACTTAGCAAAGTGCCTGGCACATATTTGGCATCTAATAAACCTTATTGACTGACTGACTTTTGGGTGATCTGGTGATTTGCATTATGCTTGGCACTTTTATCCCTCATTTGAAATATTTTAATAATTGAAAGGTAACTGTTGTACTTGTTAATGGTTCCTCAAAGTGGAAATATTACTTATGCTTGCTACTTTTCTAATCCTTCTATCCCTGGTGGCCTAGACAGTTTGAAACTATTTTTGGCTACCAAACTATGAGGTCCACGAGGTCAGGGAATATGTCTTTTCTAAACTTTTTATCCTTCTCCCCCACCCCAGATCCTAACATCCAGATCCTTGGCACACAGGAAACATTCGATACATACTGAATTCAATCAACTTTATTTCACTAAACATTTGTGTTTCACTGAAAAACAACATCACAAAGAAAGGTCCATTGATATTCATTTAAGGTGACTTAAAGTAAAAGAATCACAACGATAGAGTAAGAAAGATTTACAGCAAATTAAATTGACACATTTATTTTTTAATCAAATATAGTGAACATTTTATTTTTTGGGTCTTGTATATGTGAAGAAGCCATTGTACATTAGACAGCTGGCCTTAGAGCCAGGAAGATCAGTGTTCAGGTCTAACCTCTGACCTTCTGGTATCTACTGGCCCCAAGGTCATTGTACTGGCCCTCCTGCTTGAGGCAATTCCCTAAGACTCTAAAATGCTAAGAAGGTGCTGAACTGCGTCATCTGGGAGTTCCCTGTTTTGATAAAATCATAAGTCCAGCCACTGTACGACTCCTATATTTGGAAGTTTCAACATCAGGAAATTGGGAATGTGATCATAAAAGCTTAGAGGTGGAAAAGGACTGAGAGAGCTTAGGTAAATTTGACTCTCTGGGCCTCGGTGTCCTCACATGTATAATGAGAATGTTGGACTAGATAATCCCTAAACTCCCCTCTGGCTGTAATTTACTTTCTACTATGAATGGTATTTTAAATCTCTAGACAACAAGGGCAATGCCCACTTTTTTATTTAGGTGGCACAGTGAATAGAGTTCTCCAGCTGAACTCAAATCTGAACTTGAACATTTACTAGCTATGTGACCTTGGGCAAGTACTCAGCCTCTGTCTGTCTCGGTTTCCTCAATAGTTAAATGGGCATAATAATAGCACCTACCTCCCAGAGTTGTTGTGAGGATCAAATGAGATAATATTTATAAAGCATTTAGCACAGTACCTGGCACATAGTAGATACAATGTAAATGTTTGTTATTATTATTAGTGGTAATATTTGTTGTTGTTTAGTTGGTTTTCAGTTGTATCCAATTCTTTGTGACCCCATTTGAGAATTTCTTGGCAAAGACACTTGAGTGGTTTGCCATTTCCTTCTTCAGCTCATTTTACAGATGAGGCAACTGAGGCAAACAGGGGTAAGTGACTTGCCTAGGATCACACAGCTAGTAAGTGACTGAGGTTGGATTTGAACTCAGGAAGAGGAGTCTTTCTGACTCCAGGCCTGCAGCTCTATGCACTATGGAAACACCTAGCTCCCCAATATTAGTATTAAACATGGCATCTAGTATAGTGATAGGCACACAGGAGATGTTCTGTAAGTGTTTGTTGAAAGAATAACTGACTGGCTTAAGGAAAACAAAGAAGAAAGGATAGCTGGGCTGGGGGGAGAATGGTACTGGAAGATGTGGGCTCAGTTCGTTCAATTTTGTTGCCTAAAAAGAATTTCTCCAGGTCTAATAATTTCTGCTTGCCACAAGAAATATCATGGGCTATCATATTGAATGTTTACTTTGCAAATATACTCAACTGATTAGATAGGTCCTGAGGGAGAACCTCGCTTCCCTTGATGAGTTAAGTCACAAGGCCCAGATGTACTAAATTTTGTATGAAGTAGCAGATATGCTTGTTGAGCCTTTAGTGTTCTCTGAAGGGTTGAGGAGAAAGGAAGAGGCAGCGTGGGACTAGAGAAGGGGAAATGCTGTCCTGATTTTCAAAAATGGGAAGAGTATGGAGATTGCAAACTACAGGTCAGTGAGTTTGCCTTGGATTCCTGGCCATGTCCTAGGACAGATTATTAAAGAGATGGTTAGTAAACATTTAGAAAGGGAAGCAGTGATCACAAAGCCAGCATGCCTTTGTCAAGACCGGCGTCACACCAGACTAACCTCATCTCTTTTTTTGATAGGGTTACTAAATCAGTAGCTTAGGGAAAGCTCATAGACAGAGGTAACCCAGATTTTAGCAAAGCATTTGATGATGTTTCTATTGCTATTCTTTTGGAAAAGTTGGCAATCCAGCCTAGGTGATAGTACAGTTGTCATTGGCTAATTGACTGGACTCAAAGACACGGTGCTACATTGGTACCTATAGACTTGAAGGACTTACGGGATCCTATGGGCTGGTCCTCTATGGGGGATTTATGGAAATACACAGGCAAGAGTTTCTCAGGATAAGAAGGCATGGCTGAGCTGTGACCTATGCCAAAGGAAGAAGTACCCATGTCAGAGAGGTCATGAATCCCAGAAAGCATCAAAGCATTTAGAAATACAGAGATTAGGTACTTAATAATTGTAGACTTTTTCAATGTACATTCAATGGAAATAAACCCTGTTTGAACATGGGGGAAATACCAGTAAGGTTTGTGATGCAATTTCTCAGTCCTATAACAGAAACACTCATCTGAGAATCCATTTTCCTCACCCTGAACTCTAATGAAAATGTGAATTGAGTGAGGGGAAATGAAAAGAAAAACAAAGCAAAATAAAACAAAAAAAAAACCCTAAAACAGTCTGATAGCCTGTAAGCCCCTTAAAAGCAGGGACTGTTTGATTTTTGTCTTTGAGAAGCAGTCTGGCATAGTGGTTACGGCACTGGACTTAGAATCGAGATAATTTTGGGTTCAAATCTTGCCACTGAAACTTATTAGCTGGCTGATCCTGGGCAACTACCTTCAGCTGTCTGTGTCTCAGGTTTAAATCTATAAAACAAGAGGGTTGGACTCTGTGATTTCTAATGTCTCTTTCAGCTCTAAATAGATGATCTGATGACTCCTACTGGCTAGCACAATGCCTGACACAAAGTGGGTAGTTAATAGCTGTTTGTTGATTGACTAATTATTAGCTGACTTGGAGAAACTAACTAAAAATCCAAGGTCCTAGGTTCACTCTGCTCCTCAAAGATGAGCTATCTATTACTCTCTATGTGCAAATTTTTTCATCTATCAAAGAGCTGCATTGATTTCCTTGACAGAGCTTTGGGAGGAGTAAGATCAAAGCGTAATTAAAGTCATAACCCACAAACAGGCTGTGAAGTGCAAAGCGCCATGTGATTAATTTCCTTAATGAATTTTTAGATGCCATATCTCCTATTCCTCAATGCTATTTTTAAAAAACTGAATATCAGAAGGACCTGCAGGCACAGTGGTGGATCCTGGTAGGTCAGTGAGCATCCAGTGTCATAATATATTTATTATTATGTTCCTTTAATAGAATGACAGTCAAGCTGAGTGAGCTAATCAAAATCTAGGTCAGCCTTACTCCTGAGTCATGTAGAAGCCCAATCCTTCTCTGGCCTTTGTGTGGGCCCCCAAACCCATAATTTTAGTGACTACAAGCTTTGTGTTTTTAAAATGAAAATACCTCTAGGAGAAATATCTTACTAAGAAGCCATACTGACACACACACACACACAAAAAAAGATGATCAGATCTTTTCCTGATGACCTGCCTTTGCAGACTTATTTCACATTTTCCCCCTCCACACTTTCTATGTTGCAAACAGAAAGGCTTTGGCCTGAATGCAGCATTGTCTCTCCCACCACCACACTTTTGCCCAAGCTTTCTGTCCTACATATCTAAATGCATTCTCTCTTGACTGTCACCTTTTTAAATCCTTGGCTTCTTCGAAGTCTCAACACAGTTGCTACCTTCTTAGGGGGCTCTTCTCAACCACCTTAGCAGTTCATTAATTGCTCTCTTCTGGCTTCAACTATCTTAAACTCAGTGTGCATGCCTGAGCAGAAAAATATAAGCTCCTTGAGGGGTTGACTGATTTTCATTATATCTTTATATCCCCAGAGCCTGGAATAAACAGTAGATAGTTAATAGATGCTTTTTAAAAGAATGACTAAATCAAAAGGTTTTGCCATACTTTTGAATTAGGGGAGAATTAGGAGAAGTTGGGTGAAAGTAGATACAAATGTTACCTGCTTCAAAATTTTGTCTAGCCCAGGTCTTCCACAGACCTTCATCATCTGTGTTCCTCATATCTTTTTTTCAGAAGATCTACCTAATCTCAAGGGGGAAAAAGTATTATTTGTTCTAAAATTAATCATGTTGCAAAATGTAGAGTCAAAGTTCCTACTCTCCCCCAACCAGAGGGCTTCTTAGTCTGGGGCTCATAAACTTGGTTTTTTTGTTTGTTAAGATTTTGATAACTATTTCAATATGACTAATTTCTGTTGTAATCCCGTGTGTTTTATTTTGTTCATTTAAAAATAGTGTTCTGAGAAGGGGTCCATAAGGGGTCCAAAGACTTCACCAGACTTCCAAAGGGGTCCATGACACACAAAAAAGTAGATAAATTTGCTCTATTATTCAAGTCCTGGGTGATCTTGGGCAAACCGATCAGCCACCTTAGGCTTCGGTTTTCTCCCACGTAGAATAAAGGGCAGAACTAAATTACTTCCCGAGGTCCCTTCTAGCCCTAAATCTATGTATGATCCTAGGAGATTGCCATACTCCAAGACGTCAAAGTACCCCATATTCTCCCCAAATTAATCACTTCTTTAGACTAAGTTAAGCACATCTTTCCACGTGGGCCCCTGAGAAATGAACATAGATTACCCATAAGGGAAGGGTTCAGAGTCACGAGCTAGCACCCAGTATTTACAAGCTGGGGCACACTTAGAAAGCTGGTGCAGGGCCCTGATGAGATGGCACACAACTAAATTGTATTGGGAGGTTGTGGGAAGTGGTAACGGGTAAAGAAAAACTCTGTTAGTCTGAGCAGCAGCCCTGAAAGAACCTAGATACCTGTTACCATGGGATAGCAAAGCACTCAAGGTGGAGATGAGATTAACCAAACCGAGAAGTCAAATGTCACTATCTTGCCTGGTCCTGTCCCTTTTCCTTCAAGGACTTTGACCTTAGAAAATTTCCTGTTATCCTTATGCCTTAGTGTCCCGGCTTATAAAACGGTACCAACAACATCAAACCACCTTTCCTGGGGACTGGAAAGAATAAAGTTGTTTTAAAAACCCCTTAAAAGGCCCAGCACTTGGCAGACTATGACACCCCAGAGATGCTTAATAACTAATAATTATCTGATAGTGTGTGGAAACTCCCCGGCTGGGAAGTCACCAAGAGTTCAGGGTCAGGGAAATATCAAAGAAGGAGGGGATTTCCCATGGGGGGTTCCCCCCTCCCCGCAACAACACTTCCTAACTAAGGATGTAGTTATCCTCTTAACCTTAAGGCTGTTTAAAATACAAACAACCTTAATTTAGAAGTCTGGGTAGAGAGCAGGCAAGAAAGTGGTAAACTGAGAGGCAGGAAAGCCAGAGGGAGAGAGAAAGGAGGGAGAGAGAAGGCAGAAGTCTAGCGACTGACTGACACTCGAGCTCAGGATCTGGCAGCCTAACTCGTCGCTCCCTATCAAGTGATTAAGGTTAAGATAGAGTCTGGAAAGCTGAGGCAGAGACGAAGAGGAAGGCTGGGCAAGATGAGCGGCGGGGAAAGCAGAGGCAAGAAGAGAAGAAAATGCTTCCCCTTAAGTTGCTCCTAGAGAGAGTAGGATGAGGAAGGAAGGAAGGAAGGAAGGAGGGAGGGAAGGAAGGAAGGAAGGAAGGAAGGAAGGAAGGAAGGAAGGAAGGAAGGAAGGAAGGAAGGAAGGAAGGAAGGAGGGAGGGAGGGAGGGAAGGAAGGAAGGAAGGAAGGAAGGGAGGAAGGGAGGAAGGGAGGAAGGAAGGAAGGAAGGAAGGAAGGAGGGAAGGAGGGAAAGAAAAGAAGGAAAAAAGAAAGAAAAAGAGGGAGAGAAAGAAAGAAAAAGAAAAGAAAAGAACTATCCAACCTCCCAAGCCTATTCTCCTCTCCCCTCCGCACATGAAACGCCCCTTCGGGACTGCCCTAGTTTGCGGGCTCTTCGGAGGGGCAGCGGGCGCTGGGGTTGAGCCTCCTTCGGTTCCGAGGCAGAGCTGGCTCCGTCCCTGCCCGCCCGCCTGCCCCCTGCTTCCCCAGGGCACCCCAAGCGCGCCGCCCTTAACCACCTCTCGTTGGGAAACTTCGCCAGGGGAAATCCCCCCGGTAAAACCAGGCTGGGCGATTGCTCTCCTCGCCAGCCGCTCGGAGTTCGGAGGAGGACGGTCCCCTCCGGCTCGAGAGGCTCTCGATCGCGCCTGCCCCCCACCCCGCGCTCTCCCTTCCCCCTCCCTGCCCTTCGCTCCGCCCGTGCGGCCAGTCTCGCCGGTCACCGGCAGCGGCGTCCGCCCGGAGTCCGGCCCCTCTCCGTCCCGATCCCGGAGGCTCCTCTCCCCGCCCGGTCCTCCTCCGGCCCTCCGGGCTCCGACCCTGCCGGATTTCCTGGTCCTAGCCCCAGAGCGCAGAGGCAGCCCAGGACGGACTCCGGCGGGCTGCGGCTGGGCCCGGGGCGCCCAGGAGGGGGGCCGCCGGGGCCGGGACGGGGCGCTCTCTCACCTGACCAGCTGGAGGGAGCCCGGGAGCTGGAGACGCCAGACGCTGGGCTTCCTCCCGAGGAGCGGCGTGTCCTGGAATGACCCGGACCGGCCGGCCGGCCGGAGGGAGGGAGGGAGGGAGGGAGGGCGGGGGAGCAGCGGGCGGGGAGGGGGGAGGAGGGAGGGGCCGTCCGGCCCGAGCGCAGCCGGCGCTGCTGGAGGCGGCGCGGTACAGACCATCCGACGGCCCGCCCGAGGGTAACTTGAGAGAGAAAGCGAGCGAGCCAGCCCTGCCCAGCCGGGGGCCTCAGCAGGCTCTGGGGAGGGAGAAGAGAGGAGGGAGGAGAGGGAGATGAGGGGGAGAGATGGGGAGGGAGAGGGGAGGAG
>NW_020954577.1:37928754-37934362 GCF_900497805.2 Vombatus ursinus
GAGAGCAGGGGGAAGGGGGAGAGAGGGGGAGGGAGAGGGGAGGAGAAAGAGAAGAGGAGAAAGGGGGACAGAGAGCAGGGGGAACGGGGAGAGATGGGGAGGGAAGGGAGAGAAGAGGGGGCAGAGACGGGAGAGGGAGGGGGAGATAGGAAGGGGAGGGGGTTACAAAACCCCAAAGGGGATGGAGGAGGAAGAGAGAGAGGGAGGGAGAGGAAGGGGAGAGAGGGGAGAGGGAGAAGGGAGTGCGAAGCACCAAGGGGAATGGGGGAGGGAGAGGAGGAAGGGGGGCCAAGTGGTAGAGGCCAGAGTGAGTTGCTGAAAGTGAGGAAATGCAAGAAAGAGGAGGAGAGAACGAGCATCCGACCTGGAATGAGAGAGACAGAATGAGCAGAGAATGAAAGAGGAAATGGAAAAGACTGACAAAAAGAATGAGAGAGAATAGGAGAGAGAATGAAAGTGTGAGAAAGAATGAACCTGGGAGAATAGAAGAGACAATGAGTAAGGGAGAATGTAAGAGAAAATTATAAAGAAGGATAAAAAGGAATGAGAGACAGTGAGGGAAGATGGGAGAGAGAACATGAGAGAAAAGGAATGATTATCTGTGAGAATGGAAAAGAATGAAAAAGAATGATAAAAAAATGAAAGAAAGTGAGAGATGATGGGAGAGAAAATGAAAGAGAAAACGAGAGAATGGAAGACAATGCTAGGGAGAGAAAGAATGAACTCCAGAGAGAAAAAGAAAGTGTGAAAGAGAATAAAACCTAAGAGAATGATAGAAAGAGAATAGAGAATGGAAGAGAGAAAAATTGAAAAAGAATTCGGGAACCCGGGAGAGATTATAGCAATGGGAAAGGTGTGAGAAATAATCCGTGACAATAAGAGGGTCACCATACCCAGAACAAGGCATGGGATGGAATGAGAGGCAAAACAGTCATTTGACCAGCATCAAATTCCTGTCCTGGCCTTTAAAATCATACGCAGCCAGTCTCTGTGTGTGTGTGTGTGTGTGTGCCTGAAGGCTCTTGCACGTATATGGAGAACATTTCTTTTTCTCAGTGCTCAGCTCTTAAACCAGAATGTTTGCTTCTTCTCACTTACCCTTGCCACAACTACATTTACACAACTATGAACCAATTTTGGGCTCCCACATTGTTGCCACACTTGGCTGTGCTCTCCAAAGTTAAACCTCTTGCTAGCATATTTTCCCCACCCCTAAAAAGAGTTCTAGGGGATTATGAAGCTTTGGAGGAGCTAGAGATTTCCCAAGGGTCTATTGTTGTTCAACGGTGCAACTCTTTGTGACCCCATTTGGGATTTAGGTCATCTTGTCCAACCTCCTCTTTTTTTTTTTTTTTTGCAGATGAGGAAACAGCTTCAGAGAGGTAAAGTTTTCGGCATGGGATCACACAGGGCCAGGATTCAAATCCCATCCTTTAACTGGAGACCTAGCACAGTTAGTATTGCCCAGAATCCCTCTAAAACTGTTATATGTAAGTATGGAAAGTTGTATGTGGTGGGTTTTTTTTTCTCCTCCACAAACCCAGCTACTGCAGACACTAGATGTTACAACATAGGAAGATTTAACAGCTGGAGACAACTACTCATTCTCGGGAAACAATATCCAAGAAAAAACCCCCCAGAAATCCCGTGGACTCATATGTCTTCAAACGAATGTGTATATTCTGGGCAATAAGTATGTAAGAAGTAAGTTTTAACACAAGGCAGGATATGCAACCATGTAGATAACACTTAGGAGCGGTGAGATCTGGATTATGGTTGTAGAAGAGTATATTTTACTTTAAAAAAAAAAAAAGATTATGTGAAGTGTCCCAAAAGTCTTAGTGCCATTTTAAGACAGTTTGAAATGGCATTATGACTTTTGGGACACTGTACAAAAGTGACAATGAGGAGTAATTGCCCATGAAGAACACACGCTCATGAGAGCAAAGCTAGAAACTAGAGGAAAGGATGGTGGAAGAAACAAAAGGGACATTGTGGTGTGAGCATATTATAGCCCACTTGGCCAGGAAGAGGGGTGCTAGACACAGTGCATAGAGGCATGATGGTGATGGTGACTCTTAGATTGACTTTGAAAACATCTGCTGCAGCATTCTCTCTGCTAAAAAGAAAACAGATGATAATTCTTGATAAATTATCACTTAATTTTTCAAATGATGAAGAAGTTAAGGGGAAACACTATTCTGGACCAAATTCTGACTAATAAGAAGTAACCACTTTGCAAGTAGAATTGAATGATTTCAGGGAGAAGTGATCACTGCATTATAGAGTTAGTGGTACATAAGGAGAGGGAAAGCTAGGCATAGTCTGAAATTTTCCCTGAGTTTGGGAAGAGAACATTCCAAAGAGTTCAGTTAAATAGATTCCCATGACCTAAAATTCTACCAGGGCAGTCAGTGCAAAAAGGATGCATTGCTCTCAAGGATGAAATGTTGGCCAGGCATGGTGATGCATGCCTATGTTGCCAGCTACCAAGGGAGCTGAGGCTGCTGGATCTCTTGAGCTCAGTAGTTTTGAGCTAAACTAGATTAAGCTAATCCCCACTGTGTCCAGGCCCGATATAGTGAGCCCTTGGGGCTTGAGGGATACCAAGTTGTCTAAGGCAGATCAAACCAGCCCAGGTTAGAAATGGAGATGTCCAAAGCTCCAGTGGCCATCAGAGTGGATCCTGGCCTGTGAGTAGCTCCAACACTTCCAGCCTGCAAGTGAAGATCCAGTCTTTAAAAAAAAATGTTGATAACAAAAACAGAAATGATGAAGAATGAAAAGGGAAACTGTTTATAGAGACAGACAGTAACCGATTGTAAAACAATGTATAGAAAAGAAGGAAATAGGAAAAGGTAACTAAGATTGAATATAAAAGGGTGTCCTGATGCCATAAGAAGAGTGTGAGGAGCCTATAGCCCAGCATAAACTATGACTGGGTAGGAACTGCCAAAAATAACAAGAATTTGGGGAGGCAAAAGAAAGATCAAAAGAGGGGAGGATTGGCCTGGTGCTCAGTACAGATGGGATAATGGTATTGGATGGCAAAGAGAAAGCAGGCTTAACTTAACTAACATTTTGCTTCTGCTCCCTCTTTCAAGGAGAATGATCTGGTTTGGGAAAGTGAGAACAAAAACAGTTAAGAGAACATTGAAATCCAAGACCAATGAGAAGGTGGCAAGAAGGGCAGTAGTCGCCCTCATTGAGTTCAAGTCACCAGGCTGGGGTGAATCGAATCTCAGGGCACTGAAAAGGGTGGCTGATATGATTGTTCAACTGTCAGTGATCTTTGAATGGAGAACAGAAGTGCTCCAGGGCTAAAGATGGAGCAATGTCCTGCTTTTCCAAAAAGGGAAGTGGGTGGGCTCTTCCAATTGTAGTTTATGGAGCTTCACTTTGATTCCTGGGAAAATGCTAGAACACATTATTAAAGGAATGGTTTGTGAATATTTTGAAAGTGGTGGTCACTAAGAGCTAGCAGTAAAGGACAAACCAATACAGAGAGATCATTTTTAGTGTTTACGGTTAGTAGACTGATAGATAGAACAGTGAAGACGATGTTATACTTGAATAACAGCAATGCATTTATTTGTTTGTTTGCTACGATCACCTCAAGCTCAACATTCACAAAAAAACACCAGTGAATCAATAGTCACACTAAAAGTGGCATAAATTTCCATCCTAACTGCCAAAAGTTGAACAATTTACATCCTCATCAAATGGGGAAAATTCCAATTAAATTAAACATGCCTTAGCAAAAAATAATTACAGTGGAGAACATATACAAATCACAGTTCTTGACCATCTATAAATATTAATTTAACTGTTAGTACTTTGAATGTAGATATGTATTTATCCCTTAAGTAACCAGATGACATGACTAGAGAAATGAATCGTATCAGTCATGAAATTTTCACTACAAATGAAACCAAGAAGGAAAAGTATGTAGCTGTCAAAGTGGGAGGATGGCTCACAGGTACTTTTTGTAAAGGCTAATGAAGAAATTGGGTTTTATCACGCAGCAAAAGGCAAGAAGAAACATACTTCACAGAACATTTCACATTGCTTTTATTTATTATGATTATTTGCAAAAAGACAGCCATGATAAGAACTGAAATTTATGTAACCACTTCTATTGCAGAGGGTGAGGAGGCTGAAAAGTTCTATGAAGAACTCAATATGCTCTTCCAAACTAAATCAACATCTTCTTTAATACTGGATGATTTCTTTGCAGTAGTGGTCATAGGGAAGGAGAGGGAAGAATGTTTTAGAAAATATGTCTCAGAAATAAGAAACCAAAAAGGTCCAAAGCTTATGTATTGCATGGAATCTTCACACATGTATGCCAGAATGCTGTCTTCAAGAAGTTGGGAGATGCTGGACAGGGCAAGCACCAAAAACACCTTGAAAAATGGAATTGGCTATACATGAACCAACAGAAAATAAAACAAACCAAATGTGGTTCCCAGTGGTCATTTCTAAATTATATGCCTGTATAAAGTCACACAATCAATGTCTAAAGCAAAGATAAAGTCAACACCAATACGGAAGAGAGAAAAAAAAGAGAAGATATGGCATACAATTAAAAGAGCCCCATCCTGACCTATTTAAATATACTTTCTTTTTCAATGACATTTTTAGGGTAAAGGCTTAGTAAGGGGATGACTGGACCAAATTTTGTGACAAAATTTCAAAAGATTTCAATAAGTTAGAAATTGAATTGATTTTGGTAAGATGATATTTAAAGAGGTTGAATAAAAATCACTCTACTTGGGTTCAAAAAAAAATCAACTGTACAATTAGGGAAGCTAAGGGATAGCTAGAGAATATTTGATATAAAAATTATCCAGGAGTTTTAGTGGAATGCAAGTTCAATATTCATCAACAGCATTGCACAAGAGATTTAAAAGCTGATGTGACTTAAGGAAAGATTTTAATAAACTAAAGAGCATAGGAGGGCAGTGAAGATGATGAGAAGACTGGAGGCCATGTCCACTGACGGAATGGAGGAACGAGGCATGTTTAAGGGGAAGAAGAGGAGACAGTGTAGATGACAGCTGTCTACAAATGTTTGAGAGGTGTTCAGGTAGAAGAGTGCCTAAGGTTATTTTCCTTGTCCCCAGAGGGTAGAACAAGTTGCAAAGGTGGAAGCCACAGAGGCAGATTACAGCTGAGTCATGAGTCACTAATCTCCGAGGAATTAAACATGGGCATCATTCCAAGGGCAATGGAGAAATCCATGGTGGGTAGAGGTTGCAATACCTAACAAAGAACAAACTGCAAAGCAGAACTGGAATTCAAGACATAATCAAAGAAATGTAGAATCAAACAAGAAGATGTACTGGGTGAGTGGCAGCGGTGAAAAATATCTGGAGCATCGGCAGTGGGCTCCACTGGCATCTGCATGCTACCAGTGGTTGGTGCGTCCCCTATGGCAGGAGAACCATGGGAGCACGTGGACAAGAGTCCTACAGGATGGGCAGGCAGGGAAGGAAGGAAGGAAAGAAAAAAGGAAGGAAGAAAGGGAGGGAGAAAGGAAGGAAGGGAGGAAGGAAGGGAGGAAGGAAGGAAGGAAGGAAGGAAGGAAGGAAGGAAGGAAGGAAGG
>NW_020954577.1:37934372-38039529 GCF_900497805.2 Vombatus ursinus
AGGAAGGAAGGAAGGAAGGAAGGAAGGAAGGAAGGAAGGAAGGAAGGAAGGAAGGAAGGAAGGAAGGAAGGAAGGAAGGAAAACGAGCATTTACTAAGTGCCTGACACAGGTCAGGCACCATGTTGTTGTTCAGTCATTTCAGTTGCATCCAACTCTTTACGACCTCATCTGGGGTTTTCTTGGCAAAGATACTAGAGTGGTTTGCCATTCCCTTCTCTGGCTCATTTTACAGATGAGGAAACTGAAGCAAACAGGATTAAGTGACTTGCCCAGGGTCACACAGCTAGTAACTGTCTTAGGTTGGATTTGAATTCAGGAAGAAGAGTCTGCCTGAATCCTGGCCCAGAACTCTATCCATTGTGCCACCTAGCTGCCCCGATATGCTGCCAGGAACCATGCAAGTCATTTTATGAATATTATCTCATTTGATCCTCACAACAGCCCTGAGAGGTAGGCGCTATTATCATACCCATTTTATAGGTGAGGGAACCAAGGCAGATAGAGGTTAAAGGATTTGCCCACAGTCACACAACCAGTGGGCAGATAGGTGATTCAGAAGAGAGAGCAAGGGGCTTGGAATCAGGAAGTATTACCGTCATGAGTTCAAATCCAGCCTCAGACTTGATCTCAGGTCTTCCTGACTTCAAGTCTAGCACTCTACTCATTGTAGGGGGGAGGGGTTGGGAGAGACAGTTGTAGGAGATTTTGACATGCACAACTCCCTTAAATCTTTTATATTCCTGGAAAACAAGCACTGCTTTCAGGGCAGCTTCAGGTAGCTTTCAGGGTATACCAGGTGAGGCCAGTGTTCCATTACTACCACGTAGAAGGGCAAGGAGGCCTGCAGTCAGGGTAGGGGATCATTAAGGGATGTTTATTTCAATTTTCGTTCTCACGGAGCTTTGGATATCTGGCCCAGATACAGCACTTTGTCATATAAGTAGAAAAACTTGTGTTAATCCTTCCCACTGGGTGTAATTCAATTGAACAGGCAATGTAACAAAATGCTGGCTGAGACATAAGCACCGTTAAGATGCAGTAACTAATTAAAATAGCACTAAAACTCAAATGACATCTTCCTCTGGGTCATTAAATGTGGCATTTCCCACTGTTTAAACTCTAGTGCTAGTAAGGATTTGTAGGAACACTCTTTCGAGGCCCTACATAGCAAGGGCTGCCCTACCCAATCTCTGATTACTCCCTCTACGTGCCCCGTGCTCCAGCCAAAATGGAAGCTTCTCTATCCCCATTCCAAACGCTGAGCTCTGTCCTTTGCTCACCTGGTTCCCTTACACCTGAGATACTCTGTCTTTCCTCTTCACCTGTTGTATTCCTAATTATCCTTGCAATCTCAATTCATGTGCCACCTCTCTGGTGGGTAATAACTACCTCCCCCTGCCCCTGTGCCATCATATACCACTTATTATGTAATACTGTATATTAGAGCTGTCTTCATTCATGCCTTATGCCACTGACAAATTACACAGTACCCCTGGAAAAGTAAGTGACAGAGACAGGTTATGTGCCTAATCAGATCACTATGCACTTTCCACTGTTATCATGCTGCTTGAAATCTTTTGTTTTTAGCTGATTTCATTTCCCAATATATCCCTCTGTATTCTCCCATCCAGAGTGCTGTCTCTTAGAACAGAGAATAATGAAAGTGGTGGGGGGAGAGAAGCAGTTCAGCAAAGCTGACCAAATATCCATAAAATCTGAAAGTAGACGCAAAATTCCAAATCAGTTCTTTCCAGAGAGCCTAGGTTAACTCTGCTTTGTTTGTATCTGCTGTAGGCTTGGAATGCGAACTCTAATACCATTCATAGAACCAAATATCACTACAAGCAAAACTCTGATCTCAACAACAAGAATTTTTAATGACATGCTCTTTTCATTAAAAAAAAATTATTATTGTTGTTGTTGAGTCATTTTTCAGTTGTGTCCAACTCTTCATGACTCTCTTTGGAGTTTTCTTGGCAAACATACTGAAGTGCTTTGGCATTTCCTTCTCCAGTTCATTTTATAGATGAATAAACTAAGGCAAATGGGGTTAAGTGACTTGCCCTGAGTCACAAAGCTAGTGTTTCTGAGGCTGGATTTGAACTCAGGAAGATGAGTCTTCCTGACTCTAGGCCTTGCACTCTATCTATTGTGCCATATAGCTTCTCGAAACATTTATAAATTTACTCTTAAAAATTTTATTAATATCTTTAATTTTTTCTATCACCTTATTCCAAATATATCCTTTTTCTTTACCCTACCCAGAAAGCTACCATCTATAACAAAGAATAAAAAAGAAAAACAACAACAAAATAATTCAACAAAACTAACCAATACACCATCTGAGTGTGATAGTGTATGTGGCATTCCACAACCATAGTCACTCACTTCTGCAAAGCAGAAAGGGGAGGTGCACTGTATTGAGTTTCATCTGGTGGTGGGGTTTTTTCCACTTTTATTGTTGTATGTGGGGTTCTTTTCAGTGATTTATGTTCATTTTCTAGTCAGTAGCCCAGTGTAATAGTCACTTACTGTTCTAGTTGTAACAAATTTAACAAATTGCCGCATTGTCGAGAATCTTGCTATCTTGTATGCATTCACTCAAGAGTGTGCGATATGCACACGACAGGGCCAATCAGAATGGAATAGTGAAAAGAGCATTGACTGGAACAGAAGGTCAAAATCCAGCTCTGAAACTTACCACCTGTGTAACCATGACTGTCAAACTCTCTCAACTTAATTTTCCTTATATGTATTGGATTAGATGGTCTCCAAGGTCCCTTACAGGTGACCCAGTTCTTATAAGTAATCTAAAATGGGGAGCTCTTCTGGTAAAGGAAATCACAAAATCATTGGATCTCAGAGTTAGAAGGACCCTGAGACCCAATCAAGTCCAACCTGTGGGACGTTTTGCAAATGCCTACACAAGACTCTCACATACAATATATCCAACCAGTGATCATCCAACCTTTGTTGTGAGACTTCTTCATCAAGGAATTCACTCCCTCCTGAGGTGGCCCATTTGAGTTTTGGGGATTGGGACCTGCTCCAGTGATTAGGGAAATTCTTCCTTAAATCAAGCCTAAAAATGCCTCTCAGCCCTTTAGGTATTTGAAAATGAGTTTTTAAGACTAGATACCTACCCAAAGCTACTTTAAAGTCAGATTTTTGTCAATGTTCTTCCACAGAATGTTGTTATTCACAGTGAAAGTAGATTTTGGAATTTTTTTTAGAACAACTAATATTATCCAGAAATGTTGAGATATATTCATTTACATCAGAAGTATGTAAGAGATGTATTTGTTTATGACATTTAAGATTTTCAGGGATTAATATAGTCCCTTTTATGAATCAATACATTGTGAAACTGATAATTTTCTACTATTGCTAGTTTTTGGTTTACAGAAAAGGAGAATCTGAAATCTTAATCATAAGATTTAGCTTTTCCTTGAACTTCCAAGGTTGACAGATGCCATTTAGGTAATTACTATGGAGATCATCCAGGATGGTGTTACTTTCAAGTATCCTCTTCCTGTTCCATTAAACCTCAGAAATGTTGTGGAAATGCCAGTATTTTGGCAAACAGCAAGTGCTTGGTAAAACCAATGGGCATCATCATAAAAAAATACATTACTCATTAAAGAGTAAGAGTCATTTAAGATGGCAAATTGAAGGCTGAAGGAACATCAAGATTACTCACAAAAATTCAAGCCTCCTACCCCAAATCATATCCAGGGTAGAATGGATTCATGCCATTGAAATGTGGGTGGCCTGGCAACTTCTAGTCACCAGCCACATACCTTCCTGCCTATAAAAAGTCCTTGCAATTACGGAAGCACAGCAAAGTTGATTGATAATATGTCATGTTGTTGTGCTTGGGAAATGATTGTCATGCCAATGAACCTTGTCTGTGGTCATCTTCTGGAACCCTAATGGGCAATTCTGCTTCCTGTTAAAGGGAAGAGTACCCACAGCAGTTTTCCACCAGACTGTGTCCCACAAAGACAGCTGGTTGACATTCATATAGCACCAAATGTTTATTGGGCTAATAATATTGAAAGCAAATTTTTGATTCAGCGTAAAAGCAGCTAGAGTTGGGGATGAGCTGTATTTGGCTAAGCCATCTTTAATTAACTCAATGTATTCTTGGTCCCATTTAATAAACGATGAAAAACACTTCCCATTTCTTGGTAGAGAGGTTGAGGTACTTTGTATATAGTCAGAAATGGGCTTTATGTCAGTTTTCCTTACTTTTTCTTTGTTATAAGGGAGGGGTCTTTGGAAGGAATGGGGGATGTCAGGAAATAAATCTACAAAAATACAAGTCAGCCATAAAATATTTTAAAAGAAAAATTAATTGGAAATCTTCCATTTTTTTTTCTACAAGACTTTCTTTATTTCTTCTTTTCTTTTAAAAATCTATACCTATAAATGTGTTTTAATATGCTTCTGGCTTTCAAGTATGCACAGGTAGCTAGGTGGTACAGTGGATAGTTTTGTACTTGGAATCAGGTAGACTTGAATTCAAAACCTACCTTAGATATGTACTAGCTATGTGACCCTGGGAAAGCTACTTAACTGCTCTCTGCCTCAGTTTTCTCACCTGTAAAATGGAGATAATAATAGCACCTACTTCACAGGATTATTGTGGGAATAGATGAGATAATATTTGTACCATGCTTCACCAAACTTAGAGTTCAATTCATAAGCTATTTAGGTATTTAAATAGCTAAATGCTAGCTATTGTTGTTGTTATAGTTATTTTTATGTTAAGAGCAGGTAGGTGGCATAGTGGCTAGAGTGCTGGGACTAGACTCAGGAAGACCTGAGTTCAAATCCAGCCTCAGACATTTACTAGCTATATGACCTTAGGCAAGTTACTTAAACTCTGTTTGCCTCAGTTTCCTCATATATAAAATGGGATAAAATGTAGCACCAACTCACCCTCCCAGGGTTGTTATGAGGCTCAAAAGAGATAATATTTGTAAAGCACTTTGCAAACTTTAAGGTGCTGTATAAATGTGATCTACAATAATAATGATACTAATTATTTTATTATTATTTTTCTCATATTTTTGTATAGATGGAGTGAAGAGACTTTCTGTCCCTGTTAGCCCAATTTTATCCAAAGAGCATTTATTTAGCACTCACTATTTTGCTGGGGTAATAGTGACAAAACTCAAATGATTGTTGTCCTAAAATAACTTACATTCTATTTGGGAAAGTATCACAAGTACACAATTATGTGTATACAAAGTAATAACTACATAGACAATGTCTAACAACTGGGATCATCTACAGCTAAAATTTGAAGGAAGCCAGGAATCCTAAGGGGTAGAGGTGAGGAGGGAGGGTTCTCCAGGTATGGGAAAAACCAGGGCAAAGACACAAAGGTAGGAAATGTATCATCATTTATGGCACACAATAAATTGACCTGTTTGGCTGGATGCTTTCCAGTCACAGCATAGGAGCATGAGAAGAAAAGTCATGTGCCAAAGGTCTAAGAAGGTAGATTGAAGCTGGATTATGAAGGACTTTACATAATAAACAAAGAGCTTGTATTTTATTGTAGAAACAAAAAGGAGCCTCTGTGCATTCTGGATCAGAGGAGTGACATGCTCAGATCTGTGTTTTAGGAATGTTCTTTTGGCAGCTGTGTGAAGGACAGAGTCTGGAAGCCAGCAGGACCAACTCCAAGTTTATTGTGAATGATTGAAGTGAGAGCTGATGAGGTCTGAACTAGAGTGGTGTCTATAGGAAGAGAGAAAAGGATTGATGGAAGAACTATGGCGGAGGTTTGGTCAAGCTTTGACCATTGGTTGGATATAGCAGATGAGTAAAAGAAGAGTCAAATCTGTGAATCTAAAAAGAAATAAAGAAGTTAGGAAGAGGGACAGATTTAGATGGAAATCTAATGAGAAATTTTTTTTTAATATCATGAGCTTGAGATGCCTATAGGACATCCTGATGGAGATATCTGACAGGTAGTTGGTGATGTAGTCCTGGAAGTCATGAGAAAGGTGAGGGCTGGATATGTAGGTACAGGAGCTATCTGCATAGAGATGATAATTGTTCCTATGATAGGGATAGAGAAAGAGAGAGAGAGAGACAGAGAAAGACAGAGACAGAGACAGACAGAGAGACAGAGACAGACAGAGAGACAGAAAGAGACAGAGAGAGAAGGAGGAAGGGAGGAAAAGAAGGAGGGAAAGTAAGGGAAAGAAGGAAGGAGGGAAGGAGAGAAGGAAAGAGAGAGGGAGAAAAGAGGGAGGGAAAGAAGGAAGAAAAAGAAAAGGAAAGAGAGAAGGAAGAAAGGAAAGAAGGAAGAAGGGAAGGAAAGAAAGAAGTGTAGGAAGGAAGGAAGGGAAGGAAGGAAAAGAGAAAAGATCACCTACCACAGAATGCTTACACTCACTGCAGTGGTGGAGAATCCCTAGATAATGTTCCCACAAGAATAGCTAAAGAGTTATCATATATAGGTAAGCAAGAATACCTGTAGTTGTGTCATGAAAGCTGAAGGAGGAGAGAGTAGGCAGGAAGAGGGGTTGGTCAACAATGTTTGAGCTGTGGAGGTGTTTGAGAAGGATAAAGACTAAAAATTACCTTTGAGATCATTGGGAACTTTGGGGAGAGAAGTTAGTCTCATGGTAGCGATAGGTAACACATTGGGGCCTTGTGAAGGCAGCAGGAGGTGGGGAAATAGAGTGATAAGGAGCCTCAGATCTTTCCAGGAGTTTGGCCACAGAAGGGAAGATGGACAGAAAGCAAACTTGAAGGTATGGCAGAGCCAGGTAAAGGTTTCTTGCTCTGAACCTGGAGGATCTGAGTTTCAGTTCCATCTGATACTTGCTGCCTGTGTGAACTTGGGAAAGTCATTTAACATTCTGGTATATCAGATTCTTCATCTGTCAAATGAGAGGGTTAGTTTAGATTTCTTTGAGATCCCTTTTAGATCTTTCATCCTATGAATTTTACAGAAAGAAGGCGTGATCCAGGAGGGTTAAGTCCCTAGAAGAGAAAGGAATCCGGTTCAAGAGCCTAAGTAGAGAGGCTGACTTTGGCAAAGAGAAGGACAACCTCTTCATTAGAAAAAAGAGAGGAGAGAATAGAGATAAAATCTGGGGGTTCTGAGACATAGCTTTGTCCCAAAAGAGGAGAGTTTGTGGTACACGGCCTCTGTATTCTTGTTAAAATAGATGGTGAGGTCTACTGCTGAGACTGAAAGAGAGAAGAGATAGGTGATTTGAGGAAGAACAGAGAAGGCTTGGACAAGCCATCATGCTTTTTGTGTGTATGCACATATGGCCATGTCCTCATGTCTTCTCTGGCAGAATATGACTCCAGAGCATGGACTATTTCAATTTTGTCTTTGTATCCCTAGCCCCTTGCACAGCGTGAGGCATAAAGTAGGTGTTGAATGATTAAGTGATAGTGTCTCCACTATTAAACAGATTACCATGTAAGAGTAAAAGTCGAGTTGAGCTTAGTAACATAAATTTGTATTGGACCCAATTGGCATGGTTGTATGACTTCCTCCAGAATCATTCAGCAATACTGGAAAGGGAGAATCCAGTCAACAAAGCTTCATTCCGCCATCATCATTGAAATGCCAACTGGACCCATCCCAGGACCAGAGTTTCAGCTGCTAGGGAAAACAAGAGACCAATATTGCCTCAGCTTATTGTGTGAGGGCCTGGGGTAAATCCAGTTCCTTCCTGTAAAAGGTGAGAAAGTCAACCGTCCTTTGATAACAGGCTCCTTCCCCTTCCAAACCATCCCTTCCCAACTTCTGTATTTTTAGGTAGGGATGATGGTAGCACCATTTTTCTATTTGCCTAATTTCAAAGCCTTCAGAGTTATATATTTGACTCATTCTTCTCTTCTCCTGCATTACCACAATCAAAGAGTTGCTTTGTTGAACAAACTCCACAATATCTTTCCCACCAACCCTTTCCTCTTACTCCAGCCATTACCTCTGTCCTGGTTTATTTATTCTAATAGCCTACTAACCCATTGCTCAGTCTCTAGTCTAACCCCTCTCCAAACCATCCATCATTAAAATTGCTGAAATAATTTTCCTAATACACAGTTCTGACCGTGTCATATCCCTGCTCCCTCCCTTCTTTAATCTCCTGATTGCTTCAAAGATAAAATACAAACTCTTTAGCCTGGAATTTGGGGCCTCCCAAAATCTGACTCCCACCTGCCTCTCTGTTCTTATTTTATATCCTTTCCCTTTGTTCATTGCACATACCGTTCAAATGAAACTACCAGCTATTTCTCAGTCTCTTCCTTTTTAGTAGTTTTTTTTTACTTTAAACTTAAATACAAAATGAGAAAAGAAAAAAAAAACATTGCCATGTACACAGCAGACCATAAAAGAGGATTCAATATAAAATAATAAATTTCCATTTTAAGAAAACATATAATAAATACTACACATTGTTTTCAAAGCTGCCCAGATCTTTTTTTTTTTTTGCTCCTTTATTGGTTTTCTTTTGTTCTCTGCAGTGCACTTTTTACTTTATTTTTCCCCTTCCCTCTCTCTGCCCATCCCAAAGAAGGTTACAATTAAGCATGGATATATAGACATATACATAGATATCTACAAACATACACACACACACACACACACACACATATATATATATATCTGTATACACTTATACACATATATGTAAAACCATACTATGCTTATCTCCTCCTATCATCTATTTCTCTGAAGGTAGATAGCATCTTCCTTCGTAAGTCCAAGTCTTTCCATGTTTTTCTAAATCAATCAGCTCATCATTTCCTATACCACAGCAATATTCCAACCCAATCACAGCCTATCTCATTGTCTATGAAAGACACCCCCCCCCAATTTTCTGCATTCTTTCTGTTCTTGGCTACATAGGTTTTATTTCTACAAGAAAATTTTAATTTAAAATAATCAAAATTATCCCTGTTACATTTCAGCAATACTCTCACCTTAGAATATAGTTGAAGGTCTGATACTGCTAAATCTTTTCCCTTTACATCTTTTTTTCCTGGTTTCTTTGAAGTTTCTGATCTTTTGTTCTTCCAAATGAACTTTGGTAATTTTTTCTAACTCTGTAAAATATTTTTTTAGTAATTTAATTGGGATGACATTGAATAAATAAATTAGTTAAGTAAAATTGTCATTTTAAAAATTACATTGGCTTTATCTATCCATGGACAAAAAATGTTACTTTAATTATTTAGATCTGAGTTTATTTGTATAAAAAGTGTTTTATGTCTATGTTCATATAGTTCCTGTGTCTGTTTTGGCAGGTATGTGCTCAGATATTTTATGCTGTCTAGGTATTTTAAATGGTCTAAAACAATTGAATAATATTGCTGTGTAGTTTCTCTATTTTTCACTTTTGATTAGATCTATTTTAACTTTAACTTTATCTGAGATCATGATTACTATCCCTGCTTTTTTTTACATACTAAATTCTACTCCTGCCCTTTATTCTATCCTTGTGTTTATCTCTCATTTTAGCAACGTATTATTGAATTCAAATTTTTGATCTGCTATTCATTTCCATTTTATGGGTAAATTTGTCTCATTCACATTCTAAGCCACAATTACGTGTGTATTTTCCTCTTTCCTATTTTTTCTCACTATCCTTCTCACCCTATTTACCTTATCCCTCCTCACTCCTCTGCTTTACTTCTATCCATTACCTTGCCCTCCTATTCCTTAACTTATCCACCCCTAAGTCCCTCCCTTATCCTCTCCCCCCAACCCTATCCCCTTGCCCTCTTACTTTTTTCTGAATTTAGAAGTTTTTTATACCCTTCTATATATGTTGTTCTCTCTAACCCATTCCTGATGAGAGTAAGGTTCCTGCGCTACCCACCCTTCCCCCATTAGCTTCTTCTGTATCAATATTTCTTTTATACTTCATTTGTATGAGATAATTACTCCTTTTTATATCTCCCTACACAGTTTTATTTTTTTAGAATGCCCCCATCGAACTCAACTCAGTATATGCCTTTCTTTCAAACTACCCAAATAATGATGACAATCATAAGAGTACTGCTAATATTAACACAAAAATGAATAAACAATTTGACCTTATGGAGTCCCTGATAACTGGTCTTTAATGTTTACCTCATATTTCTCTTGGATGTTATATGTTGGATTTTCCCTTAATTCCTGGGGTTTTTGGTCACAAAAACTTGAAAGTTTCTGAGTTCAATAAATATCCAATTATTTCCTCATTCAGAATTATACTTAATTTTGCCGGGTAAGCTACCCTTGGTTGTAACCCCAACTCATTTGCTCTACAGAATATAGTGTTCCAAGACCAATGGTTCTTCAATGTAGTAGCTAGTAGGTCTTTGTAATCCTTATTGTAGCTCCATGATACTTAAATTGTTTTTTTTCCTTTGTTGCTTCCAATATTTTCTCCTTAATCTGGGAGCTTTGAAACTTGGCTATGATTTTCCTTTAAGTTTTTCTCCTGGGATCTCTTTCAGATGGTGATCAGTGGATTTTTTTCTATTTCTACTTTGCCTTCTTGCTCTAGAACTTCATGTCACTTTTCCTTGATAATTTCTTGTAACATTGCATCAAGATTCTTTTTGTAATTGTAATTTTTAGGTAGTATGACTATTCGTATATTATTTCTCCTCAATCTGTTCTCCAGATCAGTTGATTTTCTGATGTTTCATTTTCCCTTCTATTTTTTCATTCTTTTGATTTTGTTTTATGATTTCTTGGTATCTTAGAATGTCATTAGCTTCCCCTTGCCCAATTCTAGTTTTCAAGGAATTATTTTCTCTTTAAGTTTTTGATTTTTTATTTCCAGTTTATTTCCAGTTTCTTTTCATAATTTTCTTGGATTGTTCTTATTTTTTTTTCTGATTTTTTCTTGATCCCTTTCATTTGATTTTTAAAGCCTTTTTAAAGTTCTTCCAAAAACTCTTTTTGTGCTTGGGACCATTTGATGTTTCTCGTTGAAAAGGAGTGGCTTTTTTAGCTCCATTCTCTTCTTCTGAATATGAACTCAGATCTTCTCTATCCCCATAGCAACTATCTATGGTTGAGTTCTCTCTCCTTTGCTAACTGATTTTCATTTATTTTTGTTTTGTTTTGTTTTATTTTATTTTTTAGCAGCTATTAGTGTAATCAAGTTGTATTCCCAAAGTATGGGGAATAATGCCCCGAGCCTCAGGTCTTTCTTACTGTTATTTTCTGAGGTCTGTCTAAAGGCCCAGCCTTGGACTCTCCTCTCCAACTCCTAAGTCACAGCTAGGGCCTCCAGCCCCTCTACCCTGTAAATGATCTTGCATCCCTCCTGTGGCTGCAAACTACAGTTGTCTTCTCTGCCCTGGAACTGAAGCCAGGAACTCTCCTCTCCTGCAAATCTCACAGTCAAAAGAGTCCCTGACCCTCACTACTGCACCTGCCAGGTGTGTGCTAGCTCCTTCTCCCCTCATCCATAACCCTGGACACCTCTGGTCAGCACAGTTGTGTTTGGTGTTCCTCAACAATAGAAAGTCCTTCAGTCTTCAGCTCCTCAGCCATCAGCCCCCCACACTGTCTGTGAGATGAAAGTTTCTAAGACTCAGTCTTAATCCAGCTGCCCTTGGGGCTTGTTGTTTTTTGATTCTGTAGAGTGGGCCCAGAGCTGTTGACACTTCACTCTGGTCTGAACCTCCTAGGTCAAGTCTTTCCTGGGGCCTTCTCAAATTGTCTTAGGAGGACAACTGCTTTACTCCATGTTTATTTCTGCTGCTTGGAGGCCGTGGTCTGTCTTTTTTTTTCTGGAGGAAATTTGGAGAGCTGAAAGTTTTCTGACCTACTCTGCCATCTTCCCAGAATTCTCTAACCCCAAGTTTCTTCTTGTATTCTTCCTGTCTTTTTGCATTCAAGCAGAATCATTCCCAGTGCCTAGAACACATTCTCTTCTTATCTACATCTGTTGAAATTTGTTCATTTCTTTCCAGAATCAGTTCAGAGAGCACCTCCTCAATAAAGCCTTCCCTCATGTCCCCAGCTAAAAGTGATCTCCCTTCTTTCAAGTTTTCTTAGAATACCTTTTCTACACCTGTATTACAGTCTACTTTGTAGCCTAATTAATTGTTGGTGTATGTGTGTGTGTGTGTGTGTGTGTGTGCGTATGCATATATGCATGCATGTGTGTATGTATATATGTATATACACATACATATAGGACACAGGTAGGTGGCTCAGTGGTTAGAACACTAGACTTGTAGTCAAGAAGATCTGAGTTCAAATCTGCCTTCAGACACTTACTAGCTATGTGACCCTGGATAAGTCACTTAACCTGTTTGCCTTAATCCACTGGAGAAAGAAATGGCAAACCACTCCAGTACCTTTGCCAAGAAAACTCTATGGACAGTATGGTCCACAGGGTCATAAAAAAATCAGTCACAACTGAATGATGAAACAACAATATATACTTATATGTGTGTATGTGATTTCTCCAGCTCCATGAGGGCAGGGACTATTTCACCGATAGAAATCTTTATATTTCAAGCACCTAGCAAGTGTATGACACATAGTAGGTGCTTTATAAATATTTGTTAAATGACTGATCAATCAATAGTGTCTCCACTACTAGAAGATAAAATCATTTAGGAAAAGCACTGTCACTTTTCATCTTTACAAGCATCCCTAGCCCTAGCATCCTACATGGCAGGCAGTTATAAGTATTTATTTAATCGAAATGAGAAAATGCTGAATTCTGGAAGGCTGTGTCAAAGATGTGATGTATAAAAGAACTGGGGGTCATGTAGAGAGAAGAGGAAGTCAAGATGGCTTAGGATACCTTTGAACTGCAATGACAGGTATATAACTCTACCTCTAGCCTCAGCTTGCAGGGCAAAATCTAAGAGAAGACAGGGCTCTTTTCACTCCCTTAACAGTGTAGGAGCCAAAGAATGGAGGAGTTCTCATGGTAGGAAAGGATTTTTGTAATCGAAAGCATTTTTCTCCTTCGGTTAGGCAGTTAGCATTGGAGTCGACATTGTTATCTCTCCGAGCCAATACTGCACTAAATTTACAAAGTAAAAAAAGTTCAAAGTTTTCTTGGGAACAGAAGCTCACCCACACTGCACATGTATGGCATTTCTGATTGCTCAAAACTCTCCAAATTTAAGTCTCTTTTTAGAGGAGGGAGGATAGGAACACAATCGTTCTGTATTCTGGAGTGTTGCAATGATATAATGATCATTGACAGAATTCATGCCATTTGGATTTCTGGTTTTCTAAACAGAAATTGTGTCCTAAGAGAGAAGCTGTCCAAACAGCTTCAGGTCTACATTTAACTGAGCATATCAATGCCCTCTCCTCTTCACCCCTCCTCACAATGTACTGCTGTGCTCAGGGGAAAACCTCCTAACTCATGTTAAATTTCACCTCTTTAGAGATGAAGATAATTTCAACATTATCTTATTTTAACCTGTTACAATTTCCATGGAAGGCATGACGTATTTGCCTATAAGACATGACTCCTATTTTTCTCTAACAAATTGCTTGTTAAATAAATGTATGTAAGGAACCAAACATTGTGGGAAAAGGGCTTCCCCATGGAGCCGCCCCTGGGATGTTATTCTGAACTTACCACACCTCTAGCATTCCAATTCAGGACTGCTTTTCCATGGAGATTTATAGACTTGCTGAGCTGGGCCAAGTTTGTATATCCAATTACTAGCTAAGCAGAGCTGTTTGTAGCCTTAGGCAAAGTCAAGAGCCTGCTAATTGCATCCTATCAGTAACTGACTAGTAAAAGAGAACCCAACACAATTCCTGTCTGATAGAACTTGAAGACCCAAAGTTTTCTTTCCAAATATCTTATTTCACATCTAAGACTAAAGAGCAATACTGCCTCTCAGGCCATGAAAATCTTATTTAATGTTGCTACCCTAATTTTTTCATATGAAGACCTTTCATAATGGGAACTACTTTACGCATTGAACGTTTTGTCAATATTATTTCAATCTGCATTTGTATTATTTATTATATAATGTTAGAATAATTATTGTTTTCTGTTGAATCCTGGACAAATCACTTAAGCCCCCAGGGCCCCCAAACAATCCTCTAAGAGTGTTGAGTTGCAGAGTAAGTACTAGAGGTATCTGTAGAAGGCGTATCCTTCCTGGGAATTCTCTGGAACAATGAAATCATAGGTCTAGAACCAAACACAATTTGCTTGTTTGATTTATGTCTCCCTCATTTGGTGCCTACCATAAATCCCTGGCTCCTCTGGTTGCTAGTGACCTGCCCCCTGAGATTACCTTCTATCTACTCTGTATTTTCCATTGGGTTCTTTGTGATTCTTGTTTCATTGACTCTTTGTGATCTCATTTGTGGTTTTCTTGGCAAATACACTGGAGTGGTTTGCCATTCCTTCTCCAGCTCATTTGACAGATGAAGAAACTGAGGCAAATAGGGTTAAGTGACTTGCCCAGGGTGGCACAGCTAGTAAGTATCTATTCTGTATATATCTTGCATATTCCTAGTTATTTACACATTGCCTCTCATTAGAATGCAAACTCCTTGAGGACAGGGACCAGGTTTTCACCTTCTTTTGTGTCTCTGGCACTTAGCAATGACTGGCACATAGTAAGCACTTACATGATTGGTAACTGACTACCACAAACAGGTGACATAAAAACGTCCATTCAATGAATGATTAGAATAAGATTAATATTCCAATTATGAATTCATTAATGTTGGTGTCAGTGTGGTACAGTACAAAGAGTCCTGGACTTGCAGCCAGAGGATCTGGGTTCAAATCTCCACTCTGCCTCTTATTAGCTGTGTCACCTTGGGTAAGTCACTTAACCTCTGTAGGCCTCACTTTCCTCTTTTGTAAAATTCAGAGATTGGACTAAATGATTTCTGACGTCCCTTTGGACTACAGTCTTAGGATTATGTGATCCTATATCTATTGGAAAATTTACTTTATTTGTTGTTTTAGAAAGAAAAGTATTATCACTTCTTTGTCAAACTCAGTGTTGCAGAATATCTCAGCAATCAACATATTAATTTACCAAGTCCACACAAATAATTTGTGATTTGTACATATATAATGGAGACTTTGGAATGAAATAAACCTGGGAGATTTACATGGAGAGGTTCATACTACCAGTATAAGCTGTTGCTGCTGTTGTTTAATCATGCCCAACTCTTTGAGACCCGATTTGGGGTTTTCTTGGCAAAGGAACTGAAGTAGTCTGTCATTTTACAAATAAGGAAACTGAGGCAAGCAGGGTTAAGTGACCTGCCCAGGGTAACACAGCTAGCAAGTCACTGAGCTTGGATTTGAATTCAGGAAGATGAGTCTTCCTGACTCCAGGCTTGGAGTTCTATGCACTGTGGCGCTCCCTAGCTGTCCTTACTGGTGTCAGTGGCAGGGTTCAAACCCAAGTTTAGTGACTCCAAGTCCAGCACCTTAGGGCATATTTGCTCGTATTAAAGCCCCAGCTTCCAGAGCTGTTATTTGTCTCCTTCCCATCAATTGGCTTATATTTATCTTGTATATATTTCTCATATATGCACAAGCTGTCTTCCCAGTAGAAAGTCAGCTCCATGCAGGCAGGGATGGTTCATTTATGATCTTTGGATCCCCAGCACCTGGTACATAGCTCGCTGTTCACGGATGCTTGTTAATGGATTGATTGATACAAGCAGTATGGAGTCGGAGTAGACGCTCCATTCATAATAAATGTAGTTACTCGGCCATGTTTCCTTCATCATAAAGTCAAGTTTCTTGCATGTTGTTCCACTTGGACTTGGTGGGCAGCTGAGAACTGGGGGAAGAAGACCTGGAAAGTTTCACCCTTTCAAGGGATATTTATAAAGAGTCCGAGCGGTCTTCACTGGTCCGCTCACTCAGTTAGCGTGCCTATTTGGGTCATACACAGTAATTTGGTTGGTCACTCTTCACTGTCAGAGCAGATTCTTGTTAAACGATTCCCCCTCCCCACCCCCCTCTCCACCTCCCACCATCCAGAGTGCCCCCCCCCACTGTAAAATGAGTGGGGGATGGGAGAAATGCAGATTGTATAATATAGGGAGATTTCTGTTCATATTATCAGAGTATCTTATAGGGAACATAAAACCCCCGTAAGTGAATTTGTGCCCGGCCCAGCACTTTCATTGTAATGCAATATCATTGTTTGAAGCTGGCAGCCAACACAGAACCATCTGGCAATCGATACTTGGGCTATCTGCTCGGGTACAAATGAATGCACGCCCTGGTAGAGTGTTTCCATTTGGAGTTACTATCTTTGTGGATTACATGGACATTAGTAAATGAACGTTTCCATGGTGATGCAGTAACTGCATTTTTTCATAGATAATGGCTTGGCTTTTTCTTTCCAGATCATAATTAAAGAAATCCAAGTAAAATTAAGCTCCAGCTAAATAGGGTAGGCACCTTTCATATGGAAAGTTTAAGTTTTAAGCACATATTGAAAGCAAGTTGTAAATATATCATGGTAGCTTTGGCCCTGTTGTCTCCTTCAATAAGGGGCAAGCTCCCTGAGGGCAGGGGCTATTTCCTTTAGTGTTGTATCTCCATGCCTATCATAGTGCCTAGTACTGTGCTAGTACTTGTAGGCACTTATTAAATGCATATAACTAGGTTTGGAAGGGACCTTAGAGGCCATCCTGCCCAACCCCTCATTTTATAGGTAAGGAAACTGAGTCCCAGAGAGATAGAGTGATTTGCCAATGGCCAGAGAGATAGGGAGTGAAAGAATGGGATAGCAACCCATGTTCACTGACTCCAGATAGGATGTTCTTTGTACTGCTCCAAGGTCCCTTTCATGGCCCTCAACCCTCCAACCTGACCTCTTAGAGGGCGTCCTTAAAAAGATACTGCTTTTCAAACAAAATTAGGAAATGTTCCCAAAGACATTAACTATGGCCTTATGCCACAGAGGAGACTGGTGATGAGAACATTACAAGTCATGGTTAACATTTACGTAGACCTTTAAAGTTTGCAAAGTGTTTCACAAATATTATCTCACTTGATTCTCACAACAACTTTGTGACATAGATGCTATTGTTATCCCAATGTTACAGATGAGCAAACTGAAGCAGACAGTGGTTAAGTCACTTGCTCAGGGTCACAGAGCTAGTAGGTGTCTGAGGGAGGATTTGAATCCAGGTGTTCCCAATTCCAAATGAAGCACTCCATCCATGACACAAGCCTGCCTCAAAACTCTTTGGCTTCTGAGTTATAACTCTATGGTATGATGTAAGAGAGAGAAATATGCTGGGCAGTCTAGTGCTCAAACATAAGTTTATACGATTACAGATTTAGAGCTGGAAGAGATCATAGAGGTCATCTAGTTTATCGTCCTCGTTTTACAAAAGAGGAAACAGGCTCAGAAAAGTTACATGAAAGTAATGCCTCGACTTTACATTGCAACCATTTAATATGCACTTTTTTTGCAATTATGATATTTTTAATGCAAGTCCCAACAATAGGCATAAGAAAGCTTTATGCTGAAGGGTTAGAGGAAATGGTGAAATAGAATAGCTAAAAGTCTAGACTTTAACGCAAGACACAGGTAGTTGTGCAACAGAGGCATTATTTCCTCATCAAGTAGTATTGTGTGTGTGTGTGTGTGTGTGTGTGTCCATAAATGCTAACGATAGATGAATTCATCAAACGGCTGCATATGATCCAATTGAGTCACTTAGAAACAAATAATAACAGATTCATTTTTTTTCTTTTCCAACCAGATTGTTTTCCTCTGTGTAGGGAGCTGCCTAGAGAGGAGCTCCCTCTACCAAAGGAAAGTGATCTCTTCTCTATTGCATGTTGTGTAGAAGATTGCCTGGGGGAACTAAGAGGTTTAAATGAATTACCCAGAATCCCACAGGCAATATGTGGCAAAGGTTTGACCCCAGGTCATCCTTCCTCTAAGCCTCACACTCTATTCTCCATGCCTCACTATGTTTCAAATGACATTCATACAAGATGTACCCAAAGTCTTAGTGTTAGTTAGCAAAACTCAAAACTCCACCAAGATTTTTGGGAACTCCTGTATATAGGTTTCAAGTTTGCTAAGTCATTTCTGTACCTTCATTTTAGCCTTATGAGAGCTCCAAAAAGTAAGTACAATCAATATTTCTACCCCAGTTTTAGAGATGGTGAAATGAGTCATGATTGCTAGAAAGTATCAGAGGTGAGATTGGAACCCAGTTCTTTCAGCATCCAAGTCCAATATTCTATCTGCTATTGCCTCTGAGATGAAAAAAGCATTCAGGAACACAAATATTTCAGAACTTTAAAAAAATGGTCAAAGAAAATGGCTCTGTGATTGGTCTTAGTGATAAAAAAATTCTGTGTATAGATATGGCAAGAGACAGCGGATGGAGGATCATGGGATGCTAAGTCTAGGACTGGAAGGGACCTTGTCCAAGCTCATCATTTTATGGGTGATTCTGTTGAATGCCTTGCTTTGCCTACTTTCTTAACAATTTTCACTGTGGATTATCATTGTTAATATCTATAGAAGACACTCAGCGCAGTCCCTCTGTGCCACCCAATGAGCAGAATGGACTGTCCTGTAAGGAGCCAAAAAAAATGTGACAGCCATCAGGACGTTTGGAGAGTCAAATGTCCCACCCACCATGCCAAGCAGCATGTCATTAATTCCTTTGAAAGCTGCAGGGCTTATCTCTTTGGCCTCTCCTTCTGAAAGTGCCCTTTCCTTCCTACTGGAGGGGGGTGAGAGGCCACTTAGAAAAGTGTGGGCTTTGTCACTGACCTTGCTGGATAATCCAAGAAGGCCCAGACACATTACCTCTCTCTGCCACCCACTGGGGAAGTGGCTGGCCCAAGGCCCGTTTATTTTGAGGCCTTAGCAAATATCCACAGCTGTTTTTCTGAGAAGGCCTAATTATATTCCTTAGATTAGCAGATCTCATCGACTTTGGGGACTTGTTTTCCAAGGGGATAAAGTTCTCTTGCAGGTTTGTACATATTAATTAGAAACATATTAATTCCTAGGAAGACTTAAGACAACACAATAGACTCCTTGCGCTATGAAATTTTTAGAAGGATTTTTTTTCTGTTCCATGGCATAAACATCTTTCTTGGATTAAAAACCATGCTATTGAAATATAGGCATAGTTTTCATTTGGGGGGAGGGGAATTAGGCCTATGATTTCATTGATCTAGGGAATTTCTGGTGTGAAAAGTCGCCCCACTGATTGTGAGATTGGAAACTTGTCTATAACTAACAGTTCTAAAGAGTTTCTTAGTTCACTAAGGATTTATATGACATGCCCATGGTCATGCAGCTAACATATGTCAGAGATATGACCTAAAGCTGAGGCAAAATCTCTTATATCCATCCCCTTTTCTCTACTCACATAGACACTGACTTTATCACCTCTTAACCTTAACCGTGACTAAATTGTTATCTCTCCTTCCAGTGTCTCTTTCTCTAAATAGTCCTTGGCAAACCTTTTAGGCTCATATGCCTAAAAGGAGGCTCTGACCATGTTACTCCAATTCCAAAAAAATCTTTAAAAAATCTTTCCCTTAGGGAAAAAAAAATACTAAGCCTCACATTTAAGACCCGACCCAATCTAGCTCCCTTCCACCTTTCTTTTTTTTTAATTTAATTTTTTATTTTTATTTTTTTGATTGGGCAATGGGGTTAAACGACTTGCCCAGGGTCACACAGCTAGTAAGTGTTATGTGTCTGAGGCCAGATTTGAACTCAGGTGCTCCTGAATCCAGGGCCTGTGCTCTATCCACTGTGCCACCTAGCTGACCCCCCCTTCTACCTTTCTTGTCTTATTTCATATTCCTCATCTCCCTTCATATAATATCCTATCCAATCAAATTGGCCTTCTAGCTATTTCCATATACTTATTATCTTATTACTTACTTACTATACACTTATATGTTATTATATTGTATTACATTATATTATTTCACATTATTATATGTTACATTATAACATATTGTTATATACTTATTAATTATCTTATTAGTATACGTTGTTACTTATTATACAAATTATTGTTGTTCAGTCATGTCTGACTCTGTGATCCCATTTTGGGGGTTTCTTTGGCAAAGATACTAGAGTGTTTTGCCATTCTCTTCTCTAGCTCATTTTACAGATGAGGAAACTGAGGCAAACAGGGTTAAGTGACTTGCTCAGGGTCACACAGCTAGCAAGTGCCTGAGGTAAGATTTGAACTCAGGAAGATGACTCTTAATCTGTGTCTAGCACTCTGTGCACTATGGCGCCACCTAGCTGCCTGCACACATTATTATCATCTGCCATTGTATCCTGCCTGTGAGCCTTTGCTCAACTGGTTTCCCATGTCTAGAATGCATTCCCTCCTTACCTCAGCCCAAAGAATTACAATTTTCCATCAGAGCACAATTCAGGTGTGACTTCCAACATGACACCTTTCCAACTCTATTGTTAAGAAAACTGTTGTTTTCAATGATCTCAAGTCACTCACTGTAACAAAAGCCAGGATATTTTAAACACTAGGAGGTCTCTGGTGATACTGTGCTGCTAAAAATTGTAGCATGGCATGATATCAAAAGAATCAAAGCTGCAGGTGACCCAAAAGACTGTGGAAGGATATACGATGCGCGTAATTATGTTGCGACAAATTATTATCAATTAATCTCTCATGAGAAGCAATGGAAAACACATCATCTTGTATGAAGAGAAAGCACTTTATATACATTATCTCATTTGCTCCTCATAAGCAACTCATAAGGTAGGCATTATGGGAATTTTTATTCCCATTCTACATATGAGGGAACTGAGGCTCAGAGAAGTGGTTAGAATCGAAGTTCCTTTATGCTAGGAACTGTTTCATTCTTTGTATCCCAACTCCTATCAAGTGCCTGGCACATAGTAGGTGCATTAGAAATGTTTATTAAGTAATAGTAATAGCTCATAGCTAGCATTTCTATAGAACTTAAGGTTTGCAAAGCTCTTTGCATATGCAATCTCATTTGTGTGACTCCCATGCAGTTAGTAACCATTAGGGATTTAAACCCAAGTCCTCCTGATTGCAAGCACTGGACTTTTCCTCTCTATCTTCAGTAATGATAGTGAAAAGTCAGTCAGGCAGCTAGCACTTATTAAGCACCTACTGTATGCCTGGCACTGGGGATACAAGGAAAGATAAAAACATTCCCTCAAGGAGCTCACATTCAAAATCACTTCCTTGTACTGTTCACATCATCACAGCTTTTTAGGCAATTTCCTCAAAAGGGAGACTCATTAAAATACTGACATATCTATGGACATCATATTTAATTTGTTTTGGTAAACTGAGGCCTTTTTCTTAGAACTTTTTAAGCTCTCTGTGGTTAAGACAAATTGGCTTTCTGGCACATAATATTCCATTTCCTGATTCCCTGCTTTTGCTTTGACTGACGCTGTGCCTGGGGCAAGTAGATGGTACAATGAATAGAGTGGTAAGTTTGGGTTCTGGAAAACCTGAGTTCAATTCTAATCTCAGACACTTGCTAGCTGTATAACCCTGGGCAAGTCATTTAATTTCTATCTGCCTCAATTTCCTCAATTACAAATAGCAGATAATAGGCACCTTCCTCCTAGGATTGTTGTAAGAATCAAATGAAATAGTATTTCTAAAGTACTTAGCACAGTTCCTGGCACATAGTAGGTGCTTAATAAATGTTTATTCCTTCTCTTAGAATTCCTCATTTCCTTCAAAACTCAGATACCACCTCCTACATGAATCCTTCCCTGATTCTCCCCTCTACTAGTGCCTCCCTTCAAAAGCTACGTTGTATTTATTTTGAATACGTTACTCATGTATGTCTATATTGTCTCTCCCAGGAAAATTGGGAAAGTAAATAAGACTAATGCAAGTAAAGTAAGAAAATTATGAAAAGAAAGTCAACCAATAGGAAAAAGAGATCCAAAAACTTACTGAAGAAAATAACTCCTTAAAAATTTGAATTGGGCAAGGGGAAGCAAATGACTTCACTTCGTAAGACATCAAGAAATAATGAAACAAAATCAAAAGAATGAAAAAAGAGAAGAGAATGTGAAACATCTTGTTAGAAAAACAACTGATCTGGAAAACAGGTTGAGGAGAGACAATATATGAATCATCAGACTACCTGAAAGTTATGATTAAAAAAAAATCTAGATACTATGCTTCAAGAAATTATTAAGGAAAGTTTCCCTGTAGTTCTAGAATTAGAGGGGAAAATAGAAATTTTTAAAAAAATCTACTGAAAACTGCCTGAAAGAACTCCCCAAATGAAAACTCACAGGAACATTATTGCTAAGTTTCAAGGCTCCCAGGTCATGAAGAAAATATTACAAACAACTAGATAGAAACAATTTAAATATCTTTGGGCTACAGTCAGAATAATACAAGATTTAGTAGCTTCTACATTAAATGACTGAAGGGTGTGGAATATAATAATCTAAAGAGCAAAGCAGTTGGATTTGCAACAAAGAATAACCTACCCAGTAAAGCTGAGCATAATCCTGCAAGGACAAAAAAAAGGATATTTAATGAACTAAAAGAATTTCAGGTACTCTTGAGGAAAAGACCAGAATTGAACAGAAAATTTTACTTACAAGATTCAGGAGAAACATAAGAAGGTAAACATGGAAGACTAATTATAAGGGATTTAATAAGGTTAAACTCTTTATTGCTTATATGGGAAGAAAATATCTTACATTTTAAGAATGTTATCATTACTAAAGTAGTTCAAAAGAGGATACATAGAAGGCTTAGGGTTGAGTTCATTGTGATGGGAAGATCCTAAAAAATAAAGTTGGGCATGGAGAGATAAAATGGAGCAACATATCTCATACAAAAGAGGCATGAATGGAAAAACTGTTACAGTTATAGGGGAGAAGAGGATAGGGTGGAGGGCAGCTAATGCAGGAAACTTACTCTTATTGGAACTGGGTTAAAGAGGGAGTAACATACATTTTGTAGGGCATAAAAACCTTCTTACCTTACAGAGAAATAGGAGGGTAAGATGTTAGAATAAGAGAGGGACTCTTAAAAGGATTTGGGAGGCAATGTTGAGAAAAAAATTAGATTTCTGAGGAAGGATGGGGGTAGAGAGAGGGGGAAGAAAGAGGGGAGGGGGGGAGAGAGGGAGAGAGTGAGTGAGAGAGAGAGAGTGAGAGCATATGCAATAACAACAGTTAACTCAAGAAATTGTGCAAGGTCAGGGTAAAGGTGGGACTATGATAAAATTAAAACAAAATTTAGGGATTAATTTAAAATAGGGCGAAAATATAATAGAATTTGATAGAAGAAAACTCAGTCTTAAGAACTCCCCAACAAAAAAGGGGTAGAATGGATAAGAAATCCCCAGTTCCCAATTTCTACATATGAGAAACGTTGAAAACATAAGGAGATGATGAAAGTGAGAGGTTGGAATGAAATTTATTATAGTTCAAATGATTCTGAAGAAAAGGAGCATCAATCATGATTTCAAATAAGGGAAGGGTAGATAATATCAAGAGAGATAAATAGAGAAACTACCTATGGTACCATAGACAGTGAAACAACTCTGTGTCTAGGCTCTTAAAAGAAAAGTTAACTGAATTATAAGACAAGCATAGTAATAGTTATCGAGGACTTTAATTTTCTTTTATTTTAGAATTCAACAAAATTGAATAGAAAGATAAACAAGAAAGACAATATTGAAATAAATATATAGTTGGAAAAATACATATGAAAGCTCTGCAGCAATTTCTGAATGGGGTTATTGAAGAATACACATATTTCATAATACATATTGTAATGAAACTACAAAAATTGATCACGTTCAGGGGCATTGAAAATGTTCCTGAAAAATATAAAAAAGTAGAAATATTAAACACATCCTTTACAGACTACAGCATGATAAAAAGGAAGTAATCAAAATGGGAAAAAAGAGCAAAACATATATACCCAAATGAAGATTAAATAATATTTTAATTAATGAATCAAAAAACAAATAATAAAATAACAAGTAATTACATAAAGGAGAATAATTAAATATCAGAAAGTTATAAGCTACAGAAATCCTAGATATCAAAATTATGTCTCTGAAAAGATTTACTAACAAAATAAAAAAGATTAATTAACTTAAGATCTCAAAAAAAATCAGCAAACCCAAAACAAGCCCCAAAGAAGGAATTTTGAAAATCAGAAGAGAAATAAATAAAATTCAAAGGAAAAAGCATATTGAACTGGATAAACAAAACAGTTTTTTTAAAGTTTTTTTAAATTTGTATACTGTTAACTAACATGATTTTTAAAAGAAGAAAGATAATTGCCAAAATTTAAAAAATGAATGAAATGAATTCACAAGAAAGAGGAAATAAAATGAATTATCATAAACCACTACACATAATTACATACTAACAAGATAAACATTTTAAAGGAAATGATCATTACCTAGAGATATAAAACACTCAAATTAAATGTATCTTCCTGAAAGAAAAAGAGTTCTTAAATAACTTAATCTCTGAAAAACAAATTAAATAAGCCATAATAAACCACAAAAGCTAGGAGGGCAACTCTGGTCCAGATGCATTTATCAGTGAATTCCACCCACTATTTGAAGCATATTTGACTATCTTGTCAAAATCACTGCCAATAATTGGTAAAGAAGATACTTACTCAAATTTCTTTTATTAGACAAATATGGCATCCCAAAGCCCCAAACTGATAAGAATTAGCAAAGAAAGAGAAATACAGACCAGTATCATTAGTGAATCTTGATGCAAAAAATTAAAATAAAATTTTAGCCAAGAGACTACAGAAACATATCTAGAAAATTATTCACTGACCAAATTGGATTTATATCAGGGATACAAAGATTGATGCAAACAATTAGTACAATGAATCGTCATATGTAACAAAACCAATAAAAATTACATGATTATAGCAATAGATGCAGAAAGAGCCTTCAACAATGTACAGCATTCATTTGTTAAAAATCTCTAGGACAATATAGCTTTGAAGGCCCTTCTTTAATAAGCTCAAAAATCCATATCCAGACTAACGAAACAGTTGTGGTATTTAAGGTTCAAGTGTATGAGCTGGATTTACATAAATCATGGGTTGCCTGTAATTTTTATTTAACTTATGTGTTAGAGACTAATTGGAATTATTTTTTAAAAAAGTTTCCTTATCTCACAGAAATTATGGTCTAAGAATACAAAATATAAAATAAACAATTTTGGGAAAATTACATATTTTGAGACTAGAATGGCAGGTTTCCCCCCACCCCTCACCCAGAGAAGCAGAAATAGACAAAATAGCTATAAATAGCAGAGTAGAATGCATTTATTAATACACATTTTTAAAATAATGAGAGATACTAATAAGCAGAGCTATTAGAAAAGTCACTAAAAAAAGAGAATGAAATCTTTTTGGTTTAAAATAAAACGACTTAGGCTCTTGATGATTCAGTGAACTCTATAGCTGTTGTTTCTGACCAGGAACAAGGAACATGTGAAAGGAAATAATGAATCTTCTTCAGAATCTTGTCATACCTTTCAGATCAACAGGCTTTCTGAAACCTTTTGAAGTATGTTCTGGCAACTCTAGATCCATGGTTCATATGGACCCTTTAGGACTTCAGTGTTAGGAGAACTAGACACATATGCATGCATGCATGAGTGTACACATTCGTACGTGTACACACAAATAAAATTACTGCCAAATAAATTACGATAGTCCTTAGTTGACCACCTTCATGAGGCCAAATCTTCCCTCCTCCATATTTTGAGAGTCTCCATAATGCAGGAAATGCTCCAAGTATATAGCATTTATCTGTTGATTTATTCATTCGGTATTTATTAATGGGCAGCTAGGTGGCACAGTGGATAGAGCACTCGGCCTGGAGTTAGGAAGACCTAAATTCAAATCCAGCCTCAGTTACTTCTAGCTGTGTGGCCCTGGGCAAGTCATTTAACCTTGTCTGACTCAGTTTCCTTACCTGTAAAATGAGCTGGAAAAGGAAATGGCAAATTACTTCAGTATCTCTGCCAAGAAAACTCCAAATGGGGTCATGAAGAGTGAGACAGGACTAATTGCCTAAACAACAAATATTTATTAAATATTTTCAAGATATTTTACTGTTGGGTGAACAAAGAAAAATAAGACCTGGTGTTTGCCCTCATTGGGCTTCCAGTCTACTAATGGAAGTCTGATATAATGATGTAATGATAATAAGAGTTTTATATAGCCCCATAAGGAATGCAAAGCATATCATTATCTTTTTTGACTTTCACAATAAACAACCTCATGAAGTAGGTGGCAATATGATCTCTAGTCTATAGATGAGTCAGACATTGAAGACCTTCCACAATCTGGCTCCACCCTTCATTTCAAAGACAAGTCAACAAGTATTTATTAAGTACTCCCTATGTGCCACGCACTGTGCAAAGCCCTGGGACAACAAAGAAATGTAAAAAAAAAAGTCCCTGCCCTCAAGAAGTTTACAGTTTAATGAGGGAGCCAACACGAAAACAACTATGTTCAAATAAGAACTACAAAGGAGGTAATAAATTGGAAGTAATTTCAGAAAGAGAGCACGAAGGGGGACCAAGAAAGGCTTCTTGCAGAAGGCGGGATTTTAACTGAGACCTGAAGGAGGCCAGGGAAGGCAAGAGGGAGAGCTGAGGAGGGAGGACAACTAGTGTAAATGCATTGAATCTAGTCTTGTATTTGAGGAGCAGTAAAGATGCCAGGGTCATGGATCACAGGTGGGGAAGGAGGAGGAATAAGGTGTAAAAAGACCAGAGAGGTAGGAAAGAGTCATCGTATGTTGGGTTTTAAAAGCCAAACTTTGTTCATTCAGGTCCTTCCCATTCTGGTATGCGGCTTCAGGCAGACAGATGGAGATTTGCTTCCCTATCTCGTCCTCTGTGCTTTCATGCAGACCATGAAGGCCAGAGCCCACCTGAAAACCATGCCCTCTCCATCACGTCTTGTCCTTCTTCTCTTTGGCATCCAAGTTTCAGCTCAGAAGCCTCCTCCAGGAAGCTCTAGTTGAAAGGGACACCTGTTTCCTTTATTTTTCCTAAAGCACTTTCATCTTCCCTTTGGCCCATGATACCCTTCCTTATCTGTATAAATGTCATAACACCATTTATACCCTTTCCATTTCCAGGGCAGAGTAGCAAATAAAGCATCAGGCTGGGAGACAGCAAGATCTGAGCTCAAATCTGGTCTCAGATACTAACTGGCTATGTGATCTTGGGCAAGTCACATAACCTCTGTTTGCCAATTTTCCTCAATTGTCAGACAGGGATAATAAGAGTACCTGCCTCATAGAGTTGTTGTAAGGGTCAAATGAGATAATATTGTAAAGAGCCTGGCATATAGTAGGCACCAAAACAAATGCTAGCTATTATTATTATTATTATTATTTTATTTAACATTCCATCTCCTCTTTGTAGTCATTTTAACAGACCTCCATGCCTGAATTGTGCTCTCTCCTCAATTCTACCCCTCAGGATCCCTAATTACCTTCAAAGCTCAGATCAAACATTACCTCCTACATGAGGCCTCTCCTGATCCCACCAACTGCTAGACACCCCCACACCATGACCTTGTATTTACTTGGGGTATTTTTAGTATATGCATATATACGTATGTATGTAAATATATATACATGTGTGTGTAACAATATGAGTACATATATTTATATATGTGTGTAATTTATTATATCTATCTATCTATCTATCTATCTATCTATCTATCTATCTATCTATCTATTTAAAAGGGTGTACTACAGCCAGCTTGAACCAGCTCACAAAAGTCAATTAAAAATTTTCAGGTAAGCATTTACACCTTGGAAATCAGCAAATACTACCAATCAAAGCTTGATTTGCTGTTTTATTGATTGTGCAGAATTAAGAAAATGAGAGAGAAAATAGAGTGATGCAGAATAAGCTTAAAAGGTTGTTGTTGTATAGTTCCCCCCATCCCAAAGCTGGTTGTTAAACATTTACCAGCACAGTCCTGCATACTCCCCGCCCTTTTTCCTCCCCCTCCATGTTCCTCCGCACTCTCAGTGTGAGGGTGGCTTTATTTTTATCTTTGTTTCTCGAATGCTTAGCTCAGGGCCTGGCACAAAGCAGGCACTTAATAAGCATTTTTAGATTGACTAATTAATTGACAGAAGACAATAAATTCCTTGAGGGCAGAGACTGCCTTATTTCACCCTTGTATTCACTCTAGGCTTTAATTATACAAGATACTTACTAAGTATTTGCTGAGTTGACTTGCTCAAGGTCTGAAGTTAGCAGAGGTCAGAGCTGGAAATTGAACCCAGGTCTTCCAGTCCCCAAATCCAAGGTTCTTCCCACCATTCTATGTCATAGCTGCACGATTAACGACAGAGGCAGAACATGGATATGGTTGAAGAGAGTGAGATGATGCCTTAAAGAAAGGAAAAAGACCCTCTGACTGTGGAAATCAGGGAAGGCGTCCTGGAGGAGATGTCACCAAGTGAATAAGGAAGAGGTTGGTTTTTTCCAGCCTTCAGAAGAAGTATTTTTAACTAAGGTTGGGAGGCTGATGAAAGAGCTTATTAAAACACCTTATCCCACATGGACTCTCTGGTGTGTAGCATCATGAGATCTCTCTGGAAGGCCCAAAGTGAAGATTCCAAGCCAGGGTCAGATTTCATTGCACAACACACATTGGCTGCTTTGCAAGCTGCTTGACCTCTCCCTCCACGCCAGAGTGTAATACTTCTGACTTGACTAAAAATAAATTCATTGCATCCTCTCTTTACAAGGCAATTTTTGGAAATCAATGACAGTTATTTTTGTATGTGAGGCAAAGGGAGAGAAATAGGTGGGAAGTGATGAGGAATCCATTTTCTGGGTCCAGTGCTGGAAGGAATCATTATATTAAAGGCTATGCAATACGCTTAGTCATTTCCTCCATCCAGACTTGCAATTTCTTCCATGTAAGGAAATCCCGGTTCGTAAATTCTAACAACATAGATTGGCAATAGTATTGTTCAACTTATAGTCAAAGAATCATCAGACCAGAGCTCGAAAGGATTTCATAGTCAACATCTTAGTTTTATGGATGATAAAACTGAGAATAATGGAAAATAAAAATGACTTGCCCAAGGTCATGTAAGCATTATGAGGAGCAGGACTTGAACCCTTGTCTATGGCTCCATATCCACAGTAGCAAGTGTTGCTTGGGAACACTTACAGGTCAAGTGACTTTGCCCAAGGTCACACAGTTAGTACGTACTGAGTTGGGATTTGCACTCCAGTCTTCCTGACTTCAAAGCTAGCTTATTTCCATTAAACCATGTTGCTCCTCCTTACTCATATCTCAGTGTAATACACTTGTCTCTGTTCATTTCATTGAAAAAAGAATCTGTGAGTCTAATATTCAGGAAGACCTGGGTTTGAATTTCATATCCAGGCCCAAATTTCATAACCCGTGCCCTGAGCCACTGTCATTTTAAAGCAACACTTCCGAGTTTACTAAGAAGATCTCCACCTAGTCGCCACTCTCACTCCCGCCCAGCACCTCTGAAGTATGCCTCATCATGTGCAGAGGTATCGTTTCCTTTGTGAAGGCTATGCTAGAGGAAAACAAGTTCCAGCAAAGGACTCAAGATGGAATTGCTTTATGTGTGGGCAGAGCCAGATCTAGGAATTTTTGTACTTTTGATAGTAACAAATCTCTCCAGGCATGCAGCAGTCAACATTCACGGAGGTTGTGGTTGGGGAGGCAGGGAGGTGATTGAGCACCTGTGACACAGTAAGTTATTTGGCAGCTTCCTATTTCATTTAATTCTTCTTGCTAAATGGGTATTAAACTCTGTTGCTTCTAAATTGCTGATGGGCTAAAACTTTTTCAGAACCCTCTAAATCTGATAGTCTAAGACAAAGGTCCAGTTGTCCCACCCTACTTACAGGCCTGGTAATGGACTGTATGTCTGGATGAACTTAATTAAATTTAGAGATAGTCGTTGCCAAATTATTGCATGATGAATTTTTCAGCCACAGTAACTACTAAAGACCATTTATCATGTCATTGAAATTTTGCAACCTTTGTTGGCAAAGGGGGTACCCTCACTGATAAAATCATAGCATGAAATACTAAAGTAACTAGTAGATTTCTCTCTTCTATCCTCTCCACCCTCCCCACCCCAAAGGATGCACAAAGTCAAACCAGATTTTAACTATTTTTAAGCAAAGCCCCTAAATCTATCAAAAAGGAGAATGCAATGAAGTGAGGATGTATATTAATTATTGCTGTTTTTCTTGACCCTCCTTTGGGGACTTTCTGAATAGTAAAGTGTTTTGACGTTACCATTGTAGTTCATCTATGTAATATTCTGTATCTGTTCTCTACCAGATAGCAGCATCATTCATTCTTTCCAGAAGACAGAAAAATGAAAATTCAGGAAGTTGAAGAAATTTGCCAAGATGACACAGGAATTGATGGGAATGATAATTCATATTTAAGAGTCAAGGGTTTGAGGAGTTTTAGGGGTAGTTCTCAAGACAAAAAAAACCTAGTTATTTGTTCCGTGATTTTAAGCACATCTGTGATAAGCCTGTGATAAAATTTAGAGGTCTCTATGATTTATCTCTCATATACTTTCTGAGTTTTCTTTTCATATTATTCCAATTCATTCATTCTTTATTCTAGTCAATTTGGCCTAGGAGTCCATCTCGACAAACATGACATTTCATTTCCCACTTCCATGACTTAGTACACACAGTTCCCTGTTTCTGGAATGTAAGTCCTCTTTGTTTTTTTTTTTTGTTTTGTTTTGTTTTGTTTTGTTTTGCATGAGACAATTGGGGTTAAGTGACTTTCCCAGAATCACACAGCTAGTAAGTGAAATATTGGGAAGATCCAGGATTTTTTCCCTTTCTCTTTTGTCTTTTTTAAATTTTTAAATTTTTAAATTTTTAGGCAATTGGGGTTGAGTGACTTGCCCAGAGTCACACAGCTAGTAAGTGTCAAGTGTGTGGTCTGAGGTCAGATTTGAACTCAGGTCCTCCTGATGTCAAGGCTGGTGCTCTATGCACTGCGCCACCTAGCTGCCCCATGTAAGTTCTCTTCACCTCTGCCTCATAGGATCTCTACTTTTCTTCAAATCTCAGCTCACATCTCAGCTCAGTTACCACCTTCCTTCACGAGATCCTGTTCAATCCATCTGATTACCAGTGTTACCTCCCCCTTAACATTACTTGTATTTATTTCTCTGTGCACATATTGTTTTTGTCCAAAAGAATGTAAGCTCCATGAGGGCAGGAACTATTTCCTTTTTTCTGTCTATCCTCAGTACCCAGCACAGTGCTCAGAACATTTATACTTAGTAAATATTTCCTGAATGGATTTTTATGTAATAGGCATATGCTTTTCATACAAGAATGATCTCAACTACTGCCTTAGGCATTTGAAGAAACTGGTACTCAAATGGAAGCCATACATTGGCAATTGATAACTCCATTAATGAAAACCATATATTTCTATGATGGATGACTTCATTTCAATTTAAGCAGAGTATTTAGAAGACAGTAAACTTCTAGGCTTTGCACATTTCCCCTAACTTTAAGCCATGCAGGAAAGTGGGCCATGTTCTAGTAGTTTTCACTACCCTTTAGATTTAGATGCACCACCCAACCTGTTCAAAACAGAACTTACCTTTCCCAACCAACTCATTCCTTTTTTAGACTTCCCTGTTTTGCTGTCAGTGGTACACCATCCTCCTAGTTACCCAAGCATGCAATCTCAAGTGTCCTTCTTGACTCCTCCCTCATGCTCATTCTACATACTTAACCTGTTGCCAATCTGGTCATTTCTATCTTCATAATATCTCTTTACTATGTCCCCTCCTTTGGACTCACAGTTACTGCCCTAGTTCAGGCCCTCATCACCTCTTACCCAGATTGTTGCCATGGCCTTCTAACTTATCATCCTGCCTTCAGTCTTTCCCAACTCCAATCTATCCTCTACTAAGCGTCCAAAGTAACTTTTTAAAAGCATAGGTCTGATCCTGTCACCTCTTACTCAATAAACTGCAGTGGTTCCCTGTTACCTGCAGGAGAAAATTCAAAATCTTCTGGTTTCAAAGCTCTTCCAATTGGCTCCTTCTTGACTTTTCAGTCTTCTTACATTTTAATCCCTTATATCCATGATTCAGCCACACTGGCTTATTTACTGTTCTTCACACATGGCATGTCATGTCCTGGTTCCATGCTTTTCATCAGCTGCTCCCCAGGCCTGGAACGTGCTCCCTCATCATTTTTGTTCTTTCACTGACTTCCTTCATGATATTGGTATAGGGCCTTCCTACCCTACTCCAAGTGTGTAAACTCCATCCATCAATGCATTTGGCAACTCATCTTTAATTTATGACCTTAAGATAATTGTCTGGGGTCCCTAAGAAGTTAAGTGACTTGCTCAAGGTGGCATAGTTAGAGGCAGGTTTTAGACTCATGTTTTTAATCAATCAATAAACCAGCTCTTACTAAATGCCTACTAAGTGCTAATTATGCTAGGCTCTAGGAATATCGGTAGATCGAAGAAGGGAACTGTCTTCTTGACTCCAAGGCAAGCCCTTTATCAACTATATCATGATCTCTCTCTCTCAAAACAAACGCTATTAACAGCTAAACACTCTTGGTTGGCTAGAAGGTGAAGGGAGGATAATTTTGGGGGCCATCCATACCTGTACAACATGTATCCCCAGATGAAAGGTTGGGTTGTCCCTTCTGACATTCCCAAATCAAAGTTACGAAGACATCCATTACTAGGGATGCTTGGTTCAGAATGGCTTCCTTTTTGTTGTTGCCCCATAGGCCATGAAGAGAGTAGATGAATCCATCCCTTTGACCAAGAAGTAGATTAAAATGAGAATAGGGCAGTTGTAGCCATACTAACCTAATGAATGTGAATTTGTAGACATCCCTGGTGTTTCTCTGTGTAGATGTACTGCAGGGAGGGACTGTTGGTTTGTCATTTAAAGCAGACTTCGAAGCAGCAGCTATCTTTTTAATTTCAAAGAAACCCGAGTGACGGATATTTCTATAACTCTTGGGTTTGGTCTCTTGAGTACACACTGCCAATTCAAATTTTTCTGGCTTTTTAAGGTTTAACAAGCATTTTCCTCATAATAATTCTGTAAGGTACTCAGTATAAGTTTTGTTACCCCCACTTTATAGATGATCAAACTGTAACACAGCATAGAAATATAACTGATCAGGAGGGTGGTTGGGGTGGTGAGTGTCGCAGAACAATTAAGAGTTAGGCAGGATTTGAAACTGGGTCTCTCTCCTGATTCTAATTCTAACGTTATTTCCACCAAACTGTGCTGCCTCACTACCTATGATGTTGACCCATTGCCCAGCCTGGTATGTCAGCCATGTACTCTTTACTCCAATGAGATTTCTGTTTACATTTTCTCCATCCCCAAATCCTATCAACTTTCCATGCCCATATTGAGTTTCACTTTCTTCATGAATGCCCACAAAGATCAATCAATCAATCAATGAGCATGTATTGAGCACAAACTATGTACCAGGCACTGTGCAATGTGCTAGGGATATAAATACACTGAATGAAATAATACTTATTTTCTAGAGAGTTCCAGAATAGTTAGTATTTATGTAGCACTTTAAGGTTTACGAAATGCTTTACAATTATTATTTCATTTGATCCCCCAACAACCCAGAGAAGTAGGTGCTATTTTTATTCCCATTTTACAGATAGGAAAAAAGAAGGTTAGAGAGGTCAAATGACTTGTCAAGAAGCACTGAGCTAGTGTTAGAGGCAAGATTTGAACCTAAGTCTTCCTGACGCTGTCCTGAGCACTACCTACCTCCCATTCCTAATGTACCTGGGAACTTACTATCTCTCCAGTGGTGTGCTTGCTTGTTTAACAAACAGCTCTCTGGGGGGAAAAACAAAGTATGCACAGCACACTTCTAATTTAATCTGCATTATTAAGATTTTCTCTATTACTTTCTCAAGTCTAGACAATCAATAAATCAGGACCTTATTTGCAGCATTTACCAATACCTTTCTCGAGCCTATTTAATCAGGCTCTTGTAGATGCCTCTGTCTATTGCATACATTTTGATACTTAATTACAGCCTTATATTGTTCACTCATCCTCCCATAGTTTCATTCTTCTTCCTCATTGAACATTGAACATTCCTCATTGTGATCAAGGAAAACATGGGGGAAAAACAACTGCCAGGGCAAGTGTCTGCTAGTATATATCATATTTCACATGTGTAGTGTCCCACCTGTCTACAAGAAGAGGCCCATGTGTTTGAGTATCTGTTTTCTGGGACCACATTGAATTGTGCATTACAATTAATCTGGATTCTGGCCACCTCTTAACATTGTTTTCATTTACCTTTTACAGACATCAGGTTTTTTATTTTCTGAATTTGGCTTTTTTTGCTGGGCAGGACTTCCCACAAGTTTTCCCATGTCTCTGAATTCCCAGCAGAGGAGATTTAAATCCATGTCTCTTGGCTCTAAATCCAATTGCTTGTTCCACTAAGCTACATTGCCTCCTCTCTTTTCAATGTCTTTACAATTGATTTGTTACTGAACTAGGGCATTCTGAAAGTGACACTAGGTGAATAACCTTAAGCCACACACACACACAAAAATGCCAAGAAATCCAGCTCCATTTAGTATGTAATCTCCAATACAATTCAGCAAACACTGATTAAGTCCCCAATCTGTGTGAGGCACATTGCTAGGGGCTGGAGAGAAACTGTTCAGTCTTAGGACTTCTAGCTTTTGGAGCTTAATACAGCCAGAAACCAGGAGCAGCTGGCCAAGCTTGTTTTCATGAATTAGGGGAGGTTTCCAAAGGTGAACTATGAATCCATTAACCTTCTCTTCTCAATTACATTTGCATCCTTTCCTTTTCCTATGTTAATGTATTACTGGCTCATTGGATTTGGGTTTCAGGTTTAGTGGTCAGGGACCTCGTCTGATTTTATTCTCTTAAGTCCACTGTTTCTACTTAATTTCAGATAAACCTTAATAACAAGCATGAATTTTAACATCGTAAGAATCAGTGCCAAAAGAACCTTATATTGTATCCAGGAGACATTTAGAGAGGGATAGCACCTGGATCTATGATTTTATTTAGTGTTAGGAACTCCTAGATGAAGGAATTCCCTTTACCAATGGAGGTCAGGATATCCCCCGCAATTTATAGTCTCAGAAGAGTTAATTACCCAGAGTATTGAGGAGTTCATGACTTGCCCAGGGTCACATAGTCAGTATGTGTCAAACAGAGGTGAGGCTTGAACCCAGATTTTGTTGACTTCAAGGGTAGCTGGCTATCCACTTTGCCTCATTGTCTCACTCTAGATTCAGAGGAAATTGAGAGCCTTCTTCATGTCCCTTAATTAGATATTGGATAATCAGACATTAATGTAGTTTTAACAAATATACACAAAGACTTCAAGTATATGGAAAATAAATTAGCTTACCTTTTTTTATTAGATTTTTTTTCAACCCAAGTCTCATCATGACTAGTACATAAATCAATGGTAAAATTCTGAGTTATGACACTTAACTTTTTAATTAACTCCTTTCAACAAAGTAGGGCCTCAAAATCCTAATTTCTGGTAGAACATAAGCCCTTGAGGTCAAAGAATGCTTTTTTTCCCCTCTTCGCTTCCCCAGCATTTAGTACAGCGTGCATCATAGAGCAGCAGATGTTCAATAAATATATGTTGTTCTTGTTGTTGGAGGTACCATCATCCTCCCAGCCATCCAGAGTCAGTTTCAAGTCATCCTTGACTCTCCTCCTTCCCTTTCTTCTCATACCTAAGTTGCCAATATCTGTCCATCTGGCCTCCACAATATTTCTTGCATCTGACCCATTGTCTTCACTCCCACAGCTCATCCAGGCCCTCATCACCTCTTACTTGGACTATTGAATAACCTCCATTACAATCCTGAAAAGATTTATTGAGCACATAGTGATGTGCTACACACAGACACAGACACACACACACACACACACACACACACACACACACACACACACTCTTTTAGCTGTTGCAGTGGGCTTGGAATCAGACTCATCTTCATGAGTTCAAATCCAGCCTCAGACACTAACTAGTCATGTTGTCTTGGTTAAGTCATTTACTTCTGTTTGCCTCAGATTCTTCATCTGCAAAATGAGCTGGAGAAGGAAATGGCAAATCATTCCAGTACCTGCACCAAGAGAACCCAAATGGGGGTCATGGAGAATCAGATACAACTGAAACAACTCAACAATAACAATGTGCTATCTGTTCGGCTAGGTGCTGGTAATACAGATTTCCAGCCTTCAAGGAGCTTCCTAACTGGCCTACTTGCTTCTTGTAATTCATCTCTAATCCATCTTACACCCAGCTACCATATAGCCCTCCAAAGATTATTTTAGAGGTCTGCAGATGTCATTCAAAAATCTTCTTTCACTCCTTCTGATTTCTAGGGTAAAATAAAAACTCCTCAGCTTGAGGTTTAAGACCTTCTACAGTTACTTTTTCAGATTTATTTTATATTATAGAACTTTACATTTTCAAAGTCTCATTCACATTCAACATCCTACCCTTTACCTCTGTGAATTTGTATGTCATTCTCCATACCTGAATTCACTTCCTTCTTCCTTCTGCCCCTCAAGTGGTTTATCAACATTCAATCAATTAATAAACATTTTTAAGCACCTACTATGTGCCACTACTGTGCTAAGTGTTGGGGATACAAAAAGAGACAAAAGATAGCCCCTACCCTCAAAGAGCTTACAGTCTAATGGATTCAAGATTCAGTTTAGTTTCCACCACCTTCATGAAACCTTCTCTGATCTCCATCGTCACATTTCCTTGTGTTTGTGTATCTGTTGCAACCTCTTGGTACAATGTAAGGTTCTTGAGGACAGGAACCACCTTATTTTTCATCTTTCTATCTCTAGCACCTAGCACAACACCTCAAACGTAGTAGCAGTCAACATTTGTTTTAAAAAATGTTTGCTCTATTACTCTTTGCAGTATCTGTTGCTGTGTGCTAAGTTATTTTCTTGGCAAGTTTCTATGTGTATTTTAATGCCCAGTTTCAGTGTTTTTCCCCCTAACATTTAGATTTTACACAAATGATTTATAATGAGACCCATCACATTTGTTGGTATCCAGTTCATCAAATCATTGGCCTTCTTTTCTGTGCTGTAAGAAAGCAGTATGGTATAATTCTGGACCCAAAGTCAATAAACTGGGGTTTAATTCCTAGCTGGTGTGACCACAAAGTCAGATGATTTCTTGGAGTCCCAATTTCCTCATATGTAAGATGGGGATAAAACGCCCTTTGTTACAGAGTTGTTTTGAGGCAAGTTAGTGCCTTACAGGGCTATCCAACCGTGATTTATTATTCTTCAGGCTGTCAGATATTGAGCACTTTGGAAAATTTCTCTAGTGGGAGTGATGACTAAATGACAGTATTCTGGGTGCTTCATTTTTTTTTTTAAGTTCAACTAGTTTTTTCAGAGGCAGTGGGAGTTCCATCTTGGAATTCTAGATATGCAAGTCATCTCTCAAACGACTGTGCCTCACTTTAAGAAAAAACCTGATGTTATCTCAAAACTTTGCCTTAACTGAAATCTGATATCCCTTGTTTCTCAAGAGAGAGCCTCCAATGAAGGGCATTCCTTCTGCAATTACTTCTAACTCATATTTCTTATATGTTTGTACTTCTTATTCCCCATTGTCACTTTCAGACCATTGTTCCCTGCCCTCTCCTCTTTGAAAGTGAAACAATCCACTGCTCCCACCCTTTGCCTATCCTTATTGACCATCATTTGATGACCTCCAGGACACTTTCCCAGCTCTCTCGGTGGTTTCAGCTTCTAGTTCAGAGCTTTTTCTCCAATCTGTCCCAGACCATAATTCTTTTTTAAAAAATATTTTACTTTTTCTCAATTACATTTTAAAAAATTGAGTTCCAAATTCTCTCCCTTCTTCTCTTCCCCCACCCCTCTTTGAGAAAGTAAGAAATTTTATATAGATTATACATGTGCAGTCATGAAAAATATTTCCATATTAGTCATGTTGAAAAAAAATGGAGGCCAAAAAAATCCCAAGGAAAATAAAGTAAAAAACAGCATAGTTCAATCTGCATTCCAACTCCATCAGTTCTTTCACTTGAGGTGGATAGCATTTTTCATCATAAGTCCTTCAGAATTGTCTTGGATCATTGTCTTAATCAGAATGGGGCAGCTACATGGCATAGTGGATAGAGTACCCGTCCTGGAGTCAGGAAGACTTATCTTCTTGAGTTCAAATCTGTCCTCAGATACTTAGTAGTTGTGTGACCCTGGGCAAGTCACTTTACCCTTTTTGCTTCAGTTTCCTCATCTGCAAAATGAGCTGGAGAAGAAAATAGCAAACCACTCCAGTATCTTTGCCAAGAAAACCCCAAAATGAGTCATGAAGAGTCAGATATGACTGAAATTATTTAACAACAATCACAACAGAGATAGCTTTGATTTCTGCTTTTGAAAACTGTCTGCCCCTATCCTTTGACCATTAATCAATTGATGAATGACTTGTATTCTTATAAATTCGACTCAGTTCTCTATATATTTGATAAATGAAACCTTTATTAGAGAAACTTGATTTTTTTTTTTATAATTTCCTGTTTTCCTTCTAATCTTGGCTGCATTGATTTGTTTGTGCAAACCCTTTTAAATTTAATGTAATCAAAATTATACATTTTACATGCTATAATGATCTCTATCTCAGGTTCAGTCATAAATTCTTCCCATATCCATACATCTGATGGGTCAAATTTTCCATGCTTCTCTAATTTGTTTATGATGTCACCCTGTATGTCTAAATCATGAACCCATTTTGTCCTTATCTTGGTATATAGCGTGAGATGTTGCTCTATAGATAGTTTCTGCCAAACTGCTTCCCAGTTTTCCCAGAAATTTGTGTCAAATAGTGAGTTCTTGTCCCAAAAGCTTGGGTTGTTGGGTTTGCCAGACCATCATCCTTGATGGCTTTGATATCTACATTGACCCTGATCCCACATTTCCTTGACCTTCTCAACTTCAAAATGTCTCTGTACCTTTACCTGTCTGCATCTCCATAAAATTATGATAAAATATTGCAATCTGTATTTGTGGAAGGACAACCCACATCAGTGAAGTCTTAGATCCTTGAAGTGTCAGTATTCACTTAATTCAATTCAATTCAACATGTGTTTCTTACATGCTTATTTTGAGTGAGGAACTAGGTTTCTGGTACCAAAAAGACACAGTGAAAAACAGTCCCTTCCCTCAAAAAGCTTATAGTTGACTGACATCCACTGGGAGTAAGACTATCTTGAACTATGTTTTAATCTGTCAACTATTTCTCTAAATATTTGCATGTACTTGATAAAGAGGATTATATTCAGGGTATAGAGCCACCTCTGACACATACTGGATGTGTAACTATTCACAAATCACTTAACCTCTCAATGCCCTGGGCAGCTTTTTATAAGTTGCAGAGAAGGTTTCAACATGCATTGATAGAGGCAGTTTCCTTACCTGGGTTTTTCTTATACCAAATGAAATCACAGGTCCCTTACTATTCTATCACCCCAAACCCAATGAAATCCAATGAGGAATGACATTAAAATGCCCAAATCCTCAGAATGGGAATTCTTATTAGAAATGTTATGTTATATGTTTTTCTTTATTATATTTATTTATTATAATGCTAATAAAAAGAGCTCTCCCCCCCAGAATAATCTCATTATCCAGTCCAAGTACTATTATCATCTCCATTTACAGATGAAGAAATTGAAAGATTAAGTAGATTGTCATGATCACAAAGCATGGAGATGTCTAAAGGTAGGATCTGAACTCAGATCTCCCAATTCCAAGTCTAGTGCTCTCTTCACTACAGTAGGCTGTCTCTAGCAGGGTATTAAAATATTCAAAGTTTCAGAGAGATGCTTGGGGACTACAAGGGATGGAGTTGGATCTTTGCCATAATAATCAGAAAAAAAGAAAAAGAAAAGCAAATACATTGATTTAATGGAAAACAAAGTTAATATTTTGTACTGGGTTTAAAACTTATTGAAACTCCAACCCAACTCATTTAGGAAGAAACCTTGAATAATTTGTTTAAGCTGCTTTCACATGGAAAGAAGATGAAAAACCAACTTTCTAATTATATAAAAATGTCAGGACACTTTCTGAGCTTGTGTTTCACTAAAAATAGGTAAAGCTATACATTTGCAAATTGGCAGGATTGCCACTTTTAATGAGGGACAAGATTCCAGCCAAATTGGAAGAAAATTGGTTAAGTATTTTTATAGTTTGAGGAATTAGTTTTGCACATACTTGGTAGAACATTTTCTACTCAGTCTTTTTGGCTGTGGAAATTACAGATTAAAGCCATCTTTGTATAAGTCAACCTGGTTGGAAAGCTGGGATCTAACCAATCTGGCTTCAACAACACAGTTGCTTTTCTTCCGGTCCTCTTCCCATCTCTCAAAAATAAATGATAAAAAGTAAAGCATCATGGGAATGAGTGCCAGTTGGGAATCAGAAGACTTGAACTCTAGTTCCAATTCTATTATGAACTAGCAGTTGGCCTGGGGCAAGTCACTTCTTGTTCTTGGACTTCAGTGATCTCATCTGCAAAATAACAGCGTGACATTGATCTCCGTGGTCCATGGTCCCTTCTAATAGGCTATATGAATCTTTGTGAACATTCATAAAGGGTGAAAGGGCTATTAGATCTGAAAACCTTTCGGTAGGCTGCAGAACGTACACTGTCTCTTCCCACACTTACTTGCCGTTAGGTGGAGTATTGATATCCTTCAGGAAGAAACACTAGTGATTTGAAGCATTACTTAACTGTTGATGCTAAGGATCAACTTTCAAATTTTTACTAAAACTCCTACTTGTCCAATGATTATTTTTTTTACTCCAGAATGAAGTCCTTGCCTAGAAAAATGTTCATGTGGAAAATATGAAAGTTTGTGTTGAGAAGTGGTTTGAAATCATTGAAAGTCTGGCAGGAGCTCCCAAATGAAATTCACCCTATTGTTGTCTTCTTGTTCAGCTCTGGGTCGGGTTCATTGTCCATCTCTAATGCCTATATAAGATATATCAATGTCTACATCTGGTATCTATGCCATCTATATCATCTATAACTTTATCTGTCTAGATCTATGTTATAGTTTAGCCTCTATCTTGATCAATTAACTTTATTGGTTGTTTATTAAGTTGCTTATCATACCCTTGGCAATATATATTTTTCATCCACTTGGTATTTACAGTGTGGTTAACTAGGCTGATCTCTTTTAAATAACCATAGATCTATTAAGGAAACTATAGGATTACCAGATGCATTGGTGTGTTGCAATCTACCACACAGAAATAAGAGCATCTGGAGGACCAACCTTACCATCTAAGGAATCTCTGTTTCATTTGGATTCTGAATAGGATATCTTCCATAACAATGTGATGATAGATAGCCACAAATCACAAGAATTATGCTTTTAAAGAAATCAGAATTACGGATTACTCAAAGGATAACGGAAAGCTGAATGGTAAGTATTAGTGGGCTACAGCATATTACTAATGATGACCTTTGTGGAAGAAATACAAAATATTCCTTTAAGCATATGTATGACCAAAAAAAGGGAGTAGCAAGAATGAGGGATAATACATGAGCAGACCAAATGTTTTGCTAGTATTGACAAAATATAAAAAAGAGTTAGGGGAAAGCCTCTGAGAAATCCTCTACAAAGGATTTATGGAGGGGTTTGGGCAAGAATTTCACAGGATGAGAAAGCATGGATGAGTTTCAATCTGTACTGGCAGAAGGGGTACCTATGTTGATGACTCACAGAATTGCAGAATTTTGGCATTGGAAGCAGCCTCTGAAGCCAACAAGTCTAACCTGTATTTGAACAAGGAACTCTCTACAAAACACCCAACAAACAGATGGTCATCCAGCTTTTACCCAAAGAAGCCAGAGGGATGAGAACATGGATACTTAGAAGAACCATACAACATACAGGTCTCTTTTTTAAGGGCCTGGACCTATGTACCCATGTTTATTTGCTTGGCTAATCAAGGAAAAGCTTCATTTGAGATAGGACATTATTGTCATAAATATGAATACCTAGTATAATCCATCTCTGGAGATTTAATCTGGTCCATTGTTATTCTTCTAGAATACTTGGGGAAAAAATCAAAATCAATATTTGAAGAGTGTTTACAATGTGCATACCCTTTAAATGATATTCATGATTAAACTTTGGATTCATTGTGAAGGTAAATAGTTCATTAAACAATGCTATCTCTTCTCCAGGCCTTGGGTGGAGAACAAGGGCTAGGCTGTGCTGGTGGAAGGGTGGAAGTAGATGTGTTTCAGGTGTAGACAGGATGAGTTGCTTGTCTGAGTTTTAGAAGAAACACACTGGATACCTAGTCATGGGCTTGGATTATTTTTCCTTAGTGCTAAAATGGAGATACTTTCCTTCTAGAATCAGGTCTATAGTGTTAAATTCCTTAGCTCTTTAAAGAAAGACATAGGTAATCAAAGTAAAGAGCACTGTTTCTAGAGTCAGAGGACCTGGGTCCAAATCTCATTTCTGACTCTACCTGTATGACATTGGGCAAGTCACTTAACCTCCCTGAGCCTCAGTTTCCATATCTGTAAAATGAGGGGGTTGGATTAGATGATGTCTGTAGTCCATATAAGCTCTAAATCTCTGATCCCATGATGAGTGATCTCAGCAATCTTCTAAAAATAATGTATTAACTCACCTTCTTTATTTAGACCAAACAAGATCAAGAACAGAAAAAGAGCCAAAGAATAAGAAATGAGTCGTTTGGCTGTGTGGTTAGAAAGGAGAGCTAAGGTACACCATGTTCTGGGCTGGCTCTTAGGGACTCTTGGTAGAAATCTGCTTGTTCACCTTTTTAAAGTGATAATTTGCACAGAAACACAGAAACAGTATAATGCTAATGGAATACTTTTCTAATTGAAGAAATTATTGAAAAATGGTTGCTCTGATGAGCTAATGATCTCACTTGTTTTCTATTCTTGGTAAATACATACACACAAATCTCCCAAATATACCTATACCAACAATTTTCTGATTGCTAGTCCATTGCCTGAACCCATCAATAAGCCCTTCTTTTCTGAAGAGACCTCTCCAGAAGAAGAAAACAGCTGGCAAGCAGAAATGATGAATTTCCATTTTTTTTCTCCCTTGTGGCATACATTTGCATCATTTGGTCATTGGCAAGATAATACAGGTAGAAGTTTTAGTTTTCATGGTTTGAACTGTGATGAGTCTGTGGAAGAAAAGGAAGAAGGACACAGGTTTTCACCAATTTTCATGGGGTGTTTGGCAGCCATCGTGCATCTTGGAAATTCATGATTGAAACATCAATCGCCAAGTCATGGAAACAGAGCATCCATTCCTTTTTCTTACTTTAGTGTATCTTGTTCTATAGCTGTCTATCATGCTTACATTGTTTCAATTTATGATCCACAGAACTGTTCCAGAAACATTCTAATCATTAGTTTTGGAATTTGCCACAGGATTCACCAGAAACCTCCATTATGGTGACATTGGAGATACTGGTGCTTCCTTTGAGTTCTCCTCAAAGAAAACTCCAGGTTCTCTTGCTCCAGGTGGAAGGACTAATAGTGATTAGCTCAATCAACATTTATTTCCAGAACAATTTTATTGTCCAAGGGGGTAGAAACTGTGTTAGATTAATTCAGTGGAACTTTTCCCCCCAACAAAACCTGAGCAAATTGAATCCATCTCTACCCTTCTCACAGTTCCATTCCCTCCAGGCCTACAGAAATGTATCTCTTAAGGAATGTGACTTATTTAATTCATGTCTCATGAAGCCAATAAATCACAAAGTTATATCCCTTTCTAACAAGAGCAGGTCAGGGTTCCTTGGAAAAGAAGGTACAAACTGAATTTGGGAGAATTTGTTTAATTTTTTTAAAAGTCCTAGAGTTCTTAATATCCTTTGCATTTCTTCTGACTGCCCATTTGGAAACTTTTAAGGGTTTAATTAATTAAAGTGCAGCACATCTAAAATTATGAACATCTTCTAAAGTAGCAGCAAATATACAACTAACAAGAAAGGCAATAGCACTGAACGTCATGTACTGAAAAGATGTTTATATCATTGAAAAATATCTATGGAGAAACCCATGAAAAAGACTTCATTGTGAATCCAGGAAGAAGATCTGTGACTGAATGTTTTTAACTATGGAAAGTGACTACGGTCTTCATGAATTTTAGCTGGAGAAAACTCAGTAATGACCCCGGTACAAACTAGTAATTGGGCGCAACCTGTGTATACTTACCTTTGAACATGTTCTATCCTTCCCCTCATCCCGTAGTATGAAGAGGCATTCACATCTGCCTACCACCCTACAAGGACCATGGGACCTTTCCATCTGACTAGAGTTAAAAGCTTCCTTATGTGTTTTCTCCTCATTAGAATGAAAGTTCCCTGAGAGCAAGGACTAGTCTTGCTCTTCTATTTGTATCCCCTGTACTTTGCACATATTAAGCTTTTGATAAATGCTTTGTTCACTCACTCATTCATTCAATGGACCATAAGGCAATGTGTAGCATACTTTTCTTTGTATCAGTGCTAGCACAGTGTCTGGATCATAGAAGAAATTTAATAAAGACATGATGATTTATCAATTGGTTGATTGAAATATCAGAGTCAGGACGTAGTCAGGACATTGAAATGTTCACAGTCAGGTCTTAGAATTTGCTCTTCCATTCATTGCCTCTCCTCTGAGGTGTCAGCTATTTTCATTCACATCTCCATGGCTTCCCTCCCGTGCCTAAAAACCAGTGAATTCATTAGCCTATGTGGAGCTCAGTGAAATTTCCAGGGAACTTGTTTCCTTCTTAGAATTGCAAATAGTGGGTGAGTTAAGATGGAGGTCTGGCTGATAGGATCTCCTGAGCTTTGGATTCACCTTCTTGCAGGAATTTTGGTTAGGCAGGAGAAGCGTCTTCCATAAGAACCATAGTTTTGTAATGGGGAAGATTCTACTCCTTGTCCCCTGAAGGTCTGTTATTCAAGCTGAGTGACTCTTTTACCTGACAGAGGAGGGCCTGACTTCAGAAATACATCCGCTTTTAATTCAATGTAAATTTTCTAGTGGTCCAGGGCTAATCATGACTCTCAGAATACTGGTTACTGGCGACTTTTCAGTGCATTGCAAGCTTTATGTCCAGAGCAGGGCTTGGCATACAATACTTTGGCATCGGTAAGAAACCCCAAGGAATCAAGGCAGACGCTTAAGTCAGAGGAGCTGGGTTCCAAGCTGGTTCTGTCACTTGACCCTGGCCAAGGCACTTTGGGTTTTCACATGAGCTAGTTGTGGCCTAGAATGCCTGTTCCTATTCATCTGCACCTTCAAGCCTGGCCCAAGGGCTACTTTCTAACTGACACTTTTCTTGATTGCCATGTAGTCATCAGTGCTCTGTGGTCTTCCCCTTTCCCCCTCCCGTTACTTTCCCCCATCACTACTTTGTATAGATTGTTTGTTGACCTTGCTTGTGTACAGGTGATTCACCCCAGCCATCTCTAGGGGGGTGGGGAAAGGAAGAAAAAGAAGAGGGAAAAGCTACATGATAATTTTATTATATATTTAAAAGGAATAGCAAGTTATACATAGTAGATTTGCAGTTTCATGTGCACCTTTTTTAATTATGCTATGTTATAGAAATACTTTTATGCAATAAATTAAAAATAAAATTAATTTTTAAAATTCCTTAATTAATTGAATTCCATGTATAAAATTAGGAGCTCAAACTACATGACCTAAGGTCTCATCCAGCTTAAATATCTTTGCTCCTAAACCATATCACACCACATCATTATATTATATCATATTATACAGCACATCATATTATCATATGTCATCTCATTGGCAGCTAGCTGGTTCAGTAGACAGAGTTCTGGACCTAGACTCAAGAAGGCATGAGTCCAAATTTGACCCAGACACATGTTGTGTGACCCTGGGGAAGTCCCTTAACTCCTTTCTGCTTCAGTTTCCTCAGCTATAAAGTGGGAATAATAACAGCATCTATCTCTGAGGGTCAAATGAGATAACAATTGTAAAGCACTTTTCAAACCTAAAAGCTCTCTACACGTTCTAGCTACCATCTCATAGACCTGCGGCTGGATAGCTCCTCTGAGGTCATCTAGTCCAACCCCTTATTTCACAGATGAGGAAAATGACATCCAGGGAGGTGGTGACATGTCCAACATCACATAGATAATGAATGTTAAAGGTAGTATTTGAACCTGGGTCCTCTGATACTGTGGTTGGGATTTGGGAATTGTAGAGAATTAAAGAAAAAAAAAGTAAACTGTGACTCCAGTGAAAGAGTGAATGGATTCTTGTCTTTCTGGGACTCTGGCTCTGTTTTTGATGGCATCTTATGATGGAAGTATGATTTATCTGAGAAGTCAATCCAATTGAGCAGAGTGGTTTTGGTGTAAATTTAACTTGTGGCTTTTGGCCACCAAAAAAAGGCCATGTACTGGGGCTGGAATTTTTATGGGCTTTTCAATGTCTCACATTCTCCGTCGTGACCTCTTTCCCTTTTTATGGGCATGTCCACAGCACTGTGAAAATCACAGAAGCCAAATAAATCAAAGTCAGTAGGACTTTGCCAATCTCACATACGCTATTCCAATGATTCTGGGTGTCCTTGAGCGTTTAACTATTTTGGGGCTTGATGAGTGCCTGGAGAGTAGAAATGGCTCAGCTGAATATTCTTCTGTCAACTCTTTTGTATTTGGGGCTATTAACAAAGCCAAATTAATGCAAAACACACTAACAATATTTCTAGCACTTTTTAGCCATGACTACATGATGCAAGGCAGTGCAAAGGCTAGCCCTCCCATTCAATGAACATGCCTACTTGGTGCTAGACATTGGGAAATATAGATACTAAAATCAAGCCAACTCTGCCCTTAAGAAGCTTATATTCTACTGGGGGAACATATGCAGTTAAGTAAAATTTTAAAAATGTATACAAAGTAAATATAAATTGACTTCAGGGGTGGGAACACTACCAGCTGGGACAAATGGGTCATGTAGGACAAGGCACTTGGGCTGAGCCTTCGAGGGAGCTAAGGATACATGAGGTAAAAGTGAGAAGACAGACCCTTCCAAGCCCATCATTTTTATTGATGAATCAACTTTTGTTTCCCTTTTATGTCCTTCTGAGCAGATCAGAGGGAATGGAGCAGCAGGGCCTTGGAAGCCTAGCCATTAGAAGGGACCCCAGTGGTCATCTAGTTTACTCCAGACTCCTAAAAGAATCCTTATTCCAATACCCTTGACAAATGGTCAACCATCCTTTAATTAAAGACTTCCAATGAAAGGGAACTAGTTGTCTCCTAAGAAGGTCAATTCTATTTTGTGATAGTTCTAATTACCTAATTAATTGAGGCAACTAGGTAGCACAGTAGATACAGCATTGGACCTGGAGGTAGGAAGATCTGAGTTCAAATTGAGCCTCAGATGCTTACTAGCAGTGTGACCCTGGGCAAGTCATTTAATCTCTGTTTGTCTCAATTTCCTCATATCTAAAATGGGGATGATAATAATAGCACCTGCCTCCCAGGGTTGTTGTGAGGACCAAACGATAATAGTTGTAAAGCATTTAGTACAATGCTGGCACATAGTAGGTACAATATAAATGATGACAATTATTATTATTATTATTATTTATTAGGAAGTTGTTCCTGACATCAAACTTCTCAGCAACTTCTACTGATCAGTCCTGGCTTTACTCTCTGGGATGTATCGGGAAAAGTATAATCAATCTTCTAAGACTAATCCCTCAGTACCAACAATATGAATTCTTCAGAGCCTTCGTAAATTATGTTCAACCATTCCAACCTATCTGTGATCAAATGAGGTTATATATGGTGTCCTAAAGTTTACGTCTTTAAAGCTTAAAAATGAGCTAAGACTTTTTAGGATGTCTTGTATATGTAAAGTGATTTGCAAACCTTAAAGCATTATGCAAGTGATGATGATGACGATGACGATGACGATGATGATGATTAATCAATTATCTCATCTACCACCATAAGGGTCATTGTTCTCCCCTTGCCTTCTCTTCTTATTCCCTCTTGGGCTCTGGGCCATACTAAAACCCATCTGGCTCAGCTGGTCACCCTTCTCCCCCTTATCCAAGACTGCTTAACTCCTCATAGAGCTTGGATGAGATGAGAACTAACAACACTATTCCTTCCAATGAGGTGGAGGATTATGAGACCTCATCATCTGTCCTGTTACTACTTTCTAAGATCTTCTAAGCCTTATCATCTGCTCTGCCTCTATGCTCTACTATCTTCTGGCCTGTTGTGCAACCTAAAAACCTTGTCCTTTAAGACTTTTGGGTCTTTCTATCCCCTCTGCAGCAGAAATGTCTTTTTGCCCAATTATAGTGTGAACTCCTTGAGAGCATTCTTGCTTTATCTAGTTGTATCTCAGTGCTTAGCACAGTATTCGGCACATACCCACCACTCGATAATTTTTCATCCATTCATTCAGCACTGTGAGCAAAATGTCCCTTCAATGATGATCACAACCCATACACATTTGCCAATCCCATGAGACTCTTGTCCATGTGTCCACAAGTTCACCACAGGGAATCCTCCCACATGCTGGGGACCTTCCTCAGTTTCTCTGGATGTGACAAAGACTTCCCTTGGAGGAAGGGGATGGCTGTCCATTATTTATCCCCAACTTTTTCCATGTGATCATCTCATATTTCTTTTTTGGTTCTACACTTCTATGATGCCATCCTTTAGTTGTTCTGCAAAATTTCTTGTTTATTACCTTCTGTAGCTTCCTCACACCCACTAAGTGCCTCTCCATTGCCCTCTGGGTGATACTTGATGCCAAGTCTTCGGTGACTGTGGTGTTCTATGAGTCAGAGCTGCACAACGGTCCTAGCACTCATGAATCATCCTAGGGGCCCAGAGTATTCTCTTGGCAGTTATATTTGTCATAGGGGCTACATGCCAAGCCCCGTGAAGCTAGATAGGGCTCTAAATCCTGTACTGACAATAGAGATGTGCGTAGCTCTTAGAGTCATTGCAATCACAAGTTTTGTTTTTTTACCTAAAAATGCCTAATGTTGAAACAAGTTACACCCACTCCTTGATGTAGGCTCCAAACCCTTAATGAAATGAAATTGGATTTCTATAATTCCAGCAGTTTTTGCCATCTGCAGATCTGATGAGATGAAGTTGTTCTGGGGCAAGGGATCTAGGAAGATCTAACTTCACTCTTATTTGGTTGATTATCATTTATTTAAGAGAAATAAAGTGCCAAACTTTAGATGTGGTATAGGGAACCTGACATGCAACTACAGAAAGTGTTTCTCCAGTTAGGAGTGGCAGCCTGAGGTCAGGGGAAGACAAAGGAAGTGAGCAGAGATCTGTGTTCAAGTTTCACCTTGATGCTTATGTTAAAAATAGTTGTATGATGCTAGGCAGATTCATCAATTTCTCTCTGCCTCAGATTCCTCATCTGTAAAATGGAGATAATAATACTTGTGTCACCAACCTCACAGGGTTGCTATGAGCTTTGCAAATGATAAAACATTTATAAAATGTTTAATGAATATAAATATTTCAATATGAATTATCATTATGAGAAAAGCACCAACCATGTTTTTAAAGAAACTGCAAGAAAGACATTCCAATGCTTCCTTGGAATTTCCAAGCTGAGAGTTGCCACAAGTTCATAATTATTCAAAAATACAAGTGAAAGAGACACATAATCAATTAACAAGTGTTTACTGATCACCAGTTATATGTAATAGTAATGATAATAATAACAATTATTATTATTATTAATAGCTAGCTTTTATATAACACCTGGGGCAGGCAGGTGGCACAGTAGATAGAGTACCAGGCCTGGAATCAGGAAGACTTCTCTCTTTGAGTTCAAATCTGGCCTTAGACACTTAGTAGATATGTGACCCTAGGCAAGTCACTTAACCCTGTTTGTCTCAGCTTCCTCATCTGTAATACACACTGGAGAAGGAAATGACAAACCACCTTAGTATCTTTGGCAAGAAAACCTCAAATAGGGTCATGAAGAGTTGGACATAACTCAAAACTACTGGACAAATAGAGCACTTACTATGTGCCAGGCCCTGTGCTAAGCACTTTACAAATATTATTTCATTTTATCCTCACAACAACCCTGGGAGGTAAGAGCTATTATGATTCCCATTTTACAGTTGAGGAAAATGAGGCAAAGGTTGGCTTGACCAAGATCACACAGTAAGTGTCTGAGGCCTGATTTGAGTCTGGTCTTCCTGACTTCCGGTCCAGTGCTCTATCCACTGAGCCATCTTGTTGCCTCTATATACCTACATATAAACACGTGTGAATAGATTAGACAGATAGATAGATACATGATATAGATGATAGGTAGGTAGGTAAGTAGATAGATAGATAGACAGACAGACAGATAGATAGATATCCAGGAGAGTCATGAGCCAGGTATTGAACAGCTGAGGCTATAGGGATTGGTGACCTTGACCAGTCTCTGTCTTTTATCTGCTCTCAGAGTTTGCCCTGAATTCATTGCTCTGGAGTTTCTTGTCTCCTCAACAGGGAACTTAGGCTCCCAGGGCTCCAGTTACATCCCCATCTCACATCCTGGGGAACAATTCTAGGTTTGGCTCTAGTCTAAGGAATCCTTCTCAGCAAGAGAAAAGGAAGCAACAGATACCCAGGCTACAAATGTGAATTGGGTATGGAACAGATGGCTTTATTCTCACACAGAAAAGGAAGGCTATGCAATAAAGAATCAAACAAAGAATATAATCAGTTGAGAGTCTAGTATTCATGCCACACTGGCACATTTGTAGCAAGGCTGCTCTTTAGTTATTGAGCTAATTAGTATTTTACATTAGCTCATTATTTTATATTAGTTCATTAGCTAGTTCACATTTTCCTCCTAGTTAGATCAGCTCAATCAATGCCATTTGGGTTCTTTCTAGATGCCTTACCTTTTGGCCAGTCTATGGCTGCCTTTACCCTTGCTGCTATTGCTACTGCAACCCCTCTGGCAGCTAATACTTGATGCTCAGGTTTCCTGGAAGGGGAGCACACCAGCCTATATTCAGGATCTCACAATTTGCCGTATGAAAAGAAAGAAAACACAGACAGGAGGCAACTCCATTGCAGCCACTGGCTTGTGTAGGAGGCTGTGAGTTCATGGCTTGTGGCTTGTGAGGGGGAAGGACATCCCACAGCCAACACTGGAGCTCTGAGAGTTTTCTTGTACTTTAAGTGAAGCAGGAGGAGGAGGCCTGAGAGGCGTGGATTGTTTCTTCAGGAAACCAACATATTTCCAGCTGAGCAGCCATGTAAGAATTTTCATGGCTAACCGGAGAGGTCAGAGATCTGTGCCTGCTCCAAAGTGGGAAGAGGCAAAGGACCCCTCTGTCATGCATCTCCAAGGGTGACAACATCCATGTAAAAAGACAATTAACAGTCTGATTCCACAAGTCCCTCCTATGCACGAGGTGCTGAGCTAAGTCCTGTTGATACAAAGACAAAAAGAAAATGGCTGCTGCCTTCAGGAAGCTTCGATTTTACTGAGGATACAACATGTACACAAATAAGTAAATACAAAGAACTGGGGGGACAAGAGGAGGAAAGCCCTAACAATGGTCTTATGTAGGTTAAGCCTGGAGGGGAGAGCTAGGGATTCACGGAGACAGAGGTGAGGAGGGGGATCATTCGAAGCTTAGGGCACAGCCTGGCAAAGATATGGTAGAGGTAGAGAATTGAATGTTACACTTGGGACACAACTGGCAATCCAGTTTGGCTGAAACTGAGAGGGCATGAAGTGAACTAAGTCTGGAAAGGTAGGTTGGAGCCAGATTGTTTGGGATTTTAAATGCCAGATAAAAGAGTTTGCATTTTATCCTAGAGAAGATGGGGATTTCTTCTTGAGCAGGGGAGAGGTAAGACCTGTGTTTTAGGAATATCAAATGGCGTCTGGGCATGGTGTGGCACCCCTATAATACTCACTACTGGGGAAGCTGAGGATGGTAGATGACTCAAAATTGGGAGTTCTGAGTCAGCTAAGCCAACTGGGTAATCTGACACCGGTACGGTAAACTCTTGCAGCAGGGAAACACCAGGCTACTGAAGGAGAGGGGAACCAGCTCAGGTCAAAAAAGCAGAGCGAATTAAAGTTCTTGTGTTGATAAGTAATGTGATCAAATCTGTGTGTGGCTGTTGCACTTCCAGCCTGAGTGAGATAGGAACACCCAGTCTCAGGAAAGAAGGAAGAAAGACAGAAAGAAAGAAAGAAGGAAAGAAAGAGGGAGACAGAGAGAGAGAGAGAGAGAGAGAGAGAGAGAGAGAGAGAGAGAGAGAGAGAGAGAGAGAGAGAGAGAGAGAGAAAGAGAGAGAGAAAGAAAGAAAGAAAGAAAGAAAGAAAGAAAGAAAGAAAGAAAGAAAGAAAGAAAGAAAGAAAGAAAAGAAGGAAGGAAGGGAGGGAGGGAGGAAGGAAGGAAGAAGAAGGAAGGAAGGAAGAAGGGAAGAAAGAAAATGAAAGAAGGAAGGAGAAACAGGAAGGAAGATGGTAAGAAAGAGAAAGAAAGAAAGAAAAAGTAAAAGCAGGAGGATAAGGTAGACGGCTATAGCAAACATTCAAGTGAGAGGTGATGGGGGGGCTGGGCCAAGGTGGTGGTTATGTAAATACATAGAGGAGAGCAGATATAAGAGATATTGTCACTGTAAAATTGATGAGACTTAGCAACCAAATGGATATGAAGGATGAAGAGAAGTGATATGTCGAATATAAGTCTAAAGCTATGAGACTGCATGACTAAGAAAATGTTGGTACCCTTTATGGAAATGAGGAATTTAGGAAGAGGGATGGATGTAGAGGGAAAGAAAATGAGTTGTCTTCTGAATGTATGTTTGCAATGTCTATGGGACATCCTGATGGGGATGTCTAGATAACAAATGGTAATGCAAGTTGGAGCTCAGGAAAGAGGTAAGGATGGGCAATATAAATTTGGGAATTTTCTACACAGAAATGGTAATTGAGCCTATAGAAGTTTAGAAAATAAGAGGGTAGAGAGAGAAGGAAGAGGGTCTGAGATGGACCTGTGAGATATACTCAAACAAAGTGAGACAACACCATGCAGTGTATTCTAAATGCCCAAAGAATGGTGCAGTCAAGAGCTGCTGCGGAAGGAGGCTTCTGAACCCAGAAGACTCCGCTGAGGAAGCTTCTGGCTTCTTGAAATATAGTTAAAAATTAGGTAGGCAGAGATGAAGAGGAGGAAAAAACCTTTAGACAGATGAAAAGCCTACTGGCTATCTTGAAGAGTAAGATCAGTTGACTGGGGAAGAGAATTTGTAGAAGGAAGTATGGCTGGAAAAGTAGGGTGAGTTCAAACTGGAGAAGACCTTGAATGCCAGGATAATGCTTTAACAACACACACAGATTCCTGCAGTTCAGCCTGTGCTAAGTGGGCAGAGGGCTAGAGTTCCTGAAGTAAGTTGGAGTCTAAGACATAGGAACAAGACACACATCAGCCTACCATGGAGAAGAGTAGTGGTTGAAACCTTCCAAGAAACAACCCAATCTAACAAAAATGCTTCAAGAGGCAATGTAGTAAAATAAAGAGAAAGTTGGCCTCAGAGACAGGAAGACTTGAGTTCAAGTCTTTCATCTGATTCCTACTGGTTCTCTGACCTATGGGCAAGTCACTTAATTTCTCAATAATCTTGGCAATTCTCTAAGATCATTGATTGCAGAGCAGAAGTCAATAGCCATTGGTTAATGGAGTTTTCTGTATTGGGAACTCCTTATAAGAATGCAATTACAAGTCCAGAAAAGGTATTTAGAGGGTCACAGCTTTAGAGCTCAGAGAAGGAAATGACATGCCATCCCAGTATCTTTGCCAAGAAAACCCCAAATGTGGTCACAAAGAATCAGTGGCACAGTTGGATAGAATACCAGGCCTGAAGTCTTCCTGCGTTCAAATCTGGCCTCAGACACTTACTAGCTGTGTGACCCTGGGCAAGTCACTTCATCCTTTTTCCCTCAATTTCCTCATCTGTAAAATGAGCTGAAGAATGAAATGGCAAACCTCTCCAAGAAAACCACAAATGGGGTCACGAAGAGTCAGACATGACTGAAAAACAACTGAACAATAACAACAAAAAGATTTAGAGCCGGAAGAGAGCTAAAATATTCTGCCTATAAATCTGCCTATAAATCTATGATCTTATGGCCATCTTGTCCAATTTCTTTATTTACATACAGATGAGGAAACAGCGGCCCAGAGAGGTTATGGCAAACAACTCATTCAAGGTCATCCAGCTAGTATGCTGGCAGAGCCAGAATTAGAATTCAGGTCCCCTGACTGCCAACCCACTCAACATCACAGGCACATGGAAGCAGCACTGTAGGTGGGACAGGTGGGGGAGGTGGGCGAGGAGCTGAGTACTGAGTCAGGTGAAGCCTGAGCTGCAGTTCCAGCTCTGACACTTACTTACTATGTGACCCCGAGCAAGTCATAAATTCTCTGCCTCAGTTCTCCTCATCTGAAAATAGGCATTACATGATACCCCCATAGACTAGTTAGAAAGACTCAAGGGAGATAATATACACAAAGGACATTACAAGCCTGAAAGTTGTTATTGTTGTTATTATTGAGTCATTTCAGTCCTGTTCAACTCTTTGTGACCCCATTTGAGGTTTTCTTGGCAAAGATACTGAAGTGGCTTACCATTTCCTTCTCCAGTTCATTTTACAGATGAGGAAACTGAGGCAAACAAGGTTAAGTGACTTGCTCAGGGTCACACAGCTATAAGTGCCTTAGGCTAGATTTGAACTCAGGAAGACGAGTCTTCCTGACTCCAAGCCCCGTGCTTTATGCACTATGGCCACCTAGCTGCCCATTAAAGTGCTAGATAAATGTCGACTATGATTATTATCATAACTATTTATAGCTATTATCATCAACATTATCACCAATCAAAAAGAACACCAGACGTGGAATCAGAGGCATCTGAGTTTTAATTCTGAGTCTGAAACTTCGATGAAGGCACTTTAATGAAGATAGTTAGCATCTTTGACTTGCACTTTCTTTGTCTATAAAATGGGAATAATAACGTTGCACCTCTTGCATGTCGTGGTTGTGGGGAGGGAGGCACTGGGGAATGGAATTGCCATAATCAGTAGCATGAGATGGAGGGGCTCTGCTAACACTGGAACAGGGCACCATTCTAAAACACTGCTAATGACAGAGACACAGTAGCTTTGGCGTTGGAATTAAAATGAGTAGGGATGATGGTGTGACTGGTGAAACCCACCGGAAAAGGGAAGTTGGAAAGACAAACCCTGGCCTTGTTTTTTCCAGCCCTGACCAAGGCTGAAGACTCTGATTTGCGTCTTTGGTACCAGTTTATCTAGACAGAAATATCCTCAGAGTGGGGAAGGATAACGTGGCAGCCTTTAACAGTAGGATGCAAAAATAATCTTGGCAACACCCAATCCCCTTTGCTCTAATTCTGGGCTCCCTAAGCTGTGTTCTCACCCATAATTTGGAACTTACAAAAGGACTGCCCAAGAGAAAGTTGCTCCCCTGGTAAATAATGGGCACAGAGGATTCTGCCAGTTATATTTTCCATTTTACACGAATAAAAATATATTATAGTTAATAAATCGAGGTTTTATGAGTTTGATTAGCGTGCATGTGTCAGCTTCCTAGACCTACATTACAGAGTGGAGAGAGAGCTGACTATATTAGGGTCGGAGTTTAGTGCTGGGTTCAGAGTAACACCATTCGAATCCTGGCTCCATCATTTACTCGCTGCATAGTCTTGGATAAAGAATTTAACCTCCCTCTGTATCAGTTTCTTCAGCTGTAAAGTGGGGGGTTTGGACAAGACGAACTTGGGGTCTCATAGCTCTCCATCTGGGATCCTGTGACTCCTGGGATGACTGAATGAATTGAAATAGAATATCAATTTCTTGAGGTCAAGGAACATTTTTTGCTTTTGTCTTTTGACTTCGGAGGCCATCAAGTGCATCTCCCTAATTTTATAGATGAGGAAACTGAGGCACAGAGACATCATATGATCTGCTCAGGATCACACAATTAATAAATATTTGAGTTGGAATTTGAACCTAGATGTCTTCTTGATTCCAAGTCCAGTGTCCTCTCCACTGTGCCACTGCATCGCCTTGATGGATTTGTTGAATTTCTTGAACTGGCAAAACTGAAGATAAGACCTTGAGGGAAAGGGACTCCACCAAGGTTCCTCCCAGGCAGAAGGCCTGCATGACATGACTGCTGGCCTTTCACTGGCATTACACATGTGAACTCATGCTGAATATAACCCATTTGTCCAATTGTAGGTACCACCTGCAATGCTACAGTGATAAGATTTCACGAGATCAAAAAAGCCAGCTGAATGAAACAACTCATGTTTTTCCGCTTCAGTTCATTTCATGTGCCGGGTACTGTACAAGGCACTGGGAATATAAAGATAAAAAGAAAACAGTCCCTGACTTCAGGGAGCTTACACTCTAATGAGGAAGAACAGCTCATACCCAGAAAAGTAAACATAAAGCATTCTCAGGGGTGGAGGAAGCACTAAGAATCAGGTGGTTCAGGAAAGACCTCCGGTGGGAGGAGGTGGTTACTGAGACGTGTTCTGAAGGAAGCTAAGGATTCCAGGAAGGGGTCAGGAGGAGGACGAACATCCTAGATGTGGAAAATGACCCGTGCAAAGGCAGGTGACAGAATGTCATGTATGAGAAAGAGCCAGCAGCATAGTTTAACTGGATATGTTTAAGAATATATTGACAGAGTCTGCATAATTCTAATGCCATTCAGGGCAAATCACCTCTGTTAAAGAAGCCAACTATTTTGGGAACTTGGGTGACAATAGCATTATGTCCTATCTAAATAACTACCATTCCACAATGTTTATCTAACCCTGTCTCTGTTGGATCTCTGAAACAAAGCTGGAAGGGATAGCCAGTCCATTGGACAGGAAAATCAGCATCCAGACAGATCAGGAGGATCTTAGAAAAATGGACTGCATCTGATACAGGGGGTCCCCAAAACTCAGTGAAGTGAAAGTTAAAACTTCACTAAGACTTTTGGGACACACTGTACAGTAAAATTTACTGCATTATGTAAAGTCTTATTTTCTTTTTCCTTTGGAAGAAACGCTATACTATGGAATGGGAGAGGGGTGGCTAAAGGTGGTTCACGGTAGAAAAAAAATTGAGGCTGCCTCCCCTTGCCTCCTTCTCCGACTCTTCACCCTTCTTTTTTTCTCTCCTTCCCTCCTCCCCTCCCCATTCTCCTTCTCTCCCCTCCCTCTCCTTCTTCCTCCCCCCTCCTCCCCCATTCCCATCCTTCCCTCCATCTTTTCTCCTTCCTCCCTTCTCCGGCCCAGATGATGCTGAGGAGGCCACAGAGCCCACTGAGGCAGACATCGCAGGGCTGTGTCAGGACAGGTGAGCTGATGGCCACCAGTGAAGACTATAAACTTCTGGAAAATATGAATGAACTGACTAGCTTGGAGTATCTAAACATGAAAGCTATTGCAGTAAACATAAGCAGAAACCAAAAAGCCTTACACCAGAAATCTGCAGCACTTCAGCCTTATCTGGATCAGATCACTTCCACTGAGGAGCAAGGAGCCGCCCTTGAGCAGGCAGCCTACAAGTTGGATGCATATTCAAAGAAACTAGAAGCAAAGCACAAGAAGTTAGAGAGGCGAGGAAAGAATTCTTCAGCACAAAGACTTTAACCACAAGGATGTTTCATAAGAGCTGAAATAAGTGGGATGAAGCTTATCACTATGCTTCAATTCCTAAAAGGAAGCAGTGCTGCTGATCCAAGGAGAATTCCAGCCCCCACCTCTGGTTGGTTCTGCATCTCTGGCCACCCCTGGTGCTCCTAAACCTGCAGCCCCTGGAACCTCGTCTTATCGTGCACTTCATTGTGTGCCCTGGGCCAAAGCTCAGAAATCAGGATCAACCCCGTCTAGAGCAGACACGGAGAGGCAGGCTCTCCTCTCCCTGTCTGCTCCCTTCTTCCCTCTCCCCTAGGGCTCCACCTTGAACTCTCTGGGATGAATGTGCCCCCCACCCCTTCATAACCTGTTCTTCAACTTAAATAATAAATGCCGACTTACAACCCTCAAAAAAAATTGAGAGTTTTGTTGGCTGCAGGTCCAAGGTACGTGATGTGGCAGCCAAGGGAAAAAAGCTGAAGTTCTCTTAGCTGTAACTGAGGAACAGTCAAGGGTGTGCTGTCAAATATTTACCAACCAGCTTTCCAGGGACAGGGGTGGGGGATGTACAAGTGACACACTTTCAGTTTATTCTGTGGTGCTAACATTTTCTCCATCATTTTCTTAAGTCTAGACAATCAACAAAACAATAAATCCAGCTCTGATTTGTAGTATGTGCAGATTTCTAGAAGTGTAAATCCTCACAGTAATAAATTAACTGTTGGCTCTCATGATCCGGTTCCAGCACACCACTGGAGAAGGTAAAAAATGAGGGAGGTGACGGTGCCATTCATTGTACAACACTCTGCTCAGAACACACCCGCAGTTCTAGGGCTCCCGTTTTAAGAAGGACATTGTCTTCCTCTGAATGCCCTCCAACGGGACGATCAGGATGGGGCAGGGACTAGAAGCCTTGTCTAAGGATGTCTGGCTGAAACAACTGGGAGTGTTTAGTTTGGGAAGAGTCTTAAATAGGAGGGGAGAGCTTCCAGCAGATGTTTGAAGGAATGTCTTGGGGATAAGGCATTGGACTTGTTTGGTGTCTCCCCAGAGGCCTCACCTGGGAAGGATGGGTAGAAGGGGTATACTGGCAGGTATGGGGTTAATATAACAACAACAACAGTTTACACTTGTATTGTGCTTTAACAAAGAGTCCTAAGAACTGGAGCTTTCCAAAAAGTAAAAGTGTTTGCCCCAATAGATCATGAACACCTTAATGCTAGAGGTTTCCAGGTGGTGACTGGGTAATCATTTTTGGAGTTCTGATAAAAGGGTTCTTATTTAAGGTTTGACTCGATGGTTTCTGAAGTCTCTGGACTGGTTGCTCTGCAAGGTAACTTGACTTTATACCCTTTCTCTCATTAGTTTATGTATAACACATGATTATATATTACATATTATGTTAATTTTTATGTATTTATACTGTATTTAATGTTATTTATGTGCAAATGTATAATACACACATAAACACTATGTATATATAGGTACACATGCATATATATATATATATATATATATATATATACACCCACATATTACATATATAGATCTCTGTATCTATATAACTATAGATATTTGCCTATACTGCGGCTAGGTGCCACAGTGAATAGAATGCCAGACCTGGAGACAGGAAAACCTGAGTTCAAATCTGACCTCAGACACTTACTAGCTGTGCGACCCTGAACAAGTCATTTGACCCTGTTTGCCTCGGTTTCCTCATCTGTAAAAATGAGCTGGAGAAGGAAATGGCAAACCCCTCCTTTGCCAAGGAAAACCTCAAATGGGGTCGGCAAGAGTTGGCCACAACTGAAACGACCGAACAGCCATTACCACAGTATACATGGGCAGCCTAAACATAGTCCAGAGGTAGAGCCTCTCCCTACCTGGTTCTGATGCCTAGAGGAAGCCAGTCAGTCAACAAGCATTTACTAAGGGCCTTCTATGTCCTAGGCATTGTATGGAATGCATGAGATACAAAGAAAGGCAAATACATATAGCCTGTTCTTAAGGAACTTGCATTCTAATGGGAGACGCAACATGCAAAAAAAAAAAAATGGACACACAAGATATATACAGAGGAGAAGGAAGGAAGGTGATGCCAGAGAAAAGGTGCTATCATTTAAAGGGACCAGGAAAGGCCTCCTGAAAAGGTGAGATCTGAGCTGAGTCTTAAAGGAAGCAGGGAAGCTGAGGGATGGGGGTGAGGAGACAGAACGTTCTAGGCATGGGAGATAGTCCATGAAAAGGCAGAAAAGAAAAGAAAAAAAGAAAAAAGAAAAAACGGTTAAAATACTATAGGGTATATGAAGTGGACTAAAGTGTAAGAAGGCTGGAAGGGGAGGAAGGGGCCAGATCAGGGGTGCCTCTAGGTCCTCAAGTGCAGCCCTTTGACTGAATCCAAACTTCACAGAACAAATCCCCTTAATAAAAGGATTTGGTCTGTAAAACCTGGACTCCGTCAAAGGGCCGCACCCGAGGACCTAGAAGGCCACCTGTGGCCTCGGGGGTGCAGGTTCCCCACCCCTGGGCCAGACTGTGAAGGACTTTGAAAGCCATACAGAGGATTTTATCTTTGACCTTTCAGGTAATAGGGAGCCACTGAAGTTTATTGAGTGCATGTGGGTGCGGGAGGAGCATGTAATCAAATTTGTGCTTTTAAGAAAATTACTTTTGCAGCTGAGGTGAAGGGTGGGTTGGAGTGGAGACAGACAGGACAAGGAGACCATTATCGTCACAGTGCAGGTGTGAGATGAGGAGAGCTGGCACCTTGGCACTAGCTATGTGACTGGGGAGAAGACCTATGTACATAAGAGGTGTGGTGAGTTAGAAACTTTGAATTTTGGCAGCAAGTGGGACCTGTGGGCTGAGTTCGAATGAGAAGTCAGGTTTGACATTGAGGTTGCAAGCATGGGTGTCTGGGAGGTTGGTAATACCCTTCCTAGTAGCAGGGGAAGGTCAGGTGGAGTAGTCCCTCCCATCTCTGCTGTGAGGGAAGTTTTGTTCGGTTATTTCTTCTCAGGGCCTTGCCTTACTTTTCCCTTTAGGATGATAGCTTTTTGAGTGGGGAGGGAACTTAGATGTTGTCTAGTCCAATCGCTTTTTTTTAATATGATATTATTGAGGGGGCAGCTAGGTGACACAGTGGATAGAGCATCAGCCCTGGAGTCAAGAGGACTTGAATTCAAATCTAGCCTCAGACACTTACTAACCGTGTGACCCTCGGCAAGTCACTTAACCCCAATTGCCAAAAGAAAAAGAAAAGAAAAGAAAAAGAAAAAAGAAAAAAAAAGGAGTAAAAAAAAAGGAAAAAAAGTAATCTGAGTTCCCAGGATGCTAAGTGACTTACCCTGGGGCACATATGTAGACGGTGACAGAAGGGATTTGAACCTAAGTGCTCTAATTAAATCTAGACCCTGTGTTCTTTTCCTCCAAAGTTCAACATCCTTTTAGTGATCTTTCCATTTCCATTGCTAGAGCAATTGTATACAGTGTTCTTTTTGTTCTGCCGATTTCTCTGCCGCCATTCCTGCACGCTTTTCTTCTTTTCTTTGTAGACCTTATATTCATCATTTCTGACTGTATAGTAATATTGAAGAAATTCAGTGTAGAAACACAGAAATGCCCCTAAAAATAAGCCCAAGAGTTGATACAGTAGCTCAGAGAGAATTTTTAACAAAATCACCTTTACCAAAAACAAGGAGCATCGTCTAATTGTTGTGAGTGAGAACTCTTGAACTAATTCAACTTGTAAGGAAACATTGATGCCATTTAATTTCATGTCATATCTCATTTGTCATAAGGGACAAATGAAAGATGACTTTGGAAGGCCAAGCAATGAAATAACACGTTTTTCATGTGATACATTTATTTTTGACATATTTATACTGATATCTTTTTTTAAACAACACCTAGTTTTTCCACCATATCCCTTTCTCTCACGCCACCCAGAGAACCATTTTTATTTTTTAATAGAATTTTTAATAGAAAAAAAGGAAAAGGAGGAAAAATGTAGCCCCTATATATTGCTATATAGTTAATTTCCATGCCATACTCCTTTGCTATTTTTTTTATTTGCAGAACTGAATTAGCATAGTAATTCCACTTAGTAAAAATATCTATCTTAAATGGCTACAATCCACATTGTGTTTGGGGTGAATTAGACCCACTTGCCACGCAGAGCAGACTCAGGCCTAGCCTTCTTAATCTTTTTCACATCATGCTGCCCTCGATTCAATTTTGAAACCCAAGTATTTAGTTAAGGGAGTTGGATTTTGAGCTGTGCACATCAGCACTAGTTTGTGTCCTGACTTTTTGGTGCCATTTCTAGTTCTAAAGCAATGTAAAGCTATAGCCCAGGCCATTAATAAGCAATTGAAGACATTAATGCAGTGTGGGAGATCGGCAATGGCTGATTGATCCTAGAACTACTTAGGATGTTAAAATAGGTCCTTGAAAGTAGGCTAGGTTTTAACCCCGTGAATCAGAAGGGCAGTTTAATTATTCTGGCTTTCATTCTTTTTTTTTTTTTAGGGAACCATTTACTACTGCTAAGACTGCCTTTCTCCTTGTAGTATTTTTACTTTCTTATGAACTTTACCAAATTTTATTTTGTTGTTGTTTAGTCGTTTTAGTTGGGTCTGACTCTTTGTGACTCCATTTGAGGTTTTCTTGGCAAAAATACTAGAGTGGTTTGCTGTTTCCTTCTCCAGCCCATTTTATAGATGAGGAAACTGAGGCAAACAGGGTTAAGTGACTTGCCCGAGGTCACATAGCTAGTAAGCATCTGAGACCAGATTTGAACTCATATCCTCCTGCCTCCAGGGCTGGTGCTGTATCCACTGTGCCAGCTAGCTGCCCAATATTTTACCTTATAATATTGTAGACTACAGGGTCTTAAAATCGGAAAGGATCTCTCAAACTACCAATTCCTGTCTTCCTAAGAGATTCATAAGTTTTTGCAACATGGACTGCTTTGGCAGCCTGATGAAATCTTGTTCCCTTCTCAGAAGAACGTATTTAAATGCATAAAATAAAATACCTGGGATTTTTAATATTTTGATATATTAATATTAAAATAGAAACAAATTTTAATAAAATCTATAATTTCATGTAAATATAAATTTATAATAAATTAATAAAATAAATAAAATTTAATAAAATCACTAAAAACAAAATATTAATGAAATAATATTAATAATATTAATAAAAAACAAGTTCGGTGACCTCTGGTGAAGGACCTCTGATCAAAATCAACCTGCACTAGACCAAGAATCTTCTCTAACATCCATAACCCATGGTCATCTGGCCTTTTTTAGAAGACTTCTTGGAGGAACTTAATGTCTCTGAACAGACTCGCTCTATTTTAGGGCAGCTCTAATCATTAGGAAGTTATCCCTTCCATTCAACCTAAATCTTCCATTTCCTGGCTTCTCTCCAGTGTTCTACTTTCTGGGGCCAAGCAGAAGCCTAATATGGACCTTACACATGGCAGCCCTTTAGATACGTAAGGATGACTATCATTCTTCCTCATTGGACATCTTCCAAGTAGAGGCTGAATATCCATTGTTGGGTGTGCTGTAGCATTGATTCTGTTTGCTTATAGTTGGACTAAATGACAACTGGGACCCCTCCCAACTCTTGAATTCTATGATTATGTCTCCCTGATTACTTTCTTTTTCTTCAGTCTAAATATCCCTAGTTTCTTTCTCATCCTTATAGGGCATAGTCTCAAGTCCCCTTAATATTCTGATTGCCCTCAACCTGGATGCTTTTCATCTTATCAATGTCCTATCTACAGTGTGATTCCCCTAAATGAACACAAAACTCTGCTGATGGTTTGCCCATTACTTTATAAATACGGGAAACTTTGCATGACCTATTGTGGAAGGGATTCCTATTTGGACATTGGCTGAACTAGATGACTTCTGGGGTCTTTTTAAGCTCTCTGACTCTCTAACACTTAACCGCTGGAGGCTAATTACCCTAAGGCACAATTTTTAAAGACCAAGTTTTTTAATGATGGGGAAGATATGGAAGTCTTAATTAGCCTATTAAGTTGACTAATTAGAAAATTGTAGTAGAGCTTTCTAAATAAAAGGGAATCAGTGAATGGATAATAAAAGTGTTCTTTTACTGAGGATTCTACTAAATTGGAACATAGAAATTATTGCTTGTCATAACCTAGCTAGAAGATATCCTTATTTGAGCATTCTTTAATTTTGGATGAACTGATGGTTTTATTAATAATGGTACTTCCTGCAATGGTGGATCATCATCTATCCATACATTATTATCCTTTTGGGCCCTTGTTCATTTCTACTCTTAAAATGTCTGCATACAACATGCTTTTAGATTTTCCTCTAGATTTTTTGACATGCAAAGCTTACCAATGGCTCATGTGACCTCTCCTTCAGTTGTCCTTCACTCTTACTAATGAACTATCTCCTTTACTGGTCATCCAGGTCTTTGATAATACTCCACATGCTGATCTTACTGTGTGATTCTTCATTGTTAATATGCTGCACGCTCCTTACGGCCACTACATGCCTCCCCATTGCCCTTTGGGTGGTCTATATCTTCAATTGTTATAAAACTGAGATATGACTTATTTCTCAGCCATACAGTATCACTATAAGGATACTGATGTGGAAAAGATGGACATTTGTTTCAGAGGTAAGCTGGGGGTTATTCAAAGCTCTCCAAAAATTCTTAAAGACAATCTAGCCTGTGCTTTTTCTCCTATCAAATTCTAGGCTCAAATCATTGTCTACCTGCAATGTCTTATCTAAGACAGATGTGCTAATGGAATTTGTCAACTAGCATTTATATTGTGCAGGTACTATGTGCCAGGCACTGTGCTAGGCCCTGGGGATACAAGGAAAATCAAAACAAAACAAAACAAACCGGACCCTACTCTTAAGAGCCTCACAGTCTAATTGGGGAGATAACAAACAGTAAGCAGCTATGTACAAACAAGATGAGTACAGGATGAATTAGGAGTAATCTCAGAGAGCAGGCCCTGAGATTAAGAAGAATTTGGGAAGGCTTTTTGTAGAAAGTAGAATTTTACTTGAGGCTTAGAGGAAATCAGGGAGATCTAGGGGCAGACTTAAGGAGGGAGAGTATTCCAGGTATGGGGGACAGGCAATGAAAATACTTGGAGCTGGGAGATGGAATGTCAAAGAGGTCAATATCACTGGATTTCAGAGTATATGGAGGTGAGCAAAGTATGAGAAGATCAAAAAGGTAGGAAGGGTCTAGATTTTGAGAATTTGTTCCTGCCTTTGGAGATCTACTTTAATTCTAATATTCAAACAACTAAGAGAATATGCAAGTTACATCTCTTGGCCTTCTGTAATTCACAACATTGAGTATTATTGTCTATTGTTAATGTATTGGTTTATTCTTTCCTTTTGTCAGCTTCCAATGGAGTGGAGGAGAGGGAAGATTCCCTCTTTACATTTCTTTCTATAATGTTTGTTTGAGTGCTCTATAAAATGATGTACAATTTACAGAAATGAATAACTAGATGGAGGTCAATCACTCAGGTTCATTATATCCTTCATCATACACAACATCATGTTAATATTCATGAATGTTTGTGTGCCTGGTATTAAAATCAAGGCATGTAGAGAATAGAGTCTAAATATAGATTCTCTGCTAGGAAGAGTACTTGCTCCTAAATAGAGAAGCATATTATCATGAAAAACTGGATTTGGAAGACTGCCCTCCAAATACTGTGTTAATTCAGTGTATTTGTGATATCACTGATATAGGACTCAATTAGTATTTCTACATCCTATCCATGTTTTTTCATCATGTGCAATTCTTGTCCACATCCTCTAATAAATCAGACAGGATCTCCCTGATGGGATGCCCCACTCTAGACCTTTTATTTCCTGGGTACCAGTGCAAAACTGAAAGTAACCATCTGCTAACCTTAGCTTTCAACTCATGAGTAGCTCACCTCTTTTTCCAATCTTACCCTTCCGTGATATCTTTTTGTTTATTTTTTTTTGTATGCAAGTCACTTGTTGGTAATATGTTACAACCTTCACAAATCCACCATGCATCTCTCCAATGCTAGTGGGTCTGTGGCAATATTGATTCTTTGGAGATTGTGGTCTTCCGTGGTCTAAAGCCAGAAAGCATCAATGGGAGGATATTTGTGTCTTCAAACAAACAAACAACAAACAAACAAGGAGGCTTGTGTCAGGAGACAGCTTGGGATCCTTGAAAGCAAGGCACATTGTCTGAAATACAGTCTAATCTGTTTCTCTTTATTCTGGCTCACTAGCTATCTTCCAGGCTGACAGTAGTATATATAAAGAATGACTAACTCAAAAGGTCTTCCCATCCAATTGCATGTCATAATCTGTGTAATATGCATTTTCTTCCACTAGTTTTTTTTTCTTGTAAGAAATCAGATGTTTAAATTAGGGTTGGAAGACTACCCCCAAACAAGTCTAAGCAAATTCCCATGATGGCAGCCCATGAGATAGAGCTCCAAGATGTCAGGCCATTGCTGTTCTTTCCCTCCACTTCAGGTCAACCCCCAGACGCTTGGAACACTGTAATTCAGTCTTCGTGATCAAGCAACCCAAGAGAAAGATGGTATCATCTGATTTAATACTAAAAGTTGTGACCCAAAATCTTCTAAAATATTAAAGTTCTGTTCCAAAATCTTCTAATTAGAAACCCTACTAATTATGCAACATGACTATTTGTCAATAAATGCTGACTGAGGGCTCCAGCAATATGATAACGCAAAGGAGTGTAACAATTCTTGCTGTCAGGATTGTGGGAGGAAAACAAGCACAGTTAGATGAAAAGGACCCAAGAAGAGTTGTACACAGCAAGTTACAAGATTTATTTTTGTAATAGAAATTTTTTTTACATTGTTTTCTTGGCCCTGCACACGTCGCTTTGTCAGAGGACATGTTGCCAGGGTAGAGAAAGAGAAGAGAAGGAGGGGCAGGCACCACACACAGGGGACTTCTTAAAGAAGTACTATGGCTGCTGAGCGCAGTGATCCAAGATCTGATAGCCTTGGTATTTCTGTCTTGGTCTTAGGCAAACTGTGTGTCTAGAATCATAGACCTTCAGGGATAGAGGGATTCTTAGAAGTCATCTAATCCAAATGCCTAATTTTTGAGACAGAGGCCAATTGAGGTGAAGTAGCTTATCCAAACCTATTGCTAGGGGCAGAGCCGTGACTAGGGAGGGACAACTGCAGCTTTGTCCCAGGGTGCTGAAATGTACAAGGTGTATTAGAGAGACATAGAAACAACTGAGCTAAGTACTCCATTCACAAGAACAATTAGTTAAAAATAGGAAACTAGAGCATCCTCCTCTTCCCTCCTCCCATCCCTTATGGCTACACCTCAGGGCTGCTTTTTCCTGGCCTTCATCACCCTCTTCCTCTTCTTCAGCTTGCCGACTTCTCTGGTACACGGAGCTTAATGTTCCTCTTTCACCATCTCATTCCTCCCACAACTGAATTGCGTTGCAAAGCTGATTTAAAGGCATATTTCTTTGTTTTTATTAAATTGTATTTTATTTTTTAATGAACAAATATTTTCCCTTCCTCTTCCCTTCTCTCCTACTTAAAAATATGACGCAACCTGGTAACAAATATGCATAGGCTTGCAAAACAAGTTCCCACGTTGACTTTGTCTTAACGGCATGTTCTGTGCTATTTTCCCTAGGCATCTTTGTAGCTCCTTGTCCTGGGTGCGACTATTCCTAACTAGAGCTCTGAGTGATGGTGCTGGGACTCTATTCATGGTTTGCAGACTCCAAGTTAAAGCCTCTGACTCTTAACCCGTGGCTTCTTAGGAAGACAGATGGCAGATTCTGAAAGAGCAAGCCGCTATGAGTGTCATCAAGAGAGACGGAGGCAGATGCTTAATGAAGCTTGTGGACGTAGCTGGGCAGTGGGCCCCCAGATGTTGCGTGCCCAGGTTTAGTCCATCCTTGATGGCTCCTGGTGGGCCTCTCTTTGGGAATGGCTTGAGGACAATTGTGTCTGGGCTGCTGTGTGTCCCTGACCATATGTGTGTCACTTCCTGGGAGCTAAGGGGTAAGGTGGGATGGGGAAGATGTCCTGAGCTCCTGGATATCGCATCCCTGAGAAAGCTCTCTTTGAACTACTACCTTGTCTTAAGGGTACGTCAGAGGTCAGGCCTTCTGACCCATGCCTTCTAGGAGTTCAACTGGCAAGAGAAAACAGAAGAGATGATTCACTCTATGAGGCAATAAGTGAGATGAGCCAAAAGGAATGGTTTAGGCAGTAGGAGCTGTCAGAAGGAGAGACCTCCTAGGTGGAGAGGTCATGGAAGCTTCTTGGAAGAGGCTGGATTGGAGGTGGACCTTGACAAATGTTGGCCTGTGGAAGGAAGAAAAGGCATCCCTGAGAGAACTGCATGGATAAAGGCAAAGAGGAAGAAGAGGAGGGGGCATCCAGGGGACACTGGGAGAGCAGTTTGGCACAGTTAATTATCCAAGTATCTCCCACAACCTTAGCACCAGGCTGAATGAATGTTGCTGATGAAATGATTACTTAATTACCTAGCTTGTTCTTTGTCATGTTGGGCTGAATTACTGAATGCATATCCTTCAGCTGGTGTTCAAGGAAAGACCCTGGCCTTTCCTCCCTCATCATTATAATATGCCGTTGTGCAAGGGAGCACTGGAGGACCTGGATTTGAGCTGTAGCTTTGTCACATGTTGCTGTGTGACCTTGGACCAATCATTGTGCTTCTTTCTATTTCCATTTATCTTTTAAGACAGGGATAACAACAGCTTTACTACATGCCTCTCAAGGTTGCTGTAGGGATCATATAAAGCACTGCCTTTTGCATGGATATTCCCTCCACCCCCTTAATTACTAGTTCCCCCAAATTGCCTTGTATTTAGTTTCTTGCAATAACTACAACAACAATAATAATGAAGAAGAAGAAGAAGACCTAAGCACTTTAAGGTTTGCAAAACATTTTACACTATATTATTATATTATCACACAATCCTAGAAGGTAGATGTTATCATTACCCCCATTTTACAGATGGGGAAACTGAGGCTGAGTTCAAGTTACCTGGGGTCACACAACTAGTATAGGTCTGAATGGAATTCAAAATGGGGTCTTTCTGAATCCTAGTCAAATCATGCTCTATCCAGCACACCAGACTTCCTCCCTACATCTTCTTTGTGCAAGGCTATGCATGCACATGGCTTCCCTGAGAGAATGTAATTTCCTTTAGGGCAGAGACTGTTTCAATTTTTCCTTATTATCCCTAGTAGCTTCAGATGGGAGGCACTTAGTAAATGCCAGTTGGTTGATTTGTACATTTAAGTTATTATTTAGGACTCTGTCTTTAATAGTAATAACTTTTAGATATTTAGGTGCTTGAAAGTTTGAAAAACACTTTAGTGATCTGACTTGAGCCTCACAGGTAGGTGTGATTAGGATTACTTTACAGATGAGGAAACTTGTCTCCAAGAGGTTAAGTAAGGAAAGAGGGGATAGACTTGTGCTGAACTGGGAGTAATGGGTGGGGGGGACTTTGCAAAGAGGCAAATCTATGTTCAATTTATGCTGTAAGGACTTCCTAAGTGCCTATTCTGTGCCAGGCACTGACGAGGTGCTCCAGAGAGCAAAGACAAAAACAATATAATCCTTGCCTTCCATAAGTGGACGTTATGTGGATGTAAGGGTCAATTTCCTAACAATTGGAACTATTTGGAAGTGCAATGGTCTTTGGATTCTCCTTCATTGGAGGGCTTCAGACACAGACCTAATGATGGATATATCTCCCGAGGAATTCTTTTCTAGGGTGGACTGGATGGACTTCAAAGTCCTTCCAAACTCGGAAATTCTATATTCTTGTTGATAATTAGGGCAGGTAGGTGGTAAAGTAGATAGAGTTCAGGACTTGGGAGGCCTGAGTTCAAATACTGCCTTGGACACTTGTTAGATCTTAACCTCAAAGTGCCTTAGTTTCCTCATTTGTAAAGTGGGGATAATAATAGCACAGTGTTGTTGTGTCGATCAAATGAGGTAGCATATGTAGAGTGCTTGGCAAACCTTAAAGCATTTCATAAATGCTAGTTATTCATTTAGTTATTGTTTATTATTATTGTTATTAATTCAAGGCTTATGATGTTCTAGGCAATTAAATGAAGACCCTAGAAGGAGGTAGTGCTTTCATCACTGTAATAAATTGAAAGTAGGGACTTTACAAGAGAAAGGAAATTATGGAAATGAATTTCTAGTTAAGAAGATGGGACTTAGACTTTCGGGCCAGTGTAAAAGAAATAGGCTCTTGGCCAAGGATTTTTGCTGTTGTTCATTTGTGTCCGACTCTTCATGACCCCTTTTTGGGGGTTTTCTTGGCAAAGATATTGGAGTGGTTTTCCATTTCCTTCTCCCACTCATTTTACAGGTGAGGAAACTGAGGCAAATAGGGTTAAGTGACTTGCTCAGAGTCACACAGCTAATAAGTGTCTGAAGTCAGATTTGAACTGAGGAAGAAGAGTCTTCCCGACTCTGGACCCATCATGAATTGCACCAAAGCAGGGCCAGTAAAATTAATTTATCTGGTGATCTGAGGACCTGGTCGAGAGAGCTTGAAGTTGATACTAGAAGGGCAGGGTTGATCACATGTATTGTGTAAGCCAGATACCAGAGAAAATAGTAGGTGCGACATAGGAAAAATATGAAGGGAGAGTCTCAGGGGATCAAGAGGTTGGCATGCTACTGGAGTCCAACTACCATGGCACAAACAGATTTCATCCTAGAGTCTGAAAAGCTCCTGAACGTGCCTGCTGTGCCACGGTGGGTGATCTTTGGGAAAATTGCAAACAGTGGGAAATGTGGGGCTAGATTGGAGGTGAACGAATCCTCCAGAGTTTTCCAAAATGGAAGGAAATTGTTTTTTTCAAACTTCAGGCTGCCAAGTTTGACTTCAATTTCTGAAAAAAAAAAAAAATAGAACACATTTTTAAAGAGATGATTTATGAGTGCTTAGAAAAGGAAACATTAATCACTCTGGGCCAGCATGGGTTTTTATCATGAACAGGTCATGTCAGACTAACTGCATTTCCTTCTTTGACTGAGTAACTAGACTGGTAGAGCAGAGGAGTGTCATAGATGTAGTCTCTCTGTATTTTCACAAAGCGATTTCCAAAATCCTTCCTGATAGCATTAAGATCAAAATGGAACCATGGGCCCCTAAGGATAATGTAGTGGGGTGGGTTCAATGCATTCAAACAGTGCTCATTAATGGATCAATGGCGACCCTTAAGGAAGTCTCTAGGCAGTGCCCAGGGGATCTACCTTTCACCCTACCCTGGTCAGTTGTCCTTATGTGAACCTGAATACAGGATTTCATTTCTTCTTGTCACATTAGGTCCCTTGTTTTTGGAATCCTGATCCTGTCACTGTCACTTAAGCCATCCCTCCCAACTTTGTGAAATCCCCCAAATTGATGACAATAACGAAAGCGTTTTAGGGCCTATAAAGCCTCGTACAGACATCCTTTCATTTGATCATGGGATCAACAACCCTGTGAGGTCAATGTTTTCATTAGTCCCATTTTTCAGGTGGGGAAGCTAAGTGGCACCATAGTGGATAGAGTGCCAAGTCTGAAGTCAGGAAGACGCATCTCCCTGAGTTCAAATCTGGCCTCAGATATTTCCTAGTTGTGTGACCTTGGGCAGGTCACTTAACTCTGTTTGCCTCAGTTTCCTCATCTGCCAAATGAGCTGGAGAAGGAAATGGTATACTGGAGGAAAAGGATACTGGAGAAGGACTCCAGTATCTTTGCCAAGAAAACACCAAATGGAGTTATGAAGAGTCAAATGTGACTGAACAACAATGTTTTTCAGATGGGGGATGCTGAGACTTAGGTTAAGTGACTCACCCAAGATCTCAGAGCTCTATTCAAACTCACATTTTCCTCACTCCCAAGTTCAACACTTTCTGCCATCAACACCCAAGCATACACCTCCTTGTATTACACTTTACCTGATGTTTATTATCTAAAGGTCATTGAATGGGGGCGGGGTCATCAGCCAATGTGATTTTAGGCTGCACTAATACAAATGCAGCAAAGAACAAAGTAGGTGGTGAGCTGCTTGACTCTTCCCTGGCAGACCATAGCCAGAGTATTGGGGTTAGTCCCAAGAGCCCCATTTGAAGGATGCTGATAAGCTGGAGTGGGTACAGGGAATGGTCAGGAGCAGGTAGTGAAAGTATTGGAGGCCATGGTGGATAATGACTGGCTGAAGGAACTGGAGATCTGAAGGAACTACATACTTGGAAGTGGAGATATCAACTTCAAAAATGGTGAAGGAGGATCACGTTTGGCTGGACCCCACAGGCAGAAGTAGGAGAAGCCTGAGGAAGTCGTAGGGGGAAATGTAGGCTTAATGTGAAAAACAAGCTAACGGTTAAGATTATTGAAAATTAGAACGGGCAGCCTCGGGGTTATTGTATCCCCTCCTCATGAGAGGTCTTCCAGTGAGGGGTTCATGTTATTACAGGATTCCTGTTCAACTTTGGGTTAGACTATATGACCGTGAAGATCATTTCCAACACTGAAATTAATAATAGCAGTTGGCATTTATATAGCACTTTAAGGTTTACAGAGTGCTTTGCAAATATCTTATGTGATCCTCACAACAACCCTGGGAGGCAGGTGCTAGTATTAGTATTATTCCTATTTTACAGATGAGGAAACTGAGGCTGGGGTTAAATGACTTGCCCAGGACCATATAGTAAGTGAGGTCTGAGGTTGGATTCAAACCCAGATCTTCCTGACTCAAGGTCCAGCACCCTATCTACTGCATTACCTAGTTATCAGAGGCTAAGTGACTTAGCTAAGGTCACACAGCTACTAAGTGTCTGAAGCTGGATTTGAACTTAAGTCTTCCTGACTCCCCGTCTAGCTGTCTGTCCCCTGTGCCACCTAGATCATGGCTACCAACTAAAAGCAGACTATACCTAAGCTTAGATGGCCTCTGAGCTCGGTCACTTCCAGCATTGAGATTCTGTGATCCACTGATCTTCTCCCTTCCTTCCCAAGCGGATCTCCTTTCCTTGCTTTATTAATAGATCAAGATAGCATACTCATCTCCCTGTAGAATTAGGACCCAGGGTCCCTGTCCCCATACTGGAGAGGCAGATCACAAGACAGCAAGCATCTGGTGGTAAGGAGTGAGGTGAAATGCAGCTATTTAAATTTCCCAGAATTCCAGAATTTCGAGGCTAGAAGGGACCTGAGAGGCCATCTCATGTCTGAAAGAGACCTCTTTAACATCCAGTCTCTGCCGCAGGACTTGTAATGAGAGGGGACCACTCCATCCATCGATTATTCTAATTGTATGTAATTTCCTCACCCTGCATCAAATTGAAATTTGCTTCTTTACCACTTTGACTCATCCAATACAAATTAAGGAGCCCGTAGCCAGGCAGGATTTATAGTGAAAAAATTTGTTGAACAAATGGACGAATGAGTGAAAGAATTCATATTCTATGGAGACTGACAGGTTCCTGTAGCCACTACCCAGGAAACTCCCGGGGTGTTTTGCTGTCTTTTGGCTTCTTGCAGGTCGTTATGATGCATTATTCGTCTGTGCCTTTCATGACACAATGAACCAGTCACTTTAAAACCACAGAGAGACGGGTTGATCTGTGGCTGCATAAAAGCCCAAGAGTGAGAAATTTCCATTCTAATCAACACGAGTTAAAGCTAAATGGAGGACTTTGGTGAATTTCCATTCGGTTGCATCAGATATCAGATTCCTTCCCTGCAGTTTAGCCTCTGGGGTCCTCTCAAGTTTGGAGAAAGGTTATTTGAGCAGTCTGCTTGGGCTTATCTACCCATTCTATCAGTCTCAGGCCCAAAGCTGCCTCAGCAAGTAGGATGGCATCAGAGAATTGCATTAGCAAGAGAACTGGGCCCTGGCTCTAGGGTATTCAGCCCTGCATGCAAATTCCAGGAAGGAGCACATGGCTGGACTGTTTCCCTTCTCCTCCACCAGTAACAAGAGAACAATAGCACGTGGTCAGCAAGACCCAAGAACCGAGGCTGGAGTACCCTGCATTCCAAATCCAGACTAAATATCAGAAGCCACTTTCAGCATGATTTTAGCGCTAACGGGGACTTTGAAGTCCATCTAGCCGTGGACTCTTAGAATCACTGAATTGGTCATTGATTTGGAGATGAAAAGGACCTTAGAGATCATCTGGTCCTTTTACAGATGAAGCTACTGAGGCCCAGAGAGATGAAGGTCTTAAGAACCAGAGTCAGGATTCGAACCTAGACTCTCGTCCTAAACCGAGCATTATTTCTACCGTTCCCCAATACCTCACATCCAAAGGCTCTCATTTTACAATTGAAGAAAGTGAGGTCCAGAGAGAGAGAGTGATTTGACCATGGTCACCTAGGCAGCAGAGAGTTGGGATTTGAACTGAGGTCCTTTATTCAACTTCTTTAACTTACAGGCATAGGGGAAAGATATGTGGATGCCAGTAAGTATTGACTTGGTTTCTTTGAAAGATTCACAAATCCAATGATAGTAAATGTCAAGGAAGAAATAAATTCTAAAAATAAGACTTAGGCATTCATATAGGGCAGAGGCATTGACTCTATCAGCAAAGGGCCACAAGCGCCCCTCTTGTTACTATTTTTATAAACTATACAAATTATATTTGTATAATGATACAATAATGACAATTATTGTCTGATTGTAGTTGAAGTAAGGGAGGCAGCATAATGTGGTGGACAGAACCATGATATTGGCATTAACTTGCTATGGAATCATAGGAAAATTACATCACTGTTCTCAGCCTCAGTTTCCTCAGATGAATTCCTGGGAATGGGAGAAATGGAGCATAGTGTAAATAAAAGTAACAGTCAGCAGAGAGCTCCCACAGAAGAGGGGTTGGTGTGCCTTCAGGGGCTAGGCCGATGGGAAGGCCCTTCTAGGATATGATTGCACATGTGGTCCAGGCTAGGCCTAATATGAATGAGTACTGCCACATAAAGACAAAAGAGCATTCTATTTAGAATCTAAAGTTCTGGGTTCAAATCTTTGCTCTGATATTTTCTGTGTGACCTTGGGCAAATCTTCTGAGTTCTTCAGTCCAGGTTCTAATCTGATAAGGAAGACATAGAACTCCCAGCTGTAAGAGTCTGTGACTGTAAAGTAAAGGAGATTTGTCAACAATGGAAGTAAAATCTTTTCATTTTTGTTCTGTGGCAACAGAAATAGCCCGTGCCCCAGATTGTTGATTTGATTTAGACGATATGGGTTGTAGAGATTCCAATAAGTGGGTTCACTATAAAAGATGTAATCATCTAAGAGAAAAATTCAGTTGAGATTGGACCTCTTTAACGAATGAAACATTTCTTTTCTTTTTTTTTTATATTTTTCAACTAAGGAGCAATTACTTTCTCTCTGTCCTACCCCTACCCCATTGAAGAAAAAAAAACACTCTCATATTAAATATGCATAGTTAATTAAGCAAAACAAAATCCAGCATTGGCCATGACCAAAAATTTAGATTTCACTTTGCATCTTGAGTTTATTACCCTTCTTTCAGGGGATTGATAGGTGACACTTAAGTTCAAATCTAGCCTCAGACACACACTAAATGTAGGATCCTAGGCAAGTCACTTAATCTCTGTCTCAGTTTCCTTATCTATAGAATGGGGTTAATAGTAGCACCTACTTCCCAGGGTTGTTTTGAGGATAAAATGAGATATTTGTAACCCTTTGCAAACCTTAAAAAAGCACTACATAAATGATGATGATGATGATGATGATGATGATGATGATGATGATGATGGAGGTGGGTAGCTTACTCAATGAATCAATTCTTGAAAAGTATTACTTTGATTTTAGGATTTAGAGTTGGAAAGGCAGCCTTCTGGTACCATTGTGGTCCTCCACACTCCCAAGTCTTAAAATATACCTGGGAAATAGTTAACAAAATAGATAAAAATATAATAGAATATAGGTAATGTTAATTGTGGTTTTCTAAGCCAATGAGTAGCTGCAGGGATACTGGTGTGTGGTTTAGTGGCCCCTTTTTCTACTTCAGCTTGACCCCACTGCTCACCCTCGTGGTTTTTTTACCCCATGGGTACATGAATATTTTTAAAAAAATATTTTGATAATTGCATTTCAGTATAATTGATTTCCTTTGCAAAATCCTGTTTTTGTTTTTTAAATTTTTTGATGTTTAAAAACATTCTTCTCTGACGGGGTCCATAGGTTTCACCAGATAGCCAAAGGGGTCCATGACACCCAAAATGTTAAAAAACATTTGATTTAGTCCAATACCTTCATTTTACAGTTAAGGAAACTGAGGCCTAGACAGGCAGTGACTTGAGGATCTTAGGCTTGCTGCTGGTACTTCTCACCTTACCCTGGAGCATATCCTCCCTGGTGTTTTCCCTAGGCCTGCTTCAGCAGCTGGAATGATGGAGACAGAGGGCCTGGGTTCCAGTCCTGGCTAGGTCACTTTCCACCCTTGTTGGTTGACACTGGGCAAGCCACTTTGCTCTTTCCTCTGTATATCGTGGGCATTGGGTTTGATGAACCCCTGTAGCTCCTTCTGGCTCAGCAGCTGTGACCCTATGGACTCTGGCCACTGTCAGAAGCGAAGCTGCCACCAGAGAGGGCAGAGGAAGCCGTAGCCTGTCCACTGGCCCCGGCCTCTGCCCTGGTCCCCCATTAGAGTCACTAATATTCCTGGCCTAGAAAGACAAACTACCTGGGTCAATGAAACGTCCAGAGGAGGAAACGTGTGCACATGAACTTCCTCTTGCCCGGTGTCTATTTTTGTTTGCTTGGAGCAATATTTCTTAGTAACATCAGGAAATCCAGGCATTTCCGTTTTGTGAGTAGCAGCCAAGATGAAAGCTAAGCCCAGCACCCTCTGCTTCGCTCGCATCCCCAGACCCTGCCCACCCCCATAGGACATCGTTCCAAAGTCCTTTTTGAAGTGTGGTGTGTTTACACGTGGGAGGCTGGGGAGGCTGGGGAGGCTGCGGAGGCTGCGGAGGCTGCGGATTCTGGGCCTGGGGCCCCGGGGCCTTTTCATCGCTCTGTTTATTTGTAAAGCATAAGAAGAAAAACAGCAGAAGCGGGGAGACTGTATGCAAAATAGGGTCTTCTGTGTTCTAGCTTTGAGGAGACCTCTCCCAGGAGCCCAGCCTAGGCAATGGGGACTGAGTATATTATTCACCCCCCGAGTGCCCCCTTGTGTTTCTTGTTGGTACTGCTCTCTCAACATCACCGAAGCTCTATCCCTAAATGAGTCATCATAGCATTCAGAAACGAAAGGAACCTCAAAGGTTATTTAGTCTGAACCCCCGTTTTGCAGATGAGGAAACTGAGGCTCAGGAAGCTTAAGTGACTTGCCAGAGTCCGCACAGATAGTAAACATCAGAGGTAGGTTTTGAACAAAGATCCTCTGACTCCAGTCTCCTTCCCACCATGGTGCCTCTTTTGCATAGTAATTTGACATTCTTGTTGCAAAAACTTGTGCTTTAAATTTCTCTTCCAATATTGCCCATGGGTTTACCCCAAGCCACCCAGAGCCTTCTGCAATCATTAGCTCACATTCTGGGAACAGCATAGGGGTAGCACATAGTAGGCATTTAATAAGTGTTTGCTGACCGATTTATTTGGAATGGCAAGCTGGGATCAGGGCTACAAAGTGTGAAAGCAGGAGAGCGGTTCTTATTGCCCCTCTATCACTTGAATGCATTACCTTGACCTCAGAAGGAAGGAAGGAAGGAAGGAGGGAAGGAAAGAGAAAAGGAAACAGAGAAGGAAGGAATGGAAAGAAAGAGGAAAGGCAGGAGGGAAGGAAGGAATGGAGAAAGGAAGGAGAGAAGAAAAGAGGGAAGGAAAGAAGAAAAGGATGGAAGACAGAGGGAAGGAAGTAAAGAAGAAAGGAGAGAAGGAAGGAAGGGATGGAGGAAGGAGGGAAGGTAGGAAAGAAGGAAGGAAGACAGGGAGGGAGGAAGGAAAAAAGGAAGGAGGGAAGGAGCAAAGGAAGAAAGGAAAGAGGAAAGAAGGAAGGAAGGAAGGAAGAAGGAATGAAGAAAGGAGGGAGGGAGGAAAGTAGCATTCCTTAAGTGCTTACTGTATACCAGACACTGTACTGGACTAATCCATAGCCAGCTGAATGGTCCAGATCCTACCAAATCTTCCTAACATTATTGGTTACTAGTATACATAATTAGAAATTAGAAATAACCGGGGTCTCCCACTGTTTCCAAAAGAATTGAATTCATTTAATTAATATTCACTTAACAAAACTGCACTGTGCTTGGTGCTAGGGGAATAATACTTCCTTATGTGTACATAACATTTATGGTGAGAAGATGATTTGTCCAACATTATGATTCCTTGGGTGTAAGAAAGTCTCAGTGAGTAAACTTCCTCATCCAATGTACATCTGCAGCTTCTCCAGTCTTACAGGAGCTCTTTGTGAGAAGGCATTATTTGATGCTTTATATTTGTATCTCCAGTGCTTAACACATAGTAGGCACTAAATAAATGCTCGTGCTTGACGGATAGACTTGTTTGGGGTGCTGAGAAGTTAAGTGACTTTCCCATGATTCCCCAGTATGTGTCTGAGGCAGGATTTGAACCCAAATCTCAGAAATGCACAGATTTGGAGGTGAAGGGGGTGTCAGGGGCCATGGAATCTAATCCCCTCATTTTACAGATAAGGGAACTGAAGACCATGGGAGCCAAGTGACTTGCCAACGGTTACCTAGGTAGTAAGTGTCAGAGCTATGATTTGAACCCATGTGCTCTGTCTCCAAATCCATTATTTTTCCATTGCATTCTATGACTCACTATCTACAACCTCACATGGCTTCTTTGTCAATGTGATTATTACTATGACTGCTGCATTTTCTCTATTACTTGTTACCTTGAGGGTCAAGTATCAACTCCTGCATTTGGCAGCAAAGACTATTCTCAACCTGACTCCCTCCTATCTTTCCAGCCTCCTTCAACATTGCTCCCTTCCACATTCTCCACATTCTCCACATTCTCCAGGCCATTGATCTAGCCTACTTGGCTTTCCTCCCACAGATTCTGTTTTCTGTCCCCATTCCTTCCTGCTGGCTGTCCTCTATGCCTGGAAAGCTCTTCTTTCTTCCTTCCTTCTACTTCTTGGTTTCCCCCTGATTTCTCTTAAGCCTCAGTTCAAATCCTCCCTTCCACCGGAGTCCAATCCCCCACAACTGCTTGTGTCTTCCCCTTCAGGGCTGTCTTTCATCAACTCTGTACCTTTGAAGTCTCTATTCATGTACATCTTCTCTCCCCCATTTGAATGTAAGCTTAATGCAGGCAGGGTCTGCTTATTTTCCCCTTTTGTAACCCTAGTTCTTGGCACAGTGCCTGGCATGGAGTAGGTATTTGATGATTGCCACTCATGTGGTCATCATAGACCCTTGTGATATTGGCAGGGTAGGTATTATTATCTTCATCTTACAGAAGTAAAAACTTAGACACTTTGAGAGGAGAAATAGTTTTCACAGGTTATAAGACACAAAGCCAGGACTCAAGCTTGGGATTTCTGATCCAGAGAGCTTCCTGTTATATATCAATCATTTTAATAGTTTAATGAATTTTTTTTCATATTTTAGGTGTAATGAATAGTAGGATTAATGATACGCATAATGATGATAATAATAATAACAATTTGCAGGCCAGGTACCATGATGATGGAACATGTAGTTGAATTTTCCCTCTCCTGAGAGCAATACTGGGAGAGTGAGCATGGATACTTCAACTCTGTTACTTAGTGAGGGTTGTTTTAGCCATCTACTAAAAGGGAGAAAAGTAAAGGTGTTCACTATTGATGCATGAAAGATTCCCTGTCTGAACTCTTCTATTTTCTGTTAAAGAAAGATCAGGGTTAGCTCCTCCAAGGTGGAAGTGCAGCGTCTTGAGTTGAGATGCCCAGGGTCAAAGATCAACGTTCCAGATCTTCCTACAAGTCAATGTGCTCATCATTCATCTTGGTCCCTCCAGAAATCATCATTATTTTCTGGCCATGGATGTTGGAGAGTTCCCAAAGGAGATGAACAGCCTTTGATACAAAGTCCTGCTTGTTATCCTCCCACCGTAATGCATTCTGAGCTACCTTGGAGACGGGTAAGTAGGTGGGGATTTTCCTATGGGACAGCCATACTGTTTTTCAAAATAGACAAACTCCAGGGAGAATACATACACGCCTTTGTTGAATAGACACCTCTCTGTCCCTCCTCAAAAGAGAAACTTTGTTCAAAGTCTGTTCATTTGTGGGAGAAGAGAATTCTTTTTATTGTTAAATAAAATTTTATCTATATCTTTTGTTTATAATATTACCTAATTATCCTGCTATAGCTCTCTCCCTCTGCTCTCAAAGAACCATCTCATTGTATAAAGACTTTTTTAAAAAGAAAAAGGAGAGAAAAAGAAATTAGCAAACCCGAACAACATATTGAAAAAAAAACCTGAATATTCATATGATGCTCTATACTCAAAGAACCCCTCACCTCTTCAAAAAAGCAGGGGCAAGGCGTCTTTTCCCAAACAGTTCTTAAAATGCTTTGAAAGACATTCTGCCTTAGGTTTCAAAGCTGTTAAGTCTTTAAGAGGCGATCTAGTTCAGTTTCCTCTATTTCTAGAGGGAAAAGAACTTGCCCTACTTTACATAGTCAGTAAGTTTCTGAAGCAAGATTTGAACTCAGATCCTAGGATCATAGATTTAGAAATGCAAGGGACTTCAGATGTTATCCAATGCAACCCCTCAATTGAGAGTTGAGGCAACTGACACCTAAAGAAAGGAACTGACTGGCCCAAGGTCATGCAGGTGAGCATTGGAGAGCCAGGATTTGAATCTGGGAGAAATAAAAATGTGAAAATATTGGGATGAACATCTACATTTGCTGTTCTTGGTGGGATATGGATATATATTAAATATACTTGTCCCCATGGGCCTTTTTTTCTTTACATTTTTCTCTTTTCCCCCAGCTTCGCATCTAAAGAAACTTGCCTCTACACATTTGAACAAAGTGACATAGCCCTTGCAAGACTTTACAACGGGAGCCAATCCCTTTATGCCAATCCTGGCTCCAGACAAGAGATAAATTGAGTATCAGAGCTTATTAATAGGGACCTGAATGAGAAAAGGAAACACAGGCCCTTAGGCTAAGGATGTTTTTAAAGGCTCCATTGTTTCTCGATGCTGATATTTTATCTGTGCCCAGCTGCCCAAACCCACCTTCTCCTGCTCTGGAAGGCATCGTGTTCTCTTTGCACCAGGCCAAGAATTTCCTAAGTCATATAAAGATTTGAAACCAGTTCTTTGCTAGAATCCGTAAGTCAAGAAACGCAAGGGATTGATTGAACCATACAGCTGGGATCTTCTCTTTTACTGACTTAGTGATGTGGCAAGTGGACATTCAGTTTTTTTCACTGTTTGAGATCTTTTGTTATTGTCCTCCCAATTAGTGTTTGCTGTGTTTCAAAACACATTTTTTTTTCATTTGTTAATAGCAGAATTCCTTAAATGAAACCATAGAAACCAAGAGAGGAGAGGCATAACCCTCCAACTATATCAATTCAAAACAAGTGTTTCACATAATTGCCTCTCTGCCTGGAAGATCAAAATCTCAATATTCATGGCTGAAAATTCAAACAGGTCACCTAGGGGTACTGGGTTTTCTTTTTCTCTTTCTTTTTGTCCTAGTCTCTTTGAGCTTGCACAAATAACTATTCTAGGCTAACTCTTTGGATTTGATAGGGGCTGGGATCAGTAGTGAACCACATTCATTTTTTACTGATTGGTTGCTAATTACTTATTAAACAATAATCCAAGAAGCATCTTAGTCTAAGGGGAAAGAACACTGGGCATAGAGTCAGAAGACCTGGATTAGAATCCTAACTCTGCCTCTGACTAGTTTGCATCATGATGATGATGATGATGATGATGATGATGATGATGATAATGATGAACAAGTTATATAACTTATTACTTGCCTCATCTTTAAAATGGGAACATTAATACCTAGAGGTATATTAATGAATAGCTCTTAGAGTTTCCTTCAACCCACAGTTGTTTGAGGATAATAGCTAAAGTTTGCAAAGCACTTTACATGTTAACTCATTTGATTCTGAAAGCAACCCTGTGAGACAGATGCTATCATTACCTCCATTTTACAAATGAGAAAATTGAGGCAAACAGAGTGTCTAAGGCAGAATTTAAACTCAGGTCTTCCTGGCTCCAACCCCTGTGCTCTGTCCACTGTACCATCTAGCTACTCTGAAATAGAATCATATGCAAAACTCTTGGCATATCTTAAAGCCCTATCAGAATGCCAATTTATTATACTCTAGTAGTCCAAAGTGAGTATTACCTCCAATGATGCAGGTTGCAACACATTCTTACTTTCTCAACCTGTGCCACTGTTATCTGTATCTTTCCTTACGGTCATTGTAGGGTATCCATCCAACATTCTGAGGGTCTTCCTTGACTTCTCCTAAAATTGGTAGGATGCCAATGGAAAACAAGATTGCTACTGATATGGCATATCCATCTCTTAAGGTATATTTTGCTTTTCTCAATATCTATCTTTTCCAGGAAAGATTGAAAATAACAACATTTCTTGAAATCAAGTATATTTCCCTGCTGGCTGAGCTGATTGTCTTTGAGGAGTCATCTGCAATTGAAAGGGGATCCTAAGAATCCCAGTTCCGATTTCTTTTCTTTGATTTTCCGATTTTCTTTCTTTTAACTGAGTCCCATTTTAACCCTAATCTCTCTGTCAAATAGTAAATGATTTAGGCTGATCAATCTAGATTGATGATGATCCATTTTTCAAAAAGATCCAGGAGAGCCTATGGCAGGGGAAGTGGTGCTTCTTTTTGTAACATCAATCATCATGGCATTTCAGTCTTATAAACTGGATTAGCATAAAGTGAGTAGATCCCTCATTGTCTGTCTATTTGGTTATAGGTAATAGGTGTGCTGGTAAATGTTTAATAATTGAGTCTCCAGAAAAAACATATGTTTGACAAACATTCCAGCTTAATCTCCATTATTGTCCATTACTTTTTAAAATCTAGACAATGAACAAAACAATAAATCAAGCTCTAATATGAAGTGTTTGCTGATTTCTAAAGTGTAAATGTTTACAGTGGAAATCTAACAATTGACTCTCTTGAACTAGTAGGAGCTGTCTACAATATACCCTGGTTATCAGCATCTTGAGAGGAGGAAGGAACCATGGCAAATGAATATGATGTGGGAAAGGAGGCGTGCTGGACCCTCACCAGGACCCCCACATTCTGCCACGATGTCTTCTGAGCTTTTTGGTCTCTAGAGTTCATGGGGAAGGCTCAAGGAGTTTTGAAGGGGGAAGGAGAGAGGCTGACGGGCCATGGTAACCATGGTAGGCTCAGCACAGTCCTACAGGTCACCTTGCTGCTGAGTTCTGAGAATGTCTTTCCCAGGAACTTTAAGCAGGGGCCCTCTCTAGTGGTCATGGCAAGGTGGGATGGGCATCATGGACAGCTAGATAAATAAGTCAGACCAATAAAGAACAAAATTCTAGGCCTTGGAGTAGAATTCCTGGGGCTCTGGAGCTGGCATCCTGCCATTTTATTCATCCATGTATTTGTGACCATGAAAAATGCTGAAAGCATCCGTGGTACTCTGTAGCACTCATGTACACAACCCTTTTTGTGTTAGCCATTGATGTTCCAAAATATTGGGAAGATTATTGCGGGACATTGACATACATGTTGGTTCTCCTCAGCTTTTGTGCTGTGTCCATGGAGGGTTAAAGTGGGAGAAACCAGACTCCAAGCTGAGAGGGGTTTTGTTTTTGTTTTTGCTTGGAGGGTTGGAACACAGAATGAGTAGAACAGATATACTTTGTGATACATGTATCTATTATGTTTAAATATAATCTGATGTTATCAATCTAATTAAATCATTGTTATTTAATACGAGAGTGGCTAAGAATTCAGTTGGGCATCTAGGTGGCATTGTGGATAGAGCACTAGGCTTGGAATCAGGAAGACTCATATTCATGAGTTCAAATCTGGCCTTAGATATTTAATGTGTGACCCTGGAAAAGTCATTTAACCCCATTTACCTAAGTTTCTCATTTGTAAAAAGGGGCTAGAGAAGGCAATGTCAAACCATGCCAGTATCTTTTCCAAGAAAATCCCAAATGGGGTCATGAAGAATTAGATACAACTGAAACGACTTGTCAACAGCAACAAAGAGAAGACATTGGATCTGGAAAAAAGGAGAAGGGCATGACAAAGAGTTGAAGGGCAGAGATTTACAAGTGATAAGACATTCACACATACTTAGAAAAGAGTCTGCAACTCAGCTATGAGAGATGGGGTGCTGGGTGATTGACAGCCACTTCATCTGACTTATGGTTGACTAAAGCCCGGCATCAGGCAATACTACTGTTTTGTATAGCTGATAGGATCACAGCTTTAGAGCTTATGTTGCCAATTCCCCATTCTGCAGATGAGAAGACTGAGGTCCAGAGATTTGAAGTATTTTGCTTAAAGGTTCTCCAGTTCCAAATCCTTCACTTCATGACCACTAAGGTCTTTCTTCTAGATCCTACCAAACCTGGCTCTGCCATTGATTCCTTGAATAACCTTGGGTGAGTACCTTCCCCTATCTGGGCCTCAGTTTTCTCATCTGTAAAATAATGGAATTGGTTTCATGTCTCTAAATTCCCTTATGGTTCTACATCCAATGATCCTTTGAATTCCACAATGTCTTATTCTGTGGGTATGCAATAAGTGTTTTCTGATTCTGACAATGGTGAGAATAAAGGGTTCTGTACTACCTATCAGAAGAGAAGAATTCTCTATGAATCTCTTTAGCTTGGGTAATCAGAGATCTCACAATGAAATCTTTTAAGGTATTCCAGATATGTGTTCATATATATATATATATATATATATACACACACACACACACACACACACACACATATATATTCACAATAACTCACTTGTTAAGAGTTCACTCTCTTGGAAAACTCAGTTGGAAAGCAGCCAAGAATCAGGCAGGAATCACAAAGGGCCTGAGAGCAGTCAAAATAAATGTCACCAGACCCATACCCACAGGAATGTCTTTAGGCTCCTCACTAAGTGCCCATTTATTCTTAATTTACACAACATTCTAATAAGCCTGGTTTTATGGTTTCTCAGCCCACAGAAGACTAGATGCTTCAAATGAGATAGAGGAGAAGAAAAGTGCAAGAAGCAAGCATACCGACAAGAAGAAACGATAGCTCTTAGCCTGATGTTTAGAGACTAGATAAACAAATGGCCAGGGCAACAAGCAGACAAAATCGCCCAGATCTCAGGTCCACTTCCCAAGGTCCCTGCTTTAATTTCAGAACATTTGAAATATCCAATGTACTTAGAAATTGGTGACTCTGTGATGACCGTTCTGCCTTTTCCCTCTCCCTTCCTTCTAATCTTTTCCCACAAGCCACTCAGAATGCCCTAGCTCTCCTGGTCAGGTAAGGAACCAATCTTTAATCCAACGGACATAAGACAGCTCTGAAGAGCTCTCTTTTTCCTAGATAAGTGAGCAAAGAAGTAGCAGAAAGTATGCTTGGTGTAAAGTCTAGGCAAAGTGTGACAAAAAGCATATAGTTAATTTCAAACTCCTGATGTAATCCTGTCTCTCTGACTTGGCAAGAGTTCAGTCTCATTTTCTTTAAACGAGTCTCTCTAGATCTCTTGCCCTTCCCAACCTCATATGGAAGACAGGGTGGAGGCAGGGTGGTTAAATAGAATAAATCATAACTCCATCCTTCCAGTCCCTATAAAACAATAGGTGCCCTTAGGGCTAAGGACTCCCATCCAACTTCCAAAGGGCCATTTCATAGATCAAAAGTTGTGGCAGACCTCCAGATCCTCCAAGAGGAAATGAAACCATACACAAAATACAATAGATTTGCAATAAGTATTTAGAAAAGAAAGAAGCCACGGGGAAAGCAGTCAATAAGACTTCCTTGAGAAATGGTCATGCCAGGCTAACCTCATACCATTTTTGACAGTGACTAGACTCGTAGATCTGGAGAATGTTGTGAATAGAATCTATTTAGGCTTTAGCAAAATATTTGCCATGGTTTCTCATGCTGTCTTTATGGACAAGATGGAGAGATGTGTGCTAAATGATAGAACTATCAGATGGATTCCAAATGGGTAGGGGACCAGATCCAAGGTATAGTTATTGATGGTTCATGTCAAGTTGGAGGCCCCAGAGATTTGAATTTGGCTCTGTGTTGTTCAATGTTGTTAGCAATGGCTTAGATTTGGGGCTTGCTTGTGAAATGCAGAGGACACAGAACTGGGAGGGAGAATTAGCATGCGGAACAGCAGAGTCAGTATCCAAATGAGCAAAAAGAGTGAGCAAAATTGAGTAAGATGTCATTTAGGAGGATTGAGCGGAAGATTCTATGTTTGAATTCAAAAAATCAGCTTTAGACCTTGCTGTTTGTCCTTCATTTTCAAAGAGAACCAATGACACCTTGGGGTGGTGACTTGCCTGTGAATTGGATTTAAGTGAGGCGATGTCACGTGTCACTGATGACATGATGTCATCAGCGTCACTCTCTCTTCCAGAGTCATCAAAGTCCAGTGGTAGGACAAAAGTCAGCATAACTGGTAACGGCCCAGGATGCAATGGATGACTGTGGCGTCTTCGATGTCTGACCAAGCTCTTTTACAACGCCAGCTTCAGCGTCCTTCATGACCATCGAAACGCATTGTTCTCATCCTCCCGTTCCGCCTGGGGGAAGCCTTCACATGCTTGGGGTAGGCATCCCCCTAACTCACTGATGGGTTTGAGGCCTGTCAGTTACCCTCAACCTGAGTTAGATCATCTGTGGAGATGGTTTTACCAGGTGTGGCCACTGTGCATGCTACAGCTTCTTGGAGCCACAGGGGAGAGTTGGGTGACCAGTTGGACACTAACGGTGGATGAGCAGCCTGAAAGGGCTCAGCAAGCCCTGCCACCAGAGGTTCTCGTCCTCCTGAACACCCCATGCAGGTTAAGAAAGCTCTGGCTAGACAAATGTTCTCCTGAAAACACCCTAGAAGCTAAGGTTGATTGTAAGGCTGTTATGAGTCATCTCTGTGACAAGACAGTCAAGGAACTCGTGGTATTGTACTTTAAGAAAAGACATTGTATCCAGAACAAAGAAGGAGATAGTCTCAATGTACTTTATCTTGGTCAAACAAGGAAGGTCCTAAAGATACTTTGATATCCATGAAGTATAAAAAGACGTAGAAGGATCCCACAGGATGACAAGGCATAGACAGGTTATATGACGGAGGGAATACCCACATGAAGTCACTACTAAATAATGTGGGGGCAAATTTATGTGGGGTGTATCTGTTCACAGTACTGGTGATTACCCCAGTCGGGAAGACAAACAGAGCAGATACTCACAGGTCATTGGCCCAGCTTTCTTCATGGTCATGCTTACAGGGTATTAGGTTAAACTCTAGTCCTTGGTGGTTTCCCCTACTAGTGTCATGGTAAACTCTCTGGTTACAGGACATACTTGCATACACTAAAGGACAAGACAATACAGCAATCAGTCATTAATTAATCAATATTTACTAAATATCTACTAGGCACTTTGCTAAATGCTAGGAGTACCAAGACAACAATGAAGCGGTCCCCCACGGAAGAAGCTTACATTCTGTCAGAGAAGACAACATGTACACATATAGATAAATACAAATTCATACAAAATAAGGAGATACAGAATAAATACAATGTAATTTTTGGTGGTGCGGTGGATAGAGTACTGGTCCTGGAGTCAGAAAGACCTGAGTTCAAATCTGGCCTCAGACACTAGCTGTGTGACCCTGGACAAGTTACTTAACCCTGTTTGCCTCAGTTTCCTCATCTGCAAAATGAGCTGGAGAAGGAAATAACAAACCGCTCCAACATCATTGCCAAGAAAACCCCACATGGGGTCACAAAGAGTTGGACATGACTGAATGATTTTTAGTGGGGACATTGGAAGCTATGGGATATGTTATATGTAACAGTTACTATACTTGGCATATTCTTCTGCTAGATAAGGCATTGCAGCAAGAGGGCCACAGGTCACCAAATCAGAGTAAAAATCAGGGAGAAGAGTTCTGCTCTTATAACAAACCTGGAAGGCAATGATCAGCTGACTAACAGAAAGTTAACAATTTCCTAACAATGTCTAGTTAGCTAGTTATATATGTACACACACACGCACACACACACACACACACATATATATACACACATATGTATATAAATTTAGGTTTAGCTATTAGATTGGCAATAGATGCTAGAGAATATATAGAACATATGCTTTGGAATATATAGAACAAATTCTATATATGCTATAGGTTTCTTATAGCATAAAGAATATGTTCTATATTGAACATATTCTATAGCATATATTTTATTCTAAATATTCTATGTAATATATGCATTCTAAATATGTTCTAATAAATGGAATATTCTATTTGATATTACATAGTCTAAACATATTCTATCCTGTAGAATTTATATAATATATATATGTTCTAAAACCTATCTACATAGAAAAGATAAATGATTGATAGATATGAGAGAGAGAGAGAGAGAGGGGAGAGAGAGAGAGAGAGAGAGAGAGAGAGAGAGAGAGAGAGAGAGTCACTTCTTATACGAGTGGTTGCATCTTTAAACTAGTCTCTATTTCAGTGTAAAATGAGCAGGGGAAGGAAATAAGCATTTATATAGCACATATTATGTACTAGGCATTGTTCTAAGTGCTTTTTACAAATACAGATAATTTTTGAACATACATGTATATAATACATAGAAGAAATTCAGTCCTGCATTCTAATTCTAAATTTCATCTTACATATTCTAAATCTATATCTACGTAAATTATATGTATTCTAAATCTATTCTCTATCATCCATCTATCTATTTATCCTGACTTTCTGTCTGTCTGTCTGTCTGTCCATCTGTCTATCCATGAGAGAAAAAATAAAGGGAAATCAGTTGAAGTCTTCAGTTGACCTTGGAGTCAGGGCAAAGACTTACTATTCTGTGGATGGTCTTAGCAGGAGAAGAGCAAGGGTGTTTTTTTCTATGTCTAACAATCAGGGGAACTGGGGATGAGCATGAATATAAACTTAGTGGGGCATATCACTTTATACTGAAATGGAGACTACTTTAAAGATGGAGTCACTCATTCCACAGGAGGAGAGATAAAGAGTCCTTCTCTCTCTCTCTCTCTCCCCCTCCCTCTCTCTCTCTCTCTCTCTCTCTCTCTCTCTCTCTCTCTCTCTCTCTCTCTCTCTCTTTCTCTCTCTCTCCAGCATATGCCCCATATTCAAGCAAATCCCTTGGTAGCAGTATGCTAAAATGTTTTACTCAGTTGTCCTGCCCCCGATTCACTCCTATTTGATTCTGGCACAAGAACTGATATACCTAAAAATTCCTTGGAGTGCCTGCCTTACAAGATGGCTGGGAATAAAATGCTTTTCATATTGTAAAATGTTACTTAAATACGAATTATTATTATTAATTATCATTATTATTACTACTACTACTACTGTCATCAAGAACAGGTTCTTATATTCAGCATGATTATTAAGCCAAGGAATTGGGTAAAATGGTTTATAAAACTTTTCATTCACATGCTTAAGATCAAAAGAAAGTTATGGTGTCTGCTATATTAAGTTTTAGTCATCTGAAAAATGCAATTGATAATGCTGAATAAATACAGGCTTATTTTAAGAAAAATAAGGCACTGATGTGCATGTTGAGTCCATGTGAGTGCTGCTGGTTGTTAATAGTCACATGCTTCTGTGTTATGAGTTCTTTATTGAGCAATGCCAAACTTAATAGAACCAAGAGCAGCAAATAAATTCATGTTCATTATCTTTTCTGGACATATTTTTGATGAGACATAATGTTCATGATAAAATGGCTTCACTGAAAAGCTTTTTGATTGACAAGAGAAAAACATAATGATATTTCAAGTGTTGTGTCTTTTCTTGGGAAATATCCAAATGAATTTGTTATATTTTAAAATATTAGTGTACTTAACTCCCTTTTTGGTCCTAATTGGAGATCAAATCCTGGATCTGAGGGGGAAAATTTTTTTTTAAAATCTCAAATTTTTTGGAGAAAAATTGAATTTTAAAGAATTTTTGCTTTTGAATCAATTTAAAAGGAAAGCATTTTGTAAGCTTCACAGCACCATGTTAATGTGAATTGTTGTTACTCTTATTGTATTTCATACTGATAATTTTCTTTCCTCCAATTCAGGTAATTTCCTTGTTCCGATTCTCTCCAAAATGGACTCATTGTACTTCACTAATCTACTTACTGTTTGGAACTTGAGCTGAATTAGTGAAAAAAGATGTTCCATAAGATTACTTTTTGAGTAGTTACGCTGAGGTCTCCTTCATCAACTTGCAACAGCCAACTAGGACCAAAAAAAGTGGGGGGGAGGGGAAGAGCAATAAACAAAAGCAGGGGAAAGGAAACAGATCATAAAACTATCAAATGAGCACTATGCAACAAAATGGTGCTGATATGACACTTAAGTCCTACCATGTAAAAGAACATGACTAATCTTGGGAAGAAAGTTATCAAGTCAACACACATTTATGGAGTGCCCATTGTGTGCTGGATGCTCTGCTAAGTGCTGGAGATACAAAGAAAGGGATGATAGCTAATAAGCTGGCTAATGAATAAGGGGAATACCTTGGGTGGGAGAAGGGGGAAAACATTGATAGAGCACCTACTATGTGCTAGGTTTCATTACAGATAGTATCTCATTGTATCTTAGACATAATATACTTAGATTTCAGCAAAATGCTTGAAGTTTCTCATTGATGATAATGATGGTGATAGCTAACATTTGCATAGCACTTACTATGTGCCAGGCACTGTGCTAAGCACTTTTCAATAATTACCTCGTTTGATCCTTACAACAATCCTGGGAAGTAGGTGTTATTATTATCCCCACTTTACATATGAGGAAACTGAGGCAAACAAAGATTAACTGACTTGCCTAGGATCATATAACTAGAAAGTGTCTGAATCTGGATTTGAACTCAGGTCTTCCTGATTCCAGGTTCAGTGCTCTATCCATGGTACCACCTAGTTGCCTTATTCTATCTTTGTGGACAAGATAAAAAGAAATAGGCTACATGGTGGTGCAATTAGATGAAATCTGAGCTACGCGAGTGACCATACTCAAAATTTAGCCATTAATGGTTTGATGTCAGTTTGGAGGGAAATCCATAGGGGAGAAGTTGAGGCACCAGTGTTTGGCCCTGCACTCTTTAGTATTAGGAATACTTTCAGCATAATAAAGCATAGTAATATAGTAATAACAACCAGCCATCATGTTACACTGATAACTGAAGGAGAAAAAAGTCTTTGAAAAAATACAGCATACATTCATGTCAAAAATGCTGAAATGCATTTTTCAGACTACTGAAAAAGCATTCATCTAAAACCCAAAGCTGGCATTACTTGTGATGGAAAAACACTTCAAGAGGTGGAGCCAAGATGGCGGAGTACAGGCCTCAACTCAGCTGAGCTCTCCAACTTTCCCCTCCAAGCAACTTTAAAATAATACCTCAAATAAAACTTTGGAGAGGCAGAGCCAACAAAAGGTCTGGGGAAGACATTTTTCCAGCCTAAGAAAACTTAAGAGGTCGGCAGAAGAAGTCTGTGACACTGGGGAGGTGGCCTATGTGCAGTCCACAAACATGGTGGTGGCAACAGTAATCCCAGCAGGATCAGCAGTGTTGGAAGCTCTTAGCCAAGAGACAGAAAGGGGATTAGACAACTGATCAGAAAGACATTAGAGAGTATCCTTTGCTGGTACTGGGTACAGTTGGCACTGATTGGCAACTCTTATGCCTATGCACAGCTCTGGGTCACAATTTCAGGATAGACCTCCATGTGCTTCAGCATAGCCCTGGACAAACAGGTAGCCTCCAGCAGCCGCACTGCCACAGTGAAGCCCCAGGGAAACACAGAAATACCCTACCAGCCTCAGCACATGCCAGACACCAGCACTAGGACCCCAGCTCAGCACCAGGTAAGCTGCCAGACCCTTGTGACTTCCAGCAGCACCAGCTACACACCAATTATAAGTCAAGAAATCTATCAATCCAAATGAAAGGAGCAAATATTGATGAAAATAAAAATGGCCCAGAATAACAAAAAAGGAAGCATACTACTTAAACAATCCTATCTTAGAAAAAGAAATTGAAATAGCCATTGATGAGTTCCCTAAGATAAAATCCCTAGGACTAGATGGATTCACAGGTTAGCTCTACCAAATATTTAAGAATAAGTCATTCAAATACCATACAAACTATTTAGAACAATAGGCAAAGGAATCCTACCAAATTTCTTTTATGATAAAAATATGCTGCTTATAGTGGAACTGGGAAGAGCAAAAATAGGGAAAAAACTATCAGGATAATCGACCACATCAGTAATAAAACCAACAAAAATCATACGATTATCTCAATAAATGCAGAGAAAGCTTTTGCCAAAAAACAACACTCATTCCTATTAAAAAGTATAGAAAGTATAGGAATAAATAGAGTTTTCCTTAAAATGATAATTAGTATCTATCTAAAATCATCAATAAGCATTACCTGTAATTTGGGGATCAGCTGATTAGGTGACTTCACAACAAGATCAAGGGTGAAACAAGGATGCCCATTAGCACAACTATTATTCAATATTGTACTAGAAATACTAACTATAGCAATAAGACCAGAAAGACAAAAGATAAGAAAGACAAAAAAAGACAAGAAAAGCAAAAAAGAAAAGAAATAGAAGGAATCAGAATGGGCAATGAGGAAACAAAACAACCATTCTTTACCCGAGAATCCTAGAACATCAACTAAAAAACCAGTTGAAACAATTAACAACTTTAGCATAGTTTCAGGATATAAAATAAACCACCCAAATCATCAGCATTTCTACTTATTACCAACAAAGTCTAGCAGGAAGAGAAAGAAAGAGAAATTCCATTTTAAATAACAGCAGGCAATATTAAATCCTTGGGTATCTTCCTGCCAAAACAAACCCAGTAATTATATGTACACAATTAAAACACATTTTTTTCATACAAATAAAGACAGATCTAAACAATTGGAGAAATATTCATTGCTCATGGGTAGGTGAAGCCGATATAATAAAAATGATAATCATACCTAAATTAATTAACTTATTTAGTGACATACCAATCAAACTACCAAAAACTATGTTATAAAACTAGAATAAATAATAACAAAATTCATCTGGAAGAACAAAAGGTTAAGAACATCAAGGGAATCAATAAAAACTGTCAAATAAAAACTATCAGTACCAGATTTCAAACTGTATCACAAAGCAGTAATCATCAACACAGTTTAGAAATAGAGTGGTGGATCAGTGGAATGGATTAGATACAGATTATATGGTAGCAAATGACCATAGTAATCTAGTGTTTGATAAACCCAAAGATCCAAGCTTTGGGGATAAGAACTGACTATTTGACAAAAATTGCCAGAAAAAATGGAAAGCAGTTTGGCAGAAACTAGGTATAGACCAACATTCACATCATATACCAAGATAAGGTCAAAATGGGTATACAATTTAGACATAAAGGGTAATAGCATTAGTACGTTAGTGAAGAATGGAAAATTATACTTGTCAGATCTATGAAAAAAGAAGATTTTGTGGCCAAATAAAAGATAGAGGATCACAGGATGTAAAATGGATTTATTACGTTAAATTAAAAAGATTTTACACAAACAAAAGCAACGCAGCCAGAATTTGAAAGAAAGCAGGAAACTGGGAAAATTTTTACAGTGTCTCTGATAAAGGTGTCATTTCTCAAATATATAGAGACTGAGTCAAATTCGTAAGAATACAAGTCATACCCCAATTGATAAGTAAAAAAAGGATATGAACAGTTTTCAGAAAAAGAAATCAAAACTATCTACAGTCATATAAAAAATGTCCTAAGTCACTATTGCTTAAGGAAATGCAAACTAAAAAAACTCTGAGGTACCACCTTATACCTGCTAGAGAAGCTAAAATGACAGAATAGGAAAAAAAAACCACAAATGTTGGAGGAGATGTGGAAAAATTGAAACAATAATGCAAAGTAATGGTGGAGTTGCTGTGAACTGATGCAACCATTCTGGAGAGCAATTTGGAACTATACCCAAAACTGTAAAACTGTGAATACCCTTTCACCCAGCAACACAACCACTAAGTCTTTATCCCAAAGAGATACAAGAAGAAGGAAAAGGGCTTACATGTGCAAAAATATAGCATCTCTTTTGGTGTTTATAAAGAATTAGAAATGGTGGGGATGCCCATCAACTGGGGAATGGCTAAACAAGTTGTGGTATATGATTGTGATGGAATACTGTTGTGCTATAAGAAATGGCAAGCAGGATGGTTTCAGAAAAAACCTGGGAAACCTTATATGAACTGATGCAAAATGAAGTGAGCTGTTACTATATACATTGTGTATAGTAACAGCAAATATTATACAATGACCAATTGTGAATGACACCTATTCTGATCAATACAGTGATCCAAGACAATTCTGAAGGACTTATGATGAAAAATGCTCTCTATCTCCAGAGAAAGAACTGCTGGAGTCTGAATGCAGATTAGAGTATACTATTTTTATACCATTTTTCTATTTATACTATTTTGTACTATTTGTACTATTTTTCATTTTCTTTTTTTTTAAAACATGATTTCACATGTGTAATTGAAATCATATTTCTCACCTTCACAATGGGTGGGATGGGGTAGGAGGGAGAGAATTTGGAACTCAAAATGTAAAAAAATGAATGTTAATAACCATTTTTTTTAAAAAAAGGAAAAACACTTCAAGACGTCTTAATAAGAATGGGAACGAAGCAAGGATGCCTCTTGTTTCCATTCTAATTTGACATGGCACTAGAAATGTTAGCGGTAGCAATAAGATGAGAGAAATAAGCCAAGGGAATGAGCATAAGCAAACAGGAAGCCAAATAATCTCAAACTGTGGACTACATGATGGTTTTACTTAGAAACCCTGGCAAACAAACATAAACATTAACCAAAACAATTCTCGGCATCATTAAAGTGCTAGGGTCTGTACAACCTCAAAATAATTAGCATTTCTCTATATTACTAACAAAACACAGAAAGGAAAGATAGAGGGGAAATCCATTTAAAATCACAAAATAAATGCATTAAGCACCTAGGAATTAATCTACCAAGACACACATGACTCATAGGACTTACATAACTTCCAACCAATTTTCACAGAAGTAAAGGAAGACCTAAGTAATCATTGAGATATTCTGTTTTCTTATCTGGGCCATAATGACATAATATAAATCATGTTGCTTTCCAAATTAATATAAAGGTTTAACACTATTCCTATCAAACTAGCAAGGGGACTATTTTATAGAATTAAATTAAATGACATGGAAGAATCAAAGGTCAAGAATATCAAAGTAAATAGCGGGAAAAATGTAGGAATGAAGGGGATTTTTCTTTACCAGATATTACATTATATTACAAAGCATTCATTATAAAAACTAACTGGTGCTAGATTTTTAAAATAGAAAAGTAGACTGGTAGGGTAATAAATGGGATAAGCAAGACTGAGAACAAACACAGACAGCAGTCTCATTTTTGATAAGTGCAAGACTGAAATGGAATGGAAAAGCATTTAGTTAAGTGCTTAATGACTACCAAGTATTATGCTGAGCATTGAAGATACAAATAGAAAATTGAGACAGACCTGTTCTCCTATGGGTCGCATTCTAATTAGGGGAGAAAATACATAAAGGAGTGTTCAACTTCATGGCAGATGGAAAAGGTAAGTGTAGAGGGCACAGCAGTAGGAGAGACGGGAAGGCCTAGTGGATCTTGGGAAGCAATGGTAGGGCAGATGGTCCCTGAACAGTGAGTGTTGGGAGAGGGTAGTGGGGTCCAAGGGTTGGAGTGGAGTGAGGTTCTGGTTACCTCAGGTAGAATGTGGTCAGCATTCCACTGAGACTGGATGTTCAATGCATGGTGGAAACTGGGTAACAGGCATTTGGGCAGAGGAGAGGAAGGCTTCTTAGTTTGCCTATTTGTTAGATACCTGTTGGCTAGGAAGCAGGGGCAGGGTGAGGGGGAAAGGAACTATTGAGAAAGGAATTACAGAGGTAAGCGTAAGAGAAAGTCCCATAAGAACCATTAAAAAGTTTTGAAATAATTTTGGTAGAAAATAAATTTAGATCAATACCCTATACCATATATTGCAATAAATTCCATATGGACAAGAAGTAATAAAAGAAAAATTCATCAAAAATTTACAGGAAAATGAAAAGCTTTGTCTTTCATAATTTGGGAAAGGTAAAACTATTTAATCAAGAATGAAGTAGAATTACAAAATACAAGAAATACTTTCTTGTTTATATAATGTTTTTAAAACTTCAGCAAAAATACAAGCAATGCTACCAGGGGAAGAAGAAATGACTCATGAAAGAAATCCTTGCATTTAACATCTCTAATAAAAGTCTGTCAAACAGGAGCTGTAGGAGATTGGCAGATATCTGAGAATTAGAGCCAGTCCCCAAGAGAGAAGTGGTCAAAGAACATGAAGTATTTTTCAAAAGAACCAATGCAAATTATTAATCTGAAAAAAAGTGTTCTCAATCACTAATAATGCAAGGAATACTGATTAAAACATGTTACACCTCTCATGGTAAAATGTGCTAAAAGACAGGAAAACAATGTTGGAGGGACTGTGGGAAGGCAGGCAATCATCTGCCACTGATGGATTCTAGAAAACACCTTGGAGTTATGCAAGAAAAGTTACAAAATTGTTCATATTCTTTGATTCAGAGATCCCACCATTGAATGTATACCTCAGGGACATTAATGATAGCAAGAAAAGACTCACATGTACAAAATATTTATAACAGCATCATTTGGGATGCTGGTAGCTCAGTGGCCCAGTGGATAGAGCCCCTGAACCTGGGCTCAGGAAGTCCTGAGTTCAAATATGGCCACATAAACTTTCAAACTGTGTGACCCTGGACAAATCACTTGACCTCTGTTCGCCTCAGTTTCCTCATCTGTAAAATGGCGATAATAGTACCTACCTCCCAGGGTTGTCTTGAGGATCAAGTGAGATAATAATTATAAATTGCTTAGCATAGTGCCTGGCACATAGTAAGCATGATATAAATGTTAGCTATTATTATCATTATTAATTATTATCATTATTAATACCCTCTCTTCACAGGGTTGTTGTGAGAATCAAAACAGATAGTATTTGTAAAATACTCTGCAACATTTCAAGAGCTATGTAAAAGATAGTTATTATTTGTGGTGACAGAAAACTGGAAACCAAGAATATGCTTAATGTTGGATGAATAGTTAGACAATGGTGGTATATGGATGTAATAAAATGTTATTACGCCATAAGAAAAATATGAAGACTTCAGAGAGGCTTTATGAAGTGAGGTGGAGCAGAGAAAGCACAGCCAAGTGAACACATGGGTAGTTCCAGGGATGTAAATGAAGATAACGGTAAAAGGGAACAAAACTCAGGTCAAAAACAATGGAAAATGTTAATGCCAAACTATCAGCGTTAGAGCATGCATCCTTCCTTTCTGTTAACAACCAGTAAACTACAAAAGTGAAAGTGACACATGCCATCAGTAAAATCAGGCAGTTCTGCCCAACTATTTTCACAGGACGTGCTTCTGTGAGGGGTTGGTTTTGGTGTTCATTGACTATTTTCTCAAAAATATCATGTTTTTAAAAAGGAAAGATATCATGTCAAAGCAGCTAGAATTTATGTTTTAAAAAATTGAATGGAATAAAGAAAAACACATCTATCCTTGCCATTTTGATGAATAAAGACACAGTTCTATAATTGAAAAAGAATCGTGGGATCTGAAGAATCATAGGCTTGAAAGATATTTAAGTTTATGTCTCTCCTTTCTTCCGTTAATCTTTTCCTCCTTCCTTATGCATAACACCTTTTTACAAACTTCATAGCATCAGTCAAAACCTGATTAGAACTGTGCAAGGGATTTCAAGTCTTTAAAGAGAACTATTAAAATGGCTTGAAGTTGGTAGAAGGCCAGCTGACCTCTGAGCTCTGGTTCAGGATTGATGGTCTTAAAGTCTCCTTGGAAGCAGGCTCATCTAGAGGACTTGGGGAGTGTACCTAAAATGCTAACAAGCCTGGGTCACTGTGCTGGCATACTATGGAAGCTGACTTGGTTATATAACCAGGGACATCTTAGTTATTGTCTGATTTAATCAGCTGTTGTGGCAATTTATACCCTGGTTCCTGCAAACCCTTCCAGATCACCCTCATCCTTAAAATAAAGAAATAAATAAATAGAAATGTCAATTGGCCCTGCCCTTCCTGTAAGCCATCTCTCTATATGTCTCTTTTCTTTTGAAGTCAAACTCCTAGAAAAGCAAAGAAACCTCTTGCATTCATTGCCTCCATTTTCTAATCTACTTCTTACTTTCTAAACTGCTGCCATCTGGCTTCTGGTTGCTTGCTGTCCTTCCCACCAGAAGAGATCAAATGATCTGTTGGGGTCAAGGTACAGTGTGCCTGATTGTGGCTGATCAGACCAATATGAGCTCGTAATGTTCTACCACAGGTTGGGCACAAATAGTCCACGTGACCATTTGGAATGGAGATGTCTCTAAATCTGCCCATCTCATATTTCTTTTAAGCTACTGAAATTCTGCTTTGTTCATAGAACATGGAGCCTTCTTTGAAGTGGGCATGCCATGCTGGGTGATCCTGTGCCAGTGTCTCCCATGACTCCCAATCAATTCCAAAGCTCTTCAAAGAGACCCTGAGAGTGCCCTTGTATTGCCTCTTCTGACCTCCTTGTGAGTGCTCGCTTTGTGTGAGTTCTCTGTAAAATAGTCTTTTAGGCAAATGCACATTTGGCATTTGAACATGGGCAGCCCATTGGAGTTGTGCTCTCTGTAGCAGAGTTTGAATGCTTGGCAATTCAGCTAGAGAAAGAAGTTCAGTGTCTGCTACCTTATCCTGCCAGGTGATGATCTTCAGAATTTTCCTAAGAATTCACATGGAAGTGATTCTGCTTACTGTCCGTGTTTCACAGGCATACAACAATGAGGTCAGCACAACTATTCTGCAGATCTTCAGTTTGGTAGGTGGCCTAAATACCTCTTTTCTCTCACACTTTCTTTCAGAGCCTCCCAAACACTGAGCTAGCTCTGGCAATGTGTGTGTCAATCTCATCATCTATGTGTACATCCCTGGAAAGTATGCTGCCAAGGTAGGTGAACTTATCTGCAGCATTAAAAATTTCTTCATTTACTGTAACTAATGATGTCATGTATGGCTGATGTGATGCTGGCTGGTGGAGAACCTCTGTTTTCTTGGTGGTAATTGTTAGATCAAAATTAGCACAAGCAGCAGACAATCGATCCATACCCTGTTTGTTGTATCTCAGCCTCAGAGGCTGCGTTGAGTGCACAATCATCTATGAACAAAATGTTGCACACCAACTTTCCCTCTGCTTTAGTCTTGGCCTAAATCCTTTTCAAGTTAGGTAAGTTACTGTCAGTGCAGTTTGATGCTGGTTTTGTTCTCATTGAAAGTATCTGACAACACTGCCAAAAATCATGCTGAAAAGCATGGGAGCAAGCACACAGACTTGCTTCACTCCATTGGTGACTGGAAAAATGCAAAGGCATCATCCATTTTCCAGACCCTGTGCAAACATACCATCATGGAACTGGCATACAATACTGATGAACTTCTCTGGGCAACCAGATTTTGCCATGATCTTCCATAATCCCTCATGATTGACCTTATCAAAAGCCTTGGTCAGATCAATGAACATTGTGTGCAGACCTCTATTCTTCTGGTATTTCTCCTGGAGTTTTTGGGCAGCAAACCCTATACTGATTGTTCCTTGGTCAACTTTATGCTGCCCTCTGCTTTTGAATCCCTATCATCTATGATTTTGAATGTCCTATCACCTATGACCTGCCCTGTCACTACTCTTCTCTTCCCAAACCCAACTCTGAATTCCTCCTCCTGTTCTTTTCATGAGCAGCTAAATGAAACTAGAAGAAATCTCATAACTCTTTTCACTTGATACATTGCCGCTGTATGCAATCCAGTATCACTTTGGCCCTCAGTGCAGCACGGAAGTCCTTTTATTCTTCCTTAATTGATTCCCTATCACAACCCCACAGGAGCAATTTCAAACCTTTTCTGCCTTCTCATGCCCTGCCCCCCACCCATATCCCCACTCTCCATCATCTGGGGATCTTGCCTTTTACGTTCAGATTGAGGTCATTCTATGAGAAATCTCCCTTTGCTCATGCTCTTCATCTCAAAACCCCTTGACCTCATCTCCTACTCTCCTCTCTTTCCCCCAGACTCTAACAAGGAAGTGAAACTCTTCCTGCCAAGGCCGCCTCTTCTACATGTGCTCCTTATCCCATCCCCTCCTATTTTCCCCAGATTGTGTCCTTAATCACTCTCTTCCACACTAGACACAGAAAACAACTTTTCACGTATCATTGCAGAGTTTCCTAAGACACTGAGAGTTTAAATTAATTGCCCACCATGTCATGGTTAGTGTCAGCTAGGTGGCTCAAGTGGATACAGCTCTAGGCCTGGAGTCAGGAAGATCTGAATTCTGACACTTACTAACTATGTGACCCTAGGCAAGTCACTTAACCTCTGTTTGCCTTAATCTAGTGGAAAAAAAAATGGAAAACCACTCCAAGAAAACTCCATGGACAGTATGGTTTAAAGGGTCATGAAGTCAGATGTGACTGAAAAGTACTACAAGGATATTATTTTATTGGCAGCTAGGTGGCACAGTGGATAGAGCACTGGGCTTAGAATCAGGAAGGCTCATCTTCCTGAGTTCAAATCTGGCCTCAGACACTTAGTAACTATGTGACCCTGGGCAAGTCACTCAACCTTGTTTGTCTTCAGTTTCCTCAATTGTAAAATGAGCTGAAGAAGGAAATGGCAAACCACTTCAGTGCCAACAAAACCCCAAACGGGGTCACGAAGAGTTGGATGTGACTGAAACAATTGAACAACAAGTATATGTCATAGTTGATGTGTTAGGAGCAGTACTTGAACCTGGGTCTTTCTCAATCCACATCTAGCCTTCTATCTACTATTCCAGGCTCCCTCTCAGCTCCCACCATTTAAGAGGAAAAGTAAACAAGGATGAATGGCCAAAGAATCCTCATAGAGACTTAGCAGAAGTAATTAAAAAGCTGTTGTGACATTTTATGCTTTGCAATTCATTTATTTAAATGTAAATAGTTGCAAAGCAAATTTAATTGGCAGTATTCATGTTTAATATTGTTTATAATAAATCATTAAAAAATGAAAAGCACAGAACAACTGCTTCAAATATTTACCACTGCCATGAATTTAATATCATGGTACCACAGATGTCCTCTGAACAGTGTTTTCCCTTCCCTATTTAGGCACAAATGTACCAGGATTATTTACCAAAGGTCTATAAAAACAGTATAATCATTTTGATTATGATGAAATAAGGATGAAATAGCAGCTTGTTTTAGGAATGTGTGTGTGTGTGTTTGGAGGGGAATGGGGTATGGGTAGATTAAATTTGGTTCTAAATGTACCCAATGTTGGATTCCAAATGAGAGAAGCATTTACTAATGAGTGAAGAAGGACGTCAACTATGTCTGGTGGGTTTAAGAAAGAGTCCAGAAGACCTGCCTCACCAAAAGCATCTCTGCCACTGACCTGGCACACTGGCTGAAATGGTCACCATTCCCTTCGCCCTTTCAAGATCCTCTTAAAGAGAAAGTGCACTTTAGCTGGGTTAAGGCATTTAGCTCTCTAGGATGGTTCCACTAGCAGGATGTTCATCGGAAAGGATTGGTTTATGATTAATATGTGCTACCACCGCTATCACCCTGCTGAGAGCTTTCAGGGAATGGGGCATAGGCTAGACGAGTTTTTATGGAACAGAAGGTAGGAGGAAAGGGAGGAATCCAATGTATGGGGATCTGCCAACAGTGAACTCTAGATAAGATTAGAAGCTGGAAGCAGAGAGGAGCTCCTTAATAGTGCATCCAGTGGACCTCTACCTGGCAGTGACCACAGCACCCAGTGGAGCATTCCCAGGTGAGAGCTGGGGCTAAAACTACCCAGAAGAGGCTCCACACCACACTGACATGCCTGGCAGTGTCCACTCACCAGGCAAAGACCACATGCCACCTGAGACTGGCAGAGAATAGTATGGTAAAACAGTATGATGAAATCACCAGCAGATATTGGCGGTCCCGAAGGGCTGGAGATAAGTGTTGCCCTTCTCTGCATGTGTTCCTTACATGTAAGCCTCTTCATATGTGGTCCTTATGTGTATCTATTCCTTCCACTGACAGTGTGTGTATTCGTGGGGTAGTGTTCCATAGGTTTAATAAGGGAATGTTTTATTGTTGCTTTTCCTGTTACACTATTTCATTAAATGCCTATGCATTGAATTATGTTCTCTGACTAGTAAAATTAAATGCATGAGTGTGGAGGGGGGCTTATAAGCTGTAATTTGAAGTAGTTTCAAACCCACTGAGTACTGTGAGCCTGGGGTAGCTTCGACTGGGACACTCACTATGTGAAATGGTGCAATGTGCCTACATACTCACTTAACGTAAGACATCTCTAAGATATATCGTAACCATATGAGCAGAATAGAATAAACATACACCCAATTTTAAATCACGTTTGGTAATCAACTCTGAAAACCTTTGTTCAGACCTGCTTTAAATCATGCATGGAGTACTTTTAGTGGTCTAGAACAATCTATGGTGGAAGCTTCTTTGCATTCCACAAGAATCTACAAGTTGGTCTCAATTGCTAAATCTTAGGCTAAATACGGTAGAATTGGGATTCAGAGGATTAAGCAGAAATGGGTGGATTTGAACCCAGAATTGCACTAATGAAATTCAGACCTACCCATACTAACCTAGCGTTAGCATCTCCACTTCACAAACTCTGTCGTTCTCAAATACCAGGGTCAGAGTTGTAAAACGTGTAGGAAGAAACAGTTTATCCAGAATTCTATCAAACAGAACGGTGCTTCTGTGAGATTATGGAGATGTAGTCAGGGAGATGGTGGAAATAGACCTACAAGACCCTAGTTCACACTGACTCTTCTACTTAATTCCCATATGGCCTTGGGAAAGTCAATTCCTCTGGGCCTCAGATTCCTTAAATATAAAATGAAAGTAGTGGGCTGTAAGACTTCTGATGCGCCTAGTAGCTCTGAATTTATGATCTTATCATCCTAAGTGCATGAAGATGATCCCGGTGATTGAAGGTCAGTCTATTCTTAGAGAGGTTTGTCCAGTGGTGGTGATGAGTCTAAGCTGAGTCATTCATACTCTTGTGCTATCTACCTTGTGATCTATGCTACATGCAAAGTGACTGGTTAGAACTGGGTGGGGGGGCATAGTGGGGGGAAGTAGCCTGTGACAATATTAATTGGCATGTCCAGAGATTCAACAACAGACAACAGCCTCATTCACCCCATTCTTTATCCAACGTAGCTAAAATCTTGATAATTTTCCTTATTACAATCTAGGTATTACTTATCTTAAGAAGAATTGGGGTTCATAATCTAACCCCCCTCTTGTTTCTGCTCTACTAGTTGAAGCTTGAAATGGAAGACTTAAATTCTCTCTGCCTTTTCGGTGAACAAAGAGACTGTTGTCATATGTCTTAGGTCGTTGCATATCACTAATGGATTTTTAAAATGTCAGAAAAAATACCAGAAAACACGCTGTCTTTGATAAAGTAACTAGCATTGGAAATACCCTTTATTATACCCTGGGCAAATGCAGTAGATGTAGGTATGGGTGCAGGGGCAGAGGTGTCACCACAGAGGACAGTCCTATTGTTGGTACAATGACACCAGGAGAAGGGGGCCCCTCTCCTGTATCTTTGTGGGGGCCAGAAGGAAACATCTCCCTGGACAATGGGTGCCACAGGATCAGGTAGGGAGGTAGGGAATCCGTTTGATGTTTCTGGAGGTATGGGAAGGAAGCCTGTGTTCTACTCTCCCTGCCCCCAAGGAGGCAGTTCTGAATGTAACCACAAGCAATTCATACTTAATGTGAACGTATCATCACAACGCTGCTCTCTTGGGTTTATGGCATATAGCCCTCACTACAGTGGCTTTCCACTGGTCAGCAGGTACCTGTTTCCTCCTACACGTGGAGCTGACTAGCCTACAAAGGACGATAGAAAAGGAAGCTGCCAGAGATTGTGTTGAAATCATGTTTCCTGCCGGGACTTTCAAAAGGACCGATGCAACATTTTGCAGGGGACCCTGTTTTTAGTGGATGCAGACTTCTAGGGTGAGTGTGGCTAGGACACACATTGATTGTGACTCCAAGGACACCTGAAAGGGAATTCCCTGGGACCAGGCCACGACAGGGTTTGGTTGATATCTGAATGCAGTCTCCAAAGCTTGAGGTCAAGGGTCACCCTCAGCAAGATGTTCTGAAGTTCTTATGGGGAGATACTTCCTGGCTCTCCTTTTGCCTAATGAATGATTGGGAAAGTGGCCTTTGGGTATGCCTGTTACACTTGAAAATGAGGGACAGAACACAGTGGATGGGGTGGAAGCGGCCATGCTATGGAGCCCCAGACTAGAGCTGGGTGACTGAGTTCTTTGGGATTCTGCTGAGAGAAGCAAGCTTGGTGATCCAAGTCTGTCAGTCAGCAAGCATTTATTAAGTGCTTACTGTGTGCCAGGCCCCATGTTAAGTGCTGGGAATACCAAGAAATGCAAAAATTCGGTCCACGCCTTCAGGGTGCTCCCCTTCCAATGGAGGAGACTCCATGTAAATAACTGTGTATATATATAATATACAAGATACATGCAGAGTAAATGGAAGGTCATTTCAGAGGGAAGGCCTGAAGTCAGGGGCAGGAAAGCCTCCTACAAAAGTCAGTAGGGGCATGAGCTGAGGGAGAGTTATGACATATTTTTGTAATTAATCTACTCTGATAAATGCCATTTCTTTTTTTTAACCACCTTCCCTTCCTTCCTTTCTTTTTTCTGCTTTCCTTCTTCCCTCCTTCTCTC
>NW_020954577.1:38039629-38046421 GCF_900497805.2 Vombatus ursinus
CTTTTCTTTTTTCTTCTATCCTTTCTTTCTCCCTCCTTTCCTTCCTCTCCTCTCCTCTCCTCTCTTCCTTCCTTCCTTCCTTTCATCCTTTCCTCCCTCTCTTCTTTTCTTTTTTCTTCTGTTCTTTCCTTTCTCTCTCCTTTCCTTCCTCTCCTCCTTTCCTTACTTCTTTCCTTCCTTCCTTTTTTTCCTCTCTGTCTCTTTACTTCCCTCTCTCCCTCCTTTTTTTCCTTCCTTCTCTTCCTCCTTTCTTCCCTCCTTCCTTTCTTCCTTTTTTCTTTTTTCCTTTCATTCTTTCCTCCTTCCCTTCTTTTCTTTTTTCTTCTGTCCTTTCCTTTCTCCCTCCTTTCCTTCCTCTCCTCTCTTCCTTCTTTCCTTCCTTCCTTTCTTTTTTCTTCTCTTCTTCCTTCCCTCCCTGTCACTCTTTTTCTTCCTTCCTTCTCTCCCTCCCTGCTTACCTCCTTCTTTCCTTTTTTCCTTTTTTCCTTTCATTCTTTCTTCCTTCCCTTCCTTTCTTTTTTCTTCTGTCTTTCCTTTCTCTCTCCTTTCCTTCCTCTCCTCTCCACTTTTCCTTCCTCTCTTCCTACCTTCCTCTTTTTGGGCTGGATTTGTGGTTTTACTATATTCTGCTGAAGATCTTAATCAACGCAGAGTGGCACATCCTCATCACATCAGTCAATCAACAATTATTAAGCACTTACCAGGAACCAGGCACTAGTACAAGCTAAGAATACAAAGAAAGGTAAAAGCCAGGTCCCCACCCCCACGATATTCACATCATAATGGGTTATAACCATAGAGAGTATTCTTGAGCCTTGAGAGTTTAAGTGACTCACCCACATTCACACAGGAAATATGTTTCAGGGGTGGGACTTGAACCCAGATCTTTCCTAGAGGTAGCCAGGTGATACAGTGAATAGCATGTTGGGCCTGAAGTCAGAAAGACCTGAGTTCAAATCAAGCCTCAGACATTTACTACTGTGTGATCTTGGGTAAATCATTTTACCTCCCACCTGCCTCAGTTTTTTCCACTTTAAAATGGAGATAATAATAGTACCTACCTTGCAGGGTAGTAAGGATCTAATGAGATCATTATTTGTAAAGGGCTTAGTACAGTGCCAGGACCATAATAGGTGCTTAATAAATACTTGTTCCCTTCCCCTTTTTGTGACTCCTAGGCTGTCTGTCTCCCCTAGATTTTAATCCCAAAGCCTGGAGGCCCCAAAGAGGGCTGGGAATGCTAGGTACTATTAGCTTTGGTATAGCTGGCAGGAGGCTGGTGAGGCCTGAATTCGGATTGCCATCTGGTGGCTTGAGCAGATAAGTCACCAGGACTAGTTGGCCCCAGTCCCACCCCTTGGAACCAGTAGCCACATCTCTGTGAGACCCAAACTACCATTCTATGGATGGACATTCGGGTTGAACAGTAAGTCTTTATTAAGTCCTTAGATTAATTAGTCTCTATGCGGCACCTAATGAGTAGTGCTATGCTAGGTACTGGAGGTGCAAATGCAGTCTGACCATTCATTCTATTATGTGGCATGTTGGTAGATAAATATTCCAACACGTCAGAGGATCTCTGATTTTAGCCTAGTACACTCCCTTCACTGGTTCATATCCCAACCCCTCCAAGTAGATGATTTTATAAGTTGTAGTGGCCAAGCACGTGGTGGCCCACCTCCTAGAGATGAGGCCCACTGAACTTAGCTAGGATGGAATTCATATGACAGCTGGTCACTGGGCCACACTCAATCATTTTCTGCGTTAGAAAGATCTGCCAGAGCTTGTGTTCTATGGACACCACCTTCAGGAAACCCAGGTAATCTTCCTATTCCAGTAAATAATCAGAGCATAGTAGGAGAAAGAGAGAGAGAGACAGACAGACAGACAGGGACAGAGTCAGAGACAAAGAGACAGAGACAGAAACAAAAATATGGAAGGAGGGGAAAAGTCTGATAGAAGCAGGCAAATGTTAGGGAAAATCCAGGAAAGTGGAGAAGGAGGTAAACACTAAACAAGGAAAGCAGGGAAAGGATTGCACAACCAAAGACATAGGAAAGGGAAGTGCTTTATGGAAAAGCAGAACTCTGGACTGATTTGAGGGCCAGGATCAGCCTGGAAGTCAGAGGGCCAGGCAGCAAGAGGTGGAGGGGACCTCCGAGACAACCTATTCCAGTTTCTTCCTTTTATACATAAGGAAACTGAAGCTTAACCTTGGAAAATTAGGACATTTTTATGAATTTTCTTTAATTAGCAAATAATAATAGATTTTTTAAAAAATTATTTCTTCAATTATATTTAAAAACAACTTTTAATGTTCATTTAAAAAAAATTTTGAGTTGCAAATTCTTTCTCCATTTTCTCTCTCTCCCTTCATTGAGAAGACAAATAATTTGATATAGGTTATATGTGTGCGGTCAGACAAAACATACTTACAGAATGATAATAGTAATAATAACTAGCATTTATATAGTATTTTAAAATTTGCAGATCACTTTATATGTTGCAGTTGATCTTCACAATAACCTTGTAAGGTAGGTACTATTATTATCCCCACTTTACAGATGAGAAAACTGAGGGGTTGTGATTTGCCCAGGGTCATACACTTAGTAAGAGTCTGAGGCTGGATTTGAACTCAGGTCTTTTTGGATTAGCTGCCTCTAAAATTCTGCCCATAAAAATTCCGTTTTTGAGAATGCAATCACATAATGTCTGAGCATTCCTGATAAGGAAGGTAGCGGGTTAAGTCAAGTCAAGTCAATTCAAGTCAATTCAACAAGTGTCTCATCAGAGCCAACTATGTGCCAGTCACTGAGGATGGTCCAGGGGCCCAGAGAAAGGGAAGGAAGTAATCCCCACCCTCAAGAAGCTTACACCTGATACTCTCAGGAAAACCAGAGGTTTCCATTATGGAGTTTAATAGTGCCATTTCAGTGAGTAAATTCAAGATTAAGAGAGAAAAAACTCAGTGGTATTCATGAAAAATCCAAAGCTTTAAAATATTGTATGAATGTTATGAGGCAATGAAAAAAAAAAGAGTGCTCACTCTACATCAGCACTCATGCTTATTTATGTGGGTAGAGTGGGGGAGATGGTCTTTGATTGTAGGTGGGGACTCACAAAATATTATTTTAATAGACCAGACCCACAGAAGTAACTTTGAACCTATGTGTGTATTAACTGTCCTCTGAGGACTCAACCAGTTAGTGCAAGTTGGGGGTGGTAGTGGTGGGGAGTAGCCCTGAGTGGGTGCTACATTACCATATCTATCAACTTAGATTCTAAGACTGTATTTCAAGAACTTTAAACTCAGAACTTAAAATTCCCTTGTGCACTTCCAGTGCCTTGACTTACTACAATGCATTCTGATGTGTTGATTTATTTCACTTAAATTAAATTATGTGTACATTGATACCACTTTACTGTTAAGATGGGAAATATTGCTAGTGAGAACATTTCTGAGACCTTATCTTATCTGATACTGTACTTTTCAGATTAAAAAGAGTTATCATTTGGTGAGCTCACATCTGGTACTCAGGTTCCAGAAAGCTCTAAGCATTTTCCTTGAGCAGAACTTTATCCTTGGATTCTAGCCAATGGAAAAGCACTAGCAGAAACAGGATCCTCTCTGAGAAAATGAATCTATCCTGGAGACCACTTATGTTGACAGAAAGAATCTATTTACCTGTGTGCTAAATGAGGAGAACAGTCACAGAAGCCCCTAGAAACATTTACAGAAGCACCTGAAGTTCAATTGTGATTTTTCAGTGCATTTCACCATATAACAGAATATATTTTTCATAAAAATTCTCAGTTTGCACCCTTTTAATTTGCCAGCACATCTTAAGAAAGCATGAGTTTTGTGGTTTGGAAGAAACCTTAGGCCAAGAGAAGATGGTTCTGGGGACTACTTATCAAAGCCCAGAATTTAGTTCTGTTCCCACCACTGGTTTAGCTAATGAGAAAGAAGAAGAAGAAGAACTATATTTGAACTAGGTCAGAAGAAATCTAGGTACCACGATACATTCCTAGGGTTGTTGTGGGAATCAAATGAGATAATACTTTGAAAGCACTTTGAAAATCATAAATGATTCCAGTGACAGAATACTACTGCACTATAAGAAATGATGAGCAGGTTGATTTTAGAAAAAAACATGGAAAGATTTGCATGAAATAATGAAGAGTGAAATGAGCAGAACCAAGAGAACAGTGTACACAGTAATAGCAATGTTGCTTGAAGAACAACTTTGAACAACTAAGTCATTTTGAATATTATAAATACTCTAATCAACCACAAATGACTTATGAAGAAAAATGCTATCCACATTCAGAGAAAAAACTGATAAACAGAAGTATGTATAGCATGGCTTTACATGTATACACATATTTGTGTCTAATGGTAGCCTTCTCTAGGGCAGGGTGGGGAGACAGGGAGAAAAAAATGAAAAGTATACAGCAGAGAACAAAAGAAAACTTAGAAGGAAGCACAGAAAAGCAGAGTAGCTTTGAAAATTATGTGTAGTATTTATTACATAGTTTTTTTAAAAAATAGTACACAGTATAAAATGGAAATTCATGGTTTTACATTAAATCCTCATTTTATGTTGTGTTGTGTACACGAAAATGTTCTTTTTTTGTCTTTTTTGTATTGAAGTCCAAAATGAATAAAATTTTTACAAAAAGAATGAACATCACCATAAAGCACTGTACACATTTTGGCTGTTATTATTAGTATCATTATTATTACTACTTGTTTTGTTGGCAAATCTCTTAAAATCTCTTGGTCTCATTTTCCTCATCTGTAAAATTAGGAGTTTGGGCTAGATGACCTCCAAGCTCCTTCTAGCTCTGAATCTATAACCCTTTGTATTTTGTTATATTGTAGTTGTTCGTGTACCCACATAAGTGAAATATTTACCAAATGTGAGGTATGAGTTGAGGAAAGGTAGGATTAGGGAAAGATTAATGTAGGAAATGACATCTAAGTTGAGCTTCAAAATATTGAAAGGAATTCCATGGTTTGAGGTGGAGAAGAATAGAAAAAGAAGAAAAGAATGTTCCAGAAGCAGGAAAACTGTCAGAAGCAGAATCATGAAGGGGTATTAGCATGTCCAGAGAAAGAATTGAATTTGACTGGTCTTGGAAGAGAGCATTACGATGTACCAAATTCTGGAGTACCTTGAATGCTAGGCAAAGAAAATTTGAACTTTTCTAGGTCAGTCGTAAGTAACCTGAGATGATTTTTGGGCAGAGGAATGATGTGACCCACTTCTATGCATAAGGAAGATTAATCTGACCACATTAGGTTAAGTATGGATTGGAGGAACCAGAGAGAAATGGAAAGACTTCTGAGTATTTATTGCAAAAGTCCAGGTAGGTGTTAATGAAATACTGTGCTAAAGCAATTGATGCTGACACATGGGATTTTGTGTTAATCCTCCTCTCCTCATCTCAATCAATATACTCACCCATTAGAACTAGACTATGATTTCCACTAGGAGAAGGATTGTGTTTCATTTAAACTTTCTATCTCCCCCAGTGCCTAGAACAGTGCTCTGTATACAATGGACCCACAATAAACACTTACTGAATCAAATGGGTTAGCTGTTTTTTATTCTATTCAGTGTTTGTGGTTGTTGTATCTTTTCCCTCCTGAGAATATTAAATTGATTCTGTATCATTTTTATCGATCTTATTTATAATTAATTGATTTTGTCTTGTAACTACCTAAGTCATGGATCTTTGCCTCAGAGCTTAATTCAGAAAAAGGTTGAGTTTAAAAATCCAGTTCTCCTGCTAACCACTGCTCTATTCTTAGTGGACATCAGGGAATCAGGTCTAGTATCTTTACTCCATCAATCCATCTTTCAAGGATGTCTGGTTTGCTATCCAAAGAAATCTGGCCCACTATATTTTAACCTTGCATGTGGACTCAAACAAGGAACACTTCTTAGTCACAAGAGGGAAAGAGGGGGTTATTATGAGCCCCTCAATTCCCAACTTTCAACCAATCATATCATTCCCCTTGCCTCAGCTATGTAGCCTATTATGTTGTCCTCAACCCATGATGTCACCTGCCCTGTTCTGTTCTTTATTCTAATCTTTTATAAAAATGAGTTAAGGGGCAGCTAGGTGGTGCAGTGCATAGAGCTCTGGCTTTTGGAGTCAGGAGGACCTGAGTTCAAATCCAGCCTCAGACACTTACCACTTACTAGCTGTGTGACCTTGGGCAAGTCATTTAATCCTGATCACCTCACCAAAAAGCAAAAACAAAAAACAAAAAAAAACCCAAAAAGACAAAAACAAAAACAAACAAAAAAAATGAGTTAAGCCTCCATCTCAAGGTCTTTAGAACAAATTGATCTTTCTATTAATAGGTTTGCCATCCTATTAATAAACCATTATCTTGCTCAGAGAGAATGTGCCTCAGTCTACATTTTTGTTGAATTTCACTCATAACATATCTATGTAGTCACACCAGTGTTTGTTATAAACTGCAAATCTCAGTGAGCAGAGATTGTGCCTATGTTTCTCTTTGGGTTAGGCACAGGAGAGCAGGCAATTAGGCACTTCAAAAAGACTTTTCTAGGATGCTAAGGGAAGATAAAAGTACTAGCATCCTTGTTGTCTTCAAATTAACCAATAAATAGAGTAATTCTCAGCTTATTTAAAGATCTTATTTTTTTGTTATATTTCTTTCCAGATGGTATGACGAAGGCAGCCTGGTATAGTGGAAGGGGCAATGGGTTTGGAGTTAAAACAAGACAAAACAAAACCTAGCTCCTTCCCTTA
>NW_020954577.1:38046431-38057340 GCF_900497805.2 Vombatus ursinus
GGTTTGGAGTTAAAACAAGACAAAACAAAACCTAGCTCCTTCCCTTAGTAGCTGTTTGACTCTGGGTAGGCCACTTTACTTCTCTGTGTCCTCAATTTCCTTATCTGTAAAATGGGGATAATAATGTTTGCCTCACAAGGTTGAGGTTAAGACCAAAAGAGGTAATGTTCATAAAGGGCCTTGTACTTCTAAAATGTTGTTAGACTGTAAATCACATAACATACTTGGTTTATTCTGTATTTAATAAAAAGGGTGAATTAGGTAGGAAATTGACTTCTTTGTGTCTTTTCCCCCTTCTGGTATTGGTTGCATGAACCCATAGCATGTTTCAAATCTTGCCAGCATGGTATGAATACTCTCATGGGAAGAAATATTACCTTTTTTTGGAGGGGAGAAGGGGAGGGAGGAGAAAAGAAGGGAAAGGAAGGGAAGCGAAGAGAGAGAAGAGAGAGGGAGGGAGGAGAAAAGGATAGGAGGGGGAAAGAGACAGAGACAGAGAGAGGGGGGAAGAGGGAGAGAGAATGCATGCACAGGGTGGGGAAAAGGCAGAAAATTCAATTACAGTGCTCAAACTAAAAATAGTAAGTTTATTTAAGCGTTTGAGGAAAAGAGGAAGCCAGCAATTTCTTTGAAGTTCTGGAGTCTGATAACTCACCAAGCTTAATGCACCAGTGCAACATGCCTAGTAACCCAACATGAAGAAGGGATGTACTTATAGAAGAGGGAAGATTTCTAGGACAATGTGGAATTTTGGAAAACATAGTTTACGAATGTGAGGTTTCAGAGTCACTTCTCCATGTACATTACAACTTTGGAGGGGAGAGCAGGGGTGGAAAGCCTTAAATTATTTTTTTTTGTCACCCATCTTTGTGAAGAACAGGTGATATCAACAGGGCTACCCAGAGACTTCAATGACTCTGTAAGTATCCATCAATGTGGGCATCTCCCCCCTTGGTACAGATTGCAATACTTTCATATCTTCTCATCCTGTGCAATTTTTATCCAGGTTCTCTGGCTGATCTTTCAAGGAAAAGCTACCTAACTAGAGGTTAGAGGCTGCTAGAGGCCTCCCTTTAATTAGAGGTTCTTAATTTTTTTTAGTGTCATTGATCTCTTTGGCAGTCTAGGGAAGCCTGTAGACCCTTTCTCAGAGTAATGTGTTTAAATACATAAAATAAAATGCATAGGATTACAAAAGAAACCAATTATAATGAAATGTGGTAATCAAAAGACTAAAGAAGTTTACAGGGGGCAGAGCCAAGATGGTGGAGGGAAAGCAGTGACTTGCTTGAGCTCTCCCCCCAAACCTCTCCAAATACCTATAAAAAATGACTCTAAACAAATTGTAAAGCAACAGAACCCACAAAAAGACAGAGTGAAGCAAAGTTCCAGCCAAAGACAGCCTGGATGGTTGATCAGAAAGGTACATCGCACCGGGCGGGGAGAGGAGTGTAGTTTGGCATGGGCGTGCAGGCCACAGCAACCCTGGAGCAGGCCTCAGAGGACTGAATCTCTGGCAGCTGTGGCAGTTTCCTGACTTCTCAACCCACAAACACCAAAGACAACCTGGAAGGTCAGTGGGAAAATTCTGTGACTGAGGTGAGAGAGGAGCTAGGTCTCAGCCGCAAGTCTCGAGCACAGCCTGGGGCTGCGACTGTTTCTTGAGCTTCCGGCCCACAGACTGAGGGGGATTCAAGTGGGTTCACTTTGCCAGTGCTGTAGCTGTAGAGAGAAAACACCTTGCCTCTTATCATAGCACTTTGGAAAAATTGAAAATTTTCAGGTCCCTAGAAGTATCTCTGAAAACAGCTGTACAAAACCCTGAAGCATGAGACAGTACATTCTCCACATTGGAAGCAGACTTTTAACTTAACAAAGAGTTTAAAACTCAAGTAATTGGCCAGGATCATGAGTAAGCAGTGCAAAAAGAGTCTGACTATATTATCTTACTTTGGTGACAAAGAAGATCAAAACATACAACCAGAAAAAGACAACAAAGCCAAAGTTCTTACATCCAAAGCCTCCAAGAAAAATATGAATCAGTCCCAGGCCTCAGAACAGCTCCAAAGGAATTTTGAGAAGCAAGTAAGAAAAGTAGAGGAAAAACTGAGAGTGATGCAAGAAAATCATGAAAAACAACTCGACAGCTTGCTAAAGGAGACCCAAAAAAATACTGAAGAAAATAACACCTTAAAAAATAGCCTAACCCAAATGGCAAAAGAGGTCCAAAAAGCCAATGAGGAGAAAAATGCCCTAAAAAGCGAAACTGGCCAAATGAAAAAGGAAGTCCAAAAGCTTACTGAAGAAAATACTTCCTTAAAAATTAGAATAGAGCAATTGGAAGCTAGTGACTTTATGAGAAATCAAGACACTGTAAAACAAATCCAAAAGAATGAAAAATTAGAAAACAATATGAACTATCTCATTGGAAAAACAACTGACCTGGAAAATAGATCCAGGAGAAAGAATTTAAAAATTATTGAACTATCTGAAAGCCATGATCAAAAAAAGAACCTAGACATCATCTTTTAAGAAATTATCAAGGAAAACTGCCCTGATATTTTAGAACCAGAGGGCAAAATAGAAATTGAAAGAATCCACCGATCTCCTCCTGAAAGAGATCCTCAAAGGAAAACTCCTAGGAATATTGTAGCCAAATTCCAGAGTTCCCAGGTCAAGGAGAAAATATTACAAGCAGCCAGAAAGAAACAATCGAAGTATTGTGGAAACACAATCAAGATAACACAAGATTTAGCTGCTTCTACATTAAGGGACCACAGGGCATGGAATATAATATTCCAGAGGGCAAAGGAGATAGGATTACAACCAAGAATCAGCTACCCAGCAAAACTGAGTATAATCCTTCAGGGGAAAAAATGGTCATTCAGTGAAATAGAGGACTTTCAAGCATTCTTGATGAAAAGACCAGAGTTGAATAGAAAATTTGACTTTCCAATACAAGACTCAAGTGGGACATGAAGAGGTAAACAGGAAAGAGAAATCATAAGAGACTTATTAAGGTTGAACTGTTTACATTCCTGCACGGAAGGATGATATTTGTAACTCATAAGACCTTTGTCAGTATTAGGGTAGCTGGAAGGAAAAAAATTATATGTATGTGTATGGATAGATAGATAGATAGATAGATAGATAGATAGGTAGGTAGGTAGGTAGAGGGCACAGGATGAGTTGAAGATGAAGGGGTCATATCTGGAGATTAGAATTAAGGGGTGAGAGGATTATACTAGGGGAAGGAGAAAGGAAGAGGTAGAACAGGGTAAATTATCTCACAAAAAAAAACAGAAAAGGCTCTTACAGTGGAGGGGAAACAGGGGAAGGTGAGGGGGAATGAGTGAATCTTATTCTCATAGGATTTGACTTAAGCAGGGAATAACATACACACTCAATTGGGTATGGAAATCTGTCTCACCCTACAGGAAAATGGGGGGGAAGGGGACAAGAGAGTAGGGGGATGATAGAGACTCCTCTCTATCATCAGATAGATGGCAGATTGGCAAAGGGGGTAATCAGAAGCAAATACTTCTGAGGAGGGACAGGGGCAAAAGAAAGAATAGAATAACTGGGGGGGGTGGGATAGGATTAAGGGAAACAGAGTTAGTTTTTCACAGCATGTCTACTATGGAAGTGTTTTGCATAACTGCACATATATAATCTATATTTAGTTGCTTGCCTTATCAATGAGGGTGGGTGGGGAGAGAGGAAGGGAGAAAATTTGGAACCCAAAGTTTTAAAAACATATGTTTAAAAAAAATGTTTTCACATGCAACTGGGAAATAAGAAATACAGGAAATGGGGTACAGAAATGCATCCTGCCCTACAGGAAAATTGAAGGGTAAGGGCATAATAGAAGTGGGGGAGAGATAGAAGGGAAGCCAGTGTAGGGGAAGGGGTATTCAGAATGCATGCCATCTTGGGGTGGGGGAGAGGCGAGATGGGGGGAAAATTTGGAATTCAAAATCTTGTGGAAGTAAATGTTGAAAACAAAAAAATAAATAAAAATTACCATAAAAAATAAAAAATTTTTAAAAAAAGTTTACAGACCCCCAGGTTAAGCACCCCTGTGATGGTCAGAACTCCTTGTCTTGGTTTCATGTATACTACTGTAGTACTGGGGTTGTCTATCCTGGATTCCTTGGTCTTGCCATGACCTGTCCCTCTCTCTTTCTGTTCACATTTCTGCGACTACAATCCTTATGCCATTTCTTGAGAGTAGGTCATTCCTGGAAATGTGTTGCAACCTTCCAGCATCCGCTACGAGTCTCTTCATTGCCCATTTGGCCACCTGCAACTTTCATTACACAGAGATTTTTGTGTTCCAAGATTTGCAACCCTACAGCATGGCTGGGAGAACATTTGTGATCAAAAGATAAGGTCTGGGTGCCCGGGAGCAGCTTAGAGTTGTTAAAAGCACTGCACAATTTCCCAAATGCAATCTAGCCTTCTGTCCTCCTCCAATTCAATTCCTAGGCCCATATGCCATCACTTTTCTTGCCAAGTGCTTCCTTCTAGTCTTTATACAATCTCTTGTTTCTATTTGGGATGCTCAAGGGCCAAGAAAAAAGGAGAGGAATTTGTAGCATGTCTGCCCACTCCTTTCCCTTCCAACCCCTCTACCTAGACAAACCTGTCAAGTGAGGCTTTCTGACACCCAATGCAAACATTTTCAATCTTTAATCCTCATGTTCTATAATTTATAGCAGCTTTTTCTAGGCCTGGTATATTATGGTCCATGGATAAGCATATATACATATGCATAACACACAGGTGCCCACCACAACCCATTTCGTTTTCTGGTAGGTGTCAGAAGTTTCAATTCATCTCAACAAAGTTTTTTCACTTCCTGTATGTTTCATGAGAATCTTTTCATTTAGGAGTTCTTAAAGGGGGATCCATAAATTAGACTGATAGATTTCTGGGAGGGGGTCATGAACTTGGATAGGAAAAAATACAACAATATTCCCTCTATTTCAATTCCTTTGCAATTCCATTTATTTTCTTCTATGCACTGAAAGCACCCTTTAAAGAAAGGGTCCATAGGCTTTCCCACACTGCCAAAGGGATCCTTGTATTTTAGAATTAGAAACAACAATAAAAGGAGAGGAATTTAGAAATAATAATAAAACTGACCAAAAGTTGGATTGCTTTTTATTATCACCTTCCATCGGCAATTAAAATAATGTCAGTGTCAGTCTGTCAGTCAATAAATGTTTATTTAACACCTTCTGCATGCCAGGAACTGTGTTAAGCCCTAGGGATACAAAAAAAGAGGCAAAAGACAGACCCTCTCTGCAAGGTGCTCACAATCTAATGATAAAAAACTCCTTCTTCAAAAAGATTTCCTTAATCTAAATTCCAAACAATTGGTGCAGGATCATAGTTGGTCTCTGGAGAAGGTTCTTAACAGTTTGGAATTGCTCAAGCTCTCTTCAGTCTTTGGGGTGTCTCCAACCTGTAAGGTACTGTATATTTCTGCATTTAAACAATAGATTTGAAATAAAACAACCACAAAGTGATTATAAAGATAAATAAAAAGAGTATGAATCACTTCAACTCTTGTTCTATGTGACTGCTTGAAGTTTTTATTTGCGCTTAAAACCTAAAACAGTAAAAAGACAGACTGAACTGCAAGGTATAATATTTTTGTTGGGTAAGTACAAATTTGAGTTCATACATAAAATATTTTACTAAACTTTACCAAATAAAATCTTTGAAATAGAAATCTGTCTTTCTTTAAAAATTATATTTATCTTAAAAACCAAAGAATTAATTAAGAAAAAAGTTAAATCACTTATTGTTTAAATAGTATTATAGATGTTTCAATTTTTATTGAAATTCACTCGTGAACTGGAGTTTTTAAGAACCTCTGCCAAAATGTAGCCTTATATTTAAGATTTTCCCTACCTGTACATCAGTTGCTTCATGTTAATAAAACTTTTGAAAATTAAAATGAATAAAAAGTGTTCTTTGATCAACTATATGCAAAGATAGACAAATCTGGCTATACTGTTGACCATGGCTATGCAAAGAAGATCAATGTCATTAACAAGTCAGTAACAGATTTTAGAAGTTAAAGCTTAAAAACACTGTTATTCATTACTGGCATAGACCAATACGTAGATAAAATTTTCCCCCCTTTTTCAAAAATAAATTAATGTAATTCAAAAACAGTAATTCATCACTTTTTTTCTTTTTTGTAGCATATTTATTTTATTTTTTAATTTTTTTACTAGCATGATTATATATAGAAAGTTCAAGAAAAGAAAATTTTTACTTCACATCTTTTGTGACATTACTGTTATTTTTTATTTTATGATTGTTACTGAAAATAATTGGGCTGTATAGAGGAAGGGGGTGTTAAGAAAGGATCTGCTCTGGATATCACATATGTTAGGTATACTGATTCTGATGACCACTGCTTGGGATGGGAGGGGTGCTAGGCTTCTCCATCTGGTTTGGAATATTGCAGAAACTTTGGCCATTACAATCGCTACATGACGGTTTCTTGAATAGTGCTGGCACCAATTTCTTTCTTTATGGGACATAAACTATTATTCATTTATTTCTTCCACCACCTTGCAGGTCTGGAAAGATTATTACCTATTGGGTTCATGGGTGTGTTTGGGTGACCTATATCTACACCTCATGCTAAGATCCAGTCCACATCTGCCTGCCCTTACAAAACAGTGTAACAGACAGCTCTTGCACTTGATGCTACAAACTTGAGAATGGTAGGCATCTCTTCCCATCACCATCCATTGTCTTTCACTCTATCCTCTTTATCCTTTCTTGTTCATTAAAAAAAAAATAAAAATAAAAAAAAACCCTTTCCGTCATTCCTCTGTCAGTTTCCTACAAAGACCTCTCTTCAAAGGGGATGTGTGTCTTTCTGCTCTCAAAGCTTCATAGGACATGTACTTCCAACCAATATCCTAAGCATTGCCCCTGCCTTAAGCATTCTGGGAATATGGCAGCTCTCCAAAGAAGATCTTTGCTTAGAGACATTCTTCTAGTCTTCACCTCACTGGAACATCTAAATTCTCTCTTCCTAACTACTGATACTTTATGGTTTTTATTTCTATTTCTGGGACATATTCATTTTTTTTAAATCCCATATGTGATCTTGGCTCTTGAAGATTTGGTCCTGAATAGGAAGGAACTGTTTGAAAATGTAACTGTGGGGGCGGCTAGGCGGCGTGGTGGATAGAGCGCCGGCCCTGGATTCAGGAAGACCTGAGCTCAAATCTGGCCTCGGACACATAACACTTACTAGCTGTGTGACCCTGGGCAAGTCACTTAAGCCCATTGCCTAGCCAGAAGAAAAAAAAAAGAAAATGTAACTGTGGAAGCCAAATCAGATAATAGGGATCATGAAAGGGAAAAAAATTTAGGATGGATAAGAGGTGAATAGAAACTGCTTCATAAAGTTAATTTTGAAGATGTGTACTTTTGTGAACTAAAAAAAAATAGATAAGAAAGATTCCATGGCGAGTCTATGGGACAAAAAAAGAAGCGGCAATTAAGAAAAATAGTAAAGTTTAGAAGAACATGGAATAAAGGAAGACTGTAAGTCACCATAGGAAACCAATTTGGCTCAAGCTGGAAAATCATTTTCTAAGACCTGCAACTCAAAAAAGTAATCATGAGTTACCACAGTAAGGGAAGAAAAGCTGACGATATGGGATGATTGAATTCTTAGCAGGTTCAGAAAAATCTGGGTTGGGGGTGGGGATAGAACTTTCTACTGGTCTACCAAAGCTGCATTACCTCTTCTTGCAAAAGCAGTGCCTCCTTTCTTTCTTCACACATACTCATCACCCCCTTCTATTTCTCCTTAAGAAAAACAGTGTATTCCATTAGATTGGAAGCTCATTGAGGGCAAGGAGAGTCTTTTGCTTCTTTTTGTATCTTCAGGGCTTAGCACGGTGCCTGGTATGTAATAGGTGTTTAATAAATCTTTATTGATTGGTTTTTTGAAAACAGCCACCCGTTGGGAGAAAATATGCCTAGTTCCTCCAAAGATAGAGCTTGCTATGAAGACTTAACAAGAAGGAACAAGCAGAAACAAAAAAGTTTTTAAATTTTTTGAAGATTTCAGTCTATTTTGGGAGCATGTGCTAATACAGGTTGGGTCTGTGCTCCTTTACATGGCTGTATTGAAAAGCAAGCAGAAGGGTGTAACCAAAGTTATCCCAAAGCTTTGCTAGTCCTTGAGTTCTGAGATCTCCATGCTGGAGGTAGGGATAACATAGAAGAAAGGGGTATTATCAACAACTTATGCTAAAGAGGAGATCTACAGACCCTATACACAAAAATAGTCCACAGTTCTCTTTTTTTTCTTTTAATCTTTTCTTCATTTGAAGTCAGAAAACCTGGAATGGAGTCCCACCTCTAAAGCTTACTACCTATATGACCATACTCAAGCCACTAAACTGCTTTGGGACTCAGTTTCTTTATCTTTAAAATGAGGGGCTTGAACTAAACTGTGTTCTAAGGTCCATAGAAGCATAGCTAGAGATCTAGGAGGGACCAGAGAGGTCACCTGGCCAATATTCCACCCTTCATTTTTCAGATAAGGAAAGTGAGGCTCAAGAAAGTCAAATGATTTGCCTAAAGACACATTTTCTTCATTTATTTTTTTTTTCATGCTATGGCTAATATGGAAATGTTTTGCATTATTCATATATATAATTGATATCATCTTGCTTGCCTCCCCAGTGGGTGGGGGAGGGGGAGAGAGAGAAACCTCAGGGGTGTGATTTAAACTCAGATTCTTGGCCTCCAGAGCCAGAATCTGTCCCCCTGCTTCTCTCCTCTTTTATAAATAGCACCCCCAGTCTACATGTTACCCCTCTCTGACTTCCTTTGCCTTTCAAGGTGTTCATTTTAACTTAATTTTATCCTCGAAAAATATTAGGGAAGGCCGCACAGTCATATTTTCCACTAACCCTGCATATCCTTAGGGAGAATCCTAAGTATGATTGACTCCCTCAACCCCATATCTTTTTTTAAAAATATTATTTATTTTTAACATTCTTTTCTTTTTATGTTTTTAGTTCCAAATTCTCTCCCTCCCTCCTACCCCTCCCCCACCCATTGAGAAAGCAAGCAAAATATCAATTATGCATTCAAAGTCATGCAACACTTATTTTCATATTAACTATATCATGAAAAAAGCAAAAAAAATAATGAAGGAAGTGAGAAAATTATACTTCAACTTGCACTGCACTGAGAATTCATTCTCTCTCTGGAGGTGGACAGCATTTTTCATCATAGAGTATCTCCTTTGGCTAAGGCCACATGTTGTTGGAAAATTGCTCCTCAGACTCTTCTGTCCAAGCCCCATTAGCCAATGTGTACGTGTCTTTCCAAAGTTGTGCTTTAAATTAATCATGAACTTGAGAAAGTTATTTAACTTTTTTTTTGCCTCAGTTGCAGAATAAGGATAATACCTTCCAGACCTGCAGGGAGTGGGTTAAACGATCAGATCTCTTTAGGGTCACAGAATGGGAGCTCCTTCAAAGGAGGGACTGTTTATGCCTTTTTTTTTTGTATCCCCAGAGTTTAGCACAGTGTCTATCACACAGTAAGTGTTTAATAAATGCTTGTTACCTCTCAGGTGTCTTCTAGCTCTAAATCTATTTTTCTATATTTAGAGCTAGAAGACACCTGAGAGGTTAAATAGTCAACTCTCCTGCCCTATTTACAGAGTAGAAAACTGAGGCCAAAAGAGGTTAGATGTCTTATCTAAGATCAAACAGGCAGGGGTGGCAGACCCAGGATTTAAGTCTAGGTCTTCTAACTTTGAATCTAGTGCTCTTTGTACTATGCCATACACATGCCCAGCTCTAATTCATTCCATGAATGAACCTTAGTAACTGAATGGTGCCCAGAGGCTCTCTCTTAGCCTTTGAGAACAGTTTTGTTTCTATGAAAATGTTTAATTCACAACTCCACAGAAAAACTCAATGTCTTACTATTTTTCAATTTTTTATTAATAAATCTATTTATTTTTAGTTTTCAACATTTTCTTCCACAAGATTTTGAGTTCCAAATTTTCATCCCATTTCACCCCTCCCCCACCCCAAGATGGCATGCATTCTGAATACCCCTTCCCCTAGTCTGCCTTCCCTTCTATCTCTCCCCCCTTCTCTTATCCCCTTCCCCTTCTATTTTCCTGTAGGGCAGGATAGACTTCTGTAACCCATTTTCTGTATTTCTTATCTCCTAGTTGCATGTGAAAACATTTTTTTTAAACGTGTTTTTAAAACTTTGGGTTCCATATTTTCTCCCTTCCTCCCTCCCTACCCACCCTCATTGAAAAGGCAAGCAACTCAATACAGGTTACACATGTGCAGTTATGCAAAACACTTCCATAGTAGACATGCTGTGAAAAACTAGCTCTGTTTCCCTTAATTCTATCCTGCCCCCCCATTCATTTTATTCTTTCTTTTGCCCCTGTCCCTCCTCAGAAGTATTTGCTTCTGATTACCCCCTTTCCCAATCTGCCCTCCTCTCTATCATCCCCCTACTCTCTTGTCCCCTTCCCCCCCATTTTCCTGTAGGGTGAGACAGATTTCCATACCCAATTGAGTGTGTATGTTATTCCCTACTTAAGTCAAATCCTATGAGAATAAGATTCACTCATTCCCCCTCACCTTCCCCTGTTTCCCCTCCACTGTAAGAGCCTTTTCTGTTTTTTTTTGGTGAGATAATTTACCCTGTTCTACCTCTTCCTTTCTCCTTCCCCTAGTACAATCCTCTCACCCCTTAATTCTAATCTCCAGATATGACCCCTTCATCTTCAACTCATCCTGTGCCCTCTACCTACCTACCTACCTATCTATCTATCTATCTATCTATCTATCTATCTATCTATCTATCTATCTAT
>NW_020954577.1:38057350-38144269 GCF_900497805.2 Vombatus ursinus
ATCTATCTATCTATCTATCTATCTATCTATCTATCTATCTATCTATCCATACACATACATATAATTTTTTTCCTTCCAGCTACCCTAATACTGACAAAGGTCTTATGAGTTACAAATATCATCCTTCCATGCAGGAATGTAAACAGTTCAACCTTAATAAGTCTCTTATGATTTCTCTTTCCTGTTTACCTCTTCATGTCCCACTTGAGTCTTGTATTGGAAAGTCAAATTTTCTATTCAACTCTGGTCTTTTCATCAAGAATGCTTGAAAGTCCTCTATTTCACTGAATGACCATTTTTTCCCCTGAAGGATTATACTCAGTTTTGCTGGGTAGCTGATTCTTGGTTGTAATCCTATCTCCTTTGCCCTCTGGAATATTATATTCCATGCCCTGAGGTCCCTTAATGTAGAAGCAGCTAAATCTTGTGTTATCTTGATTGTGTTTCCACAATACTTCGATTGTTTCTTTCTGGCTGCTTGTAATATTTTCTCCTTGACCTGGGTACTCTTGAATTTGGCTACAATATTCCTAGGAGTTTTCCTTTGGGGATCTCTTTCAGGAGGAGATCAGTGGATTCTTTCAATTTCTATTTTGCCCTCTGGTTCTAAAATATCAGGGCAGTTTTCCTTGATAATTTCTTGAAAGATGATGTCTAGGCTCTTTTTTTGATCATGGCTTTCAGATAGTCCAATAATTCTTAAATTCTCTCTCCTGGATCTATTTCAGTGTCTCACTTGATGAGCAGTTTTCACTGATCCTGAGAAATATTGTCATTAAAAAAAAATAAAAGGAAAAATTAGGAAAATTTTAGAAGTCAAATGAAAACATTTCAGTTTGAAATTCGAGAATTATCAATGGCGAGAGCTGCAAGTGGCCTAAAGATTATCTATCCATATCCCTTGGTTTGTATAAACGAGGAATCTGAGGTCTTACAAGGTTCGGTGACTTACCCAAGGTCATACAGGTATGAAGTGGCTGAGCTAGTTTATAATTATAACCCAACTCTCTTGAGTCCCATAGCTGGTACTCTAGTTAGCACCCCACACTTCTCCCAGCCTGTTGGTTTTCGCCACAAGACACAAAAGAAAAAGGCCGTGCTTTTGTTTTGGGCTTTGTTTTCCAAGTTGCTTTCCCCCCTCCACTCCCCCCCCCAAATGTGAACATTTTGGGATCCTAAGAAATCTAGGTTCCTTTAGTAAAGAATTATTATTGGCCATCAGGGCAGGACATCTTCTCCCATAGACGTGTAGGTAAAAGTAATGTCTGTGATAACAACGTAACCAAACACAAAAACCTCTTAGCTACCGGTAACAGTAACGACCTTATTGTAGAAATCCTTCCTTTGCTTCTCCTGTGCTGCCATCTGGTGGTCCTTGTTAGAAACATTTCATTTCAAAATTCATTTACAATGTTTTCCTTCCTTCCTTCCTTCCTTCCTTCCTTCCTTCCTTCCTTCCTTCCCTCCTTCCTTCCTTTCTCCCTCCTTTCCTCCCTCCCTTCTGGCTTCTAAGTCATATACCTATTAAAAACAAACAGAACAAACCCCTTATTTTCACTTAATGCTCAGGACCTGGAGGGGTGGGGATAGGAGAAGGGTGAGATGGCTTAGAGGTCTTTAGACTCATCAGTGTGTTTCTTTCCATGTTGTAGACTATCATTTAATTTAGTTAGATGGTTAGTTACATCACCATAGCTCAGTCCAACCTGCATCTGACCAAGGATTTCCTCCATGACACCCCCTACCCCAAGCAGTTATATATCCCCTTCTTCATGATGTCTAATGTTGGGTAACTCACTGTCTCTTGAGGTACCCCATTTCCCTTTTAATTAGCTCTAGTTCTTAGGAAATTTTCCCTTTTAATCAAGCCTGAATCTACTCCTGCTATTATAAGTATGTAAAAATAGATTTAAATGAGCTTAAATAAAGAATTGTGTTTTAAAGTTTTGATTTGTGATGAGAAACATACAATTGTATGAGGATATTAGAAAGATTTGATCTATTTTGTCTTCAGCTGTTGCTGCTGATTTCTTGCCTACATCAGGTCATTTACACGACATATGGTTGGACCTAATGACTAATGAATTCATGACCATCCACTTATCTACTACACTGCATCCTATTTATCTGGAACAGTCCCCACCTCTTTCTACTCTAAGTGAAACATATTTAAGGACTGAGTGGAGGCTGTCAGCTTTCTCAGGTATCTATCTAGGAAATATCCTCTCCTGTGGAATTCATGCCAAGTCTATGGAAATGCTCGGCATTAGAAGATCTGGGTTGGAAGTCCAGCTTTGCTTCTGACATCCTGTGTCATTGGGGGAACCCATTTGGCCTCAGTTTCGTCATATGAAAAGGGAGGATATTAGACTAAGATGACCACCAAGGTCTCTACTAGCTCTAAATTCTATAAGAAGTAAAATTAAACAAAAATAAAATCTGCAACCTACAACATAAAATACAAGCAACATGTTAGAAAAGAGTGAAACAAGCATTTGTTAAATGCCTACTATGTTTCAGGCACTATGCTAAGCACTTTATAAATATTATCTCATTTGATCCTCACAACAACCCTAGGAGGTAGGTGCTATTATTATCTCCGTTATTGGGGCAGCTAGGTGGCACAGTGGATAGAATAACCAGCCTAGAGTCAGGAAGACTCATTTGAGTTCAAATCCAGCCTAAGACACTTACTAACTGTGTGACTCTGGGCAAGTCACTTAACCCTTTGTGCCTCAGTGTCTTCATCTATAAAATGAACTGGAGAAAGAAATGGGAAACCATTCCAGTATTTCTGCCAAGAAAACCACAAATGGGGTCATGAAGAGTCAGGCAACACTGAACATCAACTATGTTCCAGGCACTGTGCTAAGTACCTTACAAATATTATTTGTTTGATCCTCACAACAATCCTAAGAGGTAGGTGCTATTATCTTTCCCCTTTTATAGTTGAGGAAATGGAGGAATAGAGGTTAAGTGACTTGCCCAAGGTCATATAGCCTTTAAGTGTCTGAGAAGGATTTGAACTCGGGTATTCCTGACTCCAGGCCCAGAGCTCTGTCCATTGTGCCATCTAGATAGGGGGTTTAGGACACTTAGCTTCTAGCTTTGCCTCTGCCATTATTTAGCTTTATCACCTAATGCATGTCATTTCATGACTCTGGGCCTCAGTTTTCTCATCTGAAAAAAATGATGGCATTAGACTAGACATGATCATTAAGGTATCTTACTGTTCTGACAGTCTGTAATTCTATGAAATAAGAAATGTGGGAAAATGTCTTAAACAAGGCTAAATGAATACCTACTTGTATACACAAGTAATCACTGTCATCTTGAAATCAAAACAGATCAGCAAACAGGAAGGGCGACAGTAAAAATAGAACACACAGGAAACTTCTAAATGGTTGGGGAATGCTATGTTTTGGGTAATTGATTATTCTTGTTAATTGAGACAGTCTATACATAGTAGAGTCCATACAAAACTCACTCTCCCCAGTGTAGCAGCTCGCTAGGGGCACAGGCAATTCTGCCTGTTGTTCCTGCCTTTTTTTTTTCTAAAGCAGTCCAGGATCATTTAAATAAGTTAACTGTCCCAGAAGAAAATTCGGTATGTTAAGGTGGACCACAGGGGTATTCCCTTAAACTCCTGATTTAATGGGAGGGGCTGGTCCTAGCACAAGATGAATTAGAACTGCATATAAAAGATGGCTTAAGACAAACAGGTGTTTTTGAGTTAGAAAAACACACTGAGAGATTTATCCTATATAGGCAAGGTCAATGATCTGGTCCCCTGCAGAAGGGGATGAGTGTTACCTGTTGAAGGGATCTGGTATTACACAGACCTGTGCAAAAAGCTGAAATGGAAATGGGCCCCATGATCTGGAAGATAGCTCATGGGATCAGTGATTTTAGAGCCAGAAGAGGCCTCAGAGGCCAAGCTAGTCCAACCCTCTCATGCAAAAATGACGAAAACGAGATATTGAGAAATGGAATGTCTTACCCAAGGTCACATAGGTAGTGACAAAGGCAGAATTTGAACCCCGGGTCTTCTGATTCCTTTTCCCTGTACTACTATCTCTAGTTGAAATACAGAGTGCAGCAAAGCAGAGGTGGGTGTCAGGAAGAGAGAAAGGACAAAGACAAAGACAGCTCCTGGGACTGAAGCTGAGGTAAAGGAGTGAAAAAAGTCAAAACTAGTCCACTAAGAGCTGAGGTCCCAGTGATGCCAGCTGGAGGAAGAAGACATCGGCAGAAGGCAAGGGACAACATAGATGCCAGAGACTGGCATTCAGTTCCTCCAAGCTGGAGCCGAGCCCAGGCCAGTACTGTAAGTCACAAAGTCTGTCCATTTCTCTGAGCAGCATCGTTCACTATGCAGGATCATCGCTTCTATGAGCTTGCTGATTTCCATCAACTTGTTAAAAAAGAAAAAAAGTGTTTTATGTCTTGTGAGTCTATATGCTTGTAAAAGGAGCTTATGGCCATCCTTAGGGAGTTCTAGATACTGAAACTCATAGATTCTGTGTCTGGAAACACTGTATGATCCCTAAAATATACCTGACCCCTTTGTGTTAGGAGGATGTTTTTGTCACAAGGTGTGTGTTGGTATAGATCTATCTATATAGAGATAGTTATCACAATTAAACTATATATAGAAATATATATATATATAATACTAGACATATATATGCATACGTGTACATATAAATATATTTGTATATTATATATAGATAGAGAGAGAGAAAAAACTATATTTCAGTATATTTGGTTTCCTTTGTAATCCTATGTAGTTTATTTTATGCATTATTATGAGAAAGGGCCCATTGGTTACCACGACACAAAAAAGGTTAAGAATCCCTGCTGCAGAGACCCCAAGATGCCATTACATTTGCTGTTTGAGGAATATTTTTTAAGAAATTTAATTCAGTAGAGTATAAGCTCCTTGAGGGCAGGAATCATTACTTTTATATTGTGTGTGCAGTACCTAGCACATAGTAGGCATTTAATAAATGCTTTGTGATTGAATGAACAAAATGCAGCTATGAGGATTTCCTCCAACAAGGTATCTTCCATGCCTAAGTAAATATCATACAATATTCATTGAAAGATGTGACCACAGGGAGAACTTTGCTTGCCAAACCCCCAATTACATATTTTAAAAGAAACTTAAAATAGAGAGACATCCGCTTGTGAAACATTTGCCACCCTCATAGAGGATGCCTAGAGAGGGGCATGATATAATCATGAATAGAAAGCTGGACTTGGTGTTAGGAAGATTCAAGGCTCACCTTGGCCACTTACCGGCTTTCCAAACCTAGGCATGTTAGTTATTCCGCCTGGGCTTCAATTTCCTCATCTGTAAAAATAGTGATTAGTAATTTAGCTGCCTCATCTCTAAGATCTAGTCTGTTGAAATAGATGGCCTCAAAGGCCCCTTCCAGCTCTAAAGCTATAATCCTATGTCCAGCACAGATTCTAAATGAAAAAGGGTTTTCTCATTGATAGTGATGTCTTCCAGATGTGCCTATTGACAAAGGACATTGTGTAATTTCATCAAATCCTGAAACATGGCAGAGCTTCTTCCGTGAGATTCAGTTATTCAAATTAACTTGGCCTGACAATGCCCATTACCCAGATTAGGCATATGCAGTTGGATGGATGGCCAATAATGTTGGTCTATTAATAGGTGTATCATGGATACAACCTGCAGATGACTGATAAACTGGACCTATGACTGAACAGGAGGGAGACATCAGGCTGGACTCCATTGGGGAATTGTCCAGAAACCTCAGCGATCACAACTTTCTCCCTAAACCAAAGCACATCACTTCTAATGCTAATCTACTAGCGATGATTCCTGTTGGCCGTGAATCACAGAATAACACAATCCCTGAAGAGTCAAAATGGCAGGTCAAATGAAGGGTAATGGTGAGAGTCATGGACAGACCCAGCCTAGAAATAGGTTCCAGCACAATACTGAGAGCAAACTGCATAGAAGGAGTGGTGCAAAGTGTTGCCTCAAAGGGGCAGAGCATGTTAATGAAGGGATCCCCAGAGGTTTGGGGAAATTTCATTTTAAGTGAAAATAGCTCTAAGCATATTTTCATTGTTTTTTACAGTTAAGTACATAACAACAAAGAGAGTTAGCATGCTTTAGTGATAAAGAACTGACTTTTGAACTAGGAAGGCACTGGGAAGACTTGGGTTCAGGTCCTGCCTCTGACATGTACTGACAATGTGCCAATGCTCTCAATGCTCTAGGAAGCTCCTTAAGACTACAAATTGAAGAGAAGGTACTACCTGCATTAGTAGAGGGTGTTTTCCTTCCCTGGGAGTGATTTAAAATCACTGTTTCAGTCCATGTCATTATCCTTACATAATAACTATCTTATTTTTTGGAAAGTAATATAAAAGATGACTAAAGAGACATAAGATCAGAAAAAGAGATGGACTGGTCAGAGATATGGAGGGCTATCAGATGGATGACCCCCATGGTGCATTGGAATTCATGTAACTGTTAAAAGACCTAGAAGAAGTTCCTGTCCCCAACCCTCCCATGTTGAGTAGAACTCCTGTATAGGATTTGTGAGAAGATGAAGACAAAAACAATCCAGGGTCAGAGAAGGATTAGATGAGTCTGTGATATGGACCATTGAAGGTACTGGAGGTAATGTTTCTAGCAATAAAATCATGACTTCAATGAAGGATTATAGAATCATAGTACTAGAAACTTCCTCAGAGGCTATCTGGCCCAACCTCCTTATTTTTTATTCTAGAAGAAATCAAGGACCAGAGAGGGTTGAGTGATTTGCCTAGAAAGTATCAGATATGAGATCCGAACCCAGACCTAGTACTTTTTCCAATGTACCAAGTATTCTCAGTGAAAAGAGCTTCACTGGAGTGACAGCCCTGGAATTGCGCCAGCAAAATAACCTGCTTTGTGTATTTTTTTTTTTTTGTAAAAATCCAGCTTTCTCCATAAGCATAATCTAGTCTTATTGTTCTAACTGATATCTGAGCAGCCTCCTCTGTTCCTTCCATCCATACATGATAGCCTCCTCCCATCATTTGGCAGGGTGTGGTATCTCATATTTATTTAGAGAGTTAGTGTTTAAATTCAGTTTCTAAGACTAGAAGATAAACTAGGTGAGATTGTGTGTTTCACTAGTCAAGCATTGAAGATTGTCGTGCTGCCTGTGATTTTCCCCATGTTTTGGTAACAAGTGCTTGATGGCTTTGGAAGTGTGGAAGTCACACATTTATTTCCACATTGCTGATTTCTTCATTTCCTTTGGGTTCTTTAGAGAAATGGAGAAACACGCTGCCCCCGAGGATTAGGTTTGAGAGTATATTTTGTTTTAATTACACATTAGGAAATTGAAGAGAGATGGTGCTAAATGAAGGGAAAACATGGTACACAAATGTTTGAAATGTTATCACTTCCTTTTCTGTACCTTTCAAAACTCCAAAAAACTCTCTCATTCTTTGGAACCTAATCCAGGACCAGTGTCTCCACTGATCAATCCTGTTGGAGTATCTCTCCCTCCTCTCGTTTCTTGTAGTATTTTGCATTGTCCACCTCATATCATAGTTATTGGTATGCATGCTTCTGTCCCTTCTCATTATACTGTAAGCACTGTGAGAACACGCAGGAGTCTTACTTCATATCTGTATCCCCAGTGCCTAGCATATGGCTCTTAATAAATATCCATGAAACATGCTGATTTGAACATTACTTTTTATAATATTTGCTCTTCTTTGTAATAGGTTTCAAGAGAAATAAACATTATTCAGTTGGACATAGACTTAGGTTAAAGGAAATAATAAAAAAAGAGAAGTTGGGCTATATTTAATTTGTTTGGATGGTCAGAATCATAAGATCAGGAAGTCAGAAATAGAAGGGACCTTAAAGGCCTTTTATTTTACAGATGAGGAAACTGAGGTCCAGCAGGATTATATTACTTGCTCAAAGTCATATTGGTAGTGAGCATCAGGGGAAGAATTCAAACCCAGGTCTTCTGACTCCAGAGTTAATGTATCTCACTGCCTGAGTAGCAGATATGTCACTGATGAGCCAGTGTTTTTCCGCTCTGTTAGAGATGAACTTCTTTTTCAAATATTGGTAGCATGAGATTACCGCTGAAATCTCTTCCAACTCAGAAATTCCATGGCTCTCTATTGCTGAAGTTTGGGCCAACACATAACTGTGTATATGCTAAATGAATGTCAGCTGGGACCTGTGATCTCAGTTGTGGGAGAACTCTGTCCTCCAATGTGGATTGTGAGCTGACTGAGGCTCAGAAAAGTTATACAACATGCCCATGGTCATACAGCTACTAAGGGTCAGAAAAAGGATTCAAACCTAGGTCTTCTTGACTACAAGTCCAAGGAAAAGGAAAGACAGTTGCTGCCCCCAAGGAGTTTGTTTTCTAACAGTACTTAAAAGGAAACTGAAAAGCACTGGGAAAGGGAGGGAAAGAGGAAAGAGAAGAGGCAGAAGCCTAGGTATTTGGCACAAGGGCATCATTTGGAAGGTCAGAAGCCAAGAACGGTGACTGGTATGGAATGATGGCCAGCATAGACCCCTCCACAAAATGGAGGCTCCGAGAGGAACTCACCACTGGGAGGAAGGGGTGGGCCTTTCAGAGGGATGTTCTAGGTTGAGAAAGCCTCAAGGATGATTGGATGTGCAGAGGTAAGTCCCGGTATGTGACAAAATGGTATGGAAGTCTGAATGCCAGAAACTGGGTCAAGAGCAGAGTTCTTAGTCCGGGGTGTCCTGAGTCCCTTGGGCCCTCTGGTAAAGTCAATGGACCATTTCTCAGAAGAATGTTTTAAAATGTATAAAATAAAATACATAGGATTATAAAACAAAGTTATATTGAAATTATATTGAAATAATGATGCACTTTTTTTTCCTATCCAAGTTCATAAGTGCCCTGGAATTTGTCCACATGATCTTTGGGGGTCTGTGAGAATCCCCTGTGTGTTTGGATTTTTCTCTGGGGAAATGGGTATATAGACCACTTGACTTTAGGAAGTCTTTCATTGGTAAGTTTTCTTTTAGAAAACATCACATCTCAGAACATAAGGATCAACCTGTTATTTCTATCAAAATTGTGTTATTTATATAAAATTTATACAAATCTTTAAGTTTATATATTTATATACTATTATTTATATAAAATTTATACTAAAAATATTATTTGCATAGTTCAACATTTACAAAGTGTTTTACAAGATTTTCCATTTGACCTTCACCAAAGTCATGTGAAGTAGGTACTCTTGGTATTATTATCCCCATTTCACAGATTAGGACATTCAGGCCCAGAGAATTAAGTGAGTTATCCATAATCCCATAACTAATAAGCATCTGAGGTAAAATTCATACTTAGGTCTCTCCTGGCACTCTCCATTTTACTAAGCAGCCATATTGCTATGACCACAGCCCCTTTGAGATTATACTGGTTACCCTGCATAAAAGCAGTTCCTGACACAATAACCCATCCAAGGCCACATTCATAGTGATTGGTCACCCTTTCACTCCAAATCCAGGGTCTTCTACCATACAAAACAATTTCAAATCTGCTTTTCTACAGTTAAGCTGATTTTTTTTTTGTCTGTACTGCCCAAAGGTAGAAGAGTATGACTTACTGGATCAACAATGAAAATCAGTCAACTAGGGTTTATTAAGCACCTACAAGGCTCCAGGCACTGGGCTAAGGGCTGGGGATACAAAGAAAGGCAAAAAAGATGGTCCCTGCCCTCAAGGAGCTCCCAGTCTAATGCAGGAGATAACATGTAAACTGTGTACATACAAGCTGAAGACAGGATAAGTGATCAACAGAGGGAAAGCACTAAGATTGAGGAGGACAAGGAAGGCTTCTTATAGAAGCTGGGATTCTAAAGGGAGCCAGAAGGTTGAGATTAAGAGGAGGGACTGGTAAGCTGTATGCCATTTCTTATGATCTAGTTGGGGAGATAATATATCTTTGACAAGACTGAAATAAAGACACTGAATTAAAAAAAAACCACAGGTGAAAAGTCATTTCATTATTTTATGTGAATTATGCAATCTGGTTTCTACAGCTGAACTGTAATGCCCACTGCAATTTCTTCTTACTCTTCTTCTCTTTCTTTCTCTTTATACTAAGAATTCATTGCTAATACTGACTCATACAAAAAGTCAGATGCATCATAAGTTAAGAAGGAACACTTAAGCAGACATTCAAAGGAACAGAGGAGCTCAGAGAATGACTTGGCATTTCCAATTTGTGGTGATGGTCATTGGTGTCCAATGTTAACACTGTCAAGAAGCTGTTTTTGTTGATAGCAGGAGAGGCAGTGTGGTATGTTGGAAGGATGCTCAATTTGGAGAATGAGGACCTGGGTCTTATTCTCAGCTCTCCAATTTATAGCCCATGTCAACTTGGGTGAGCTACTTTCCATATCCTGGCTTCAGTTTCCTCATCTGTAAAATAAAGGGGTTGGACTTGCCCTCTAAGCCCCGCCCTCGACTCTAAATTTATGATGCTGTCAATCTATGATTCCTAACTTACAAATTGTTGTGGTTGTGGCTTTTTGGTTTGTCCTTTGTTCTTGAAGAAGACCATGACATCAGGGAGATGATGACATGACTTGCAATTGACTTTGATTTGAGTGAGGGAGAGCTGTGCTAAGTCACCAGCCTCACTTTCTCCTCCAGAGCCATCCAGTGGCCAGATATAGATCAGGATGGCTGGAGATGGCCCAGGATACAGTGGGAGACCTTGGCCCTTTTAAGCTAAGGTCTTCTCAGGTTCTCATTTTGAGTGAGGCAATGTCCATTCAGTGAATAGGCCTCTTTAAGGAGTGAGTCAAGGGATGACCCCTTTAAATAAAAAAAAAAATCAAACCAGGAGGGGAAGACCTCTGGGGTTGCTGGCCAAAAGAGAAACAGTTACTATTTACATTCATTCTGAGCCAGGAGGGCCCAAAAGATAACCATTAAGTAGCATTTGGGCAGGGGCCTTTTGTTGTCTGACCTGTGAGATCCAGAGTGAATTGGATTTCAGGCTTGTTCTTTGAGAAAGTAATCTAACTAGGTAGCTTTTGGCCATCACAATTTAACTTACAAATGGCTAACACCCAAAGGAAGGAAGAGTAAGATCTGCTCGCCCATGTCCACAGATTGCGATATCTGCCTGGCAAAGTGATTCTCTGTTTACCTAAAGCTATGGACTGTTTACCTGGAAAGTTCAATTGCCAGATCTAGTCCGTGAGGTCTGGTCATCTCAGTGCTACCCAGCTGGTAACCTTCCGAAGGCCTTGTCAAACCTTGATAAAATCCTATTTCCCTTTCAGGGGACAATTTCTATTGTCTCCCGTTCTTGTGAGAGAAAAGAATTTAATAGTATATTTTTGTTGGGTTTATTAAAAAAAACAAACTCTGTCAACATGAGATAGAACTTTCTAAAAGTCAATAGATTTTTGGACATATTTTGTTTAGGGGAGAGGGAAGGGAAAGATAAGTAGAGGGAAAGGAATGGGTCAAAGGGAGCACATCATCTATCTAGACCTAGAAGGGGCCCAAGAGGCCATCTAATCCAAGCCACTCCTTCTGCAGAGGTTTCCCAAAGACCTACAGGTAGTGGCAGAGGCAGGATTTGAACCCAGCTCCTCTGATTTTAGAGCCATTATACTTTTCATTCTGCCACATGGACTCCCTTTCCCACTACTCAGGTCTCTGGTAGGGACACTCTAGTTTTTGTTCAAGTATGTGAGTGTGACTAAAATAAGATTGCTAGCCTAGGTTGGCCTTATGCAAAATTGGAAGACCCCAGACCCACATTCTTCATATTCTATTCCTCTCAAATATCAGCCCCAGGGGCTTCTTCCCTCATCTATCAAACAGTCCGTCAATTGTCTTAAAGTATAAATGGGTAATGGGCATTTAAATTAAACGTGCCAACTCCTGTCAGGGTTATTTTCATAGGAGCATACAATTAGAAATGACAAAGCCTTTAGACATCATCTAATCCTACTTCTTCTTTCTATTGACAAGGATATTGAGGCCCAGAGAGGGGGCGTGTTTACCCAGCACCTCACTGGCACTAAAGCTGCAGATACTCTAAGTATGAAACTGCATCTGAATCCAACCTGATTAGAAGTCAGTGTTTTTTAAAATACATTCTCTTAGCTAGATCAGTAGGGGGACTCATTAAGAGAGGCCAAGTACTCGTTCCCCCAATATTTCTGACAGAAGCTAGCTTTGTGGCCTTGCCGCCTGAGATACAGCCATGGAAGTGGGTTGATTCAACTCGTGTTCCTTTGTAACAGGTAGACCCTTGCAGCATCTAGCTTAGTCAGTGGGGATGAGTAAGAAGAGCTTTCTGGAACGAGGGGGTCACATGCCCCTAGACTAATTTCTCAAAGAGTATGTAAACAGTGAGATCTACAAAGTGAGGAGTTTGGTACAGTCAGTGAAAAGGGAGCTTAACTTTGTTTCTTTGGGAGAAGAATCACAATGCAACGTACCCTCCTTGAATCACCCCGTTGGTGGATGGTAGCTGAAGCATTCTAGATTTGGAATATTCTCTGTGTAACCTGAGACCTGATCAACTGGGCTCCATTGACTTTAGCTTGTACATATCCTGCCCTGACCCGGTGAGAAGCCCTTCCTGTTATGTGGATAATTAGCAGGTGTTAGAGAGGTCTCTGGGTTTCAGTTTCCTCATTTGTGAAACAGGAAGAGTAGAGTTGATGGTCTCTAAGGCCCAGTTGAGATCCAAATCTATGATTCCGTGATCTGGAAGGACCTTGGAGCTCAAAGTCCAAATGAGTATGTTTTCTAGATGGGGAAACTGAGTCTTGGAAGGATATAGTGAATAGGGTGTTAAAGATGGAGTCAGAAATTCCTGGGGTTAAATCACAGCTGTGACACATGCTTTCTGTGTGACCAGGGGTATCCCACCTCTCTAAGGCTCAATTTCCTCATCTGTAAAATGGAGCTATTAGTGATTCTAGTGCCTACATCAGTGTTGTGGTAAGATTCAGGTGAGATAAGGTATGTCGAAGCACTATATGTACATTTAAGCTGTTATTACGTGATTTGCCCAAGGTCATCCAAGGAGCAAGTACCAGAACCAAGACTCAAACCTACATCTTGGAACTCCAAGTCCAAGACTTTACCCCATGCAGCACTAGATTTGGAGTCAGGAAGACCTGGGTTCAAATCCTGCCTCAGACACTTACTAGTAATATGACCCTGGATAAGTCTCTTAGCCATTTTGTGCCTCAGTATCCTCATTTGTAAAATTAAGGGGTTAGACTCAATAGTCTCTAAGGTTTTTTCTTCCAGCTTTAAATCTATGGTTCTTATTTGTCATAAGTGTTAAAGACATATTAGTACTCAAAGGTTCTTGTATGTGATCAGAATGAGTGAAAGACCTTTTGAAAAAGGGGAGAAATGTAGATGGTCTTTGTTGTTGTTGTTCAGTTGTGCCCAACTCTTCCTGACCCCATATGGGGTTTTATTGGCAGGGTTTGCCATTTCCTTCTCCAGCTCATTTTAAAGATGAGGAAACTGAGGGAAACAGGGTTAAGTGACTTGCCCAGGGTCATGCAGCTAGTAAATGTCTGAGGTCTGGCATCTATCCATCTACTTATCTTCCCCTGAAGGTGGCCTAGAAAAAGCATATTTTTAGAGGGAAAACATTCATAGATTTCTCTAGAACTTTTTCTTTTTTCCCTCCCTCATTTCCTAACACACACCAACGAGAAGGTCTCTGTTTAAAAGGACGCATTAATTTTGGAGATACAAGACAGGAAATTTCAACATCTTACCACAGTTATCATTTAGAACCCTCAGCCTCATTGACTTTAAATACAGCTAATGTAGCAAAAAAAAAAAAAAAGGAGGGGGTGGCATTGTTGTTGCAGAAGGGAGAAGATGAGACTTCCTGGCAGGCCAGATTTAGCCAAGGCTCCCACTCACCCTGGACAGCTCCCAGCCTTGGGGAGGTTATGCAAATAGAAACAGACTCTTGTGGAAGTTGGGGACTCCAGAGGGAATTCAACACTTGTCAGGGTAGGAGAAGTGAATGTGAAAACTGATGAGAATCTCCAGGGTTGAAATCAGAGCAAGTGGAAAGACTCTGCCTTTACATCGATGTTCCATACCAAAGACACACTTCTAATAAACTCTTGGGAACTCAGGAAGTCAGAGCTAGAATGAAAGAATTAGTAAAGCACCAAAGTACTCTGAGGTCTTCAGAGTATCCTAGACAGTTGAAAACTTGCCCTGATTTCAAATGGCAACCAGAGAAAAAAGATATTTAGAGGAAAAAAAAAACCCAACCCTTCCATCAACAATACATCCAATCCATCAATAATACATCACCTGGGATGAGGTATTGTTTTCTAAACCATGGCCTAATACCCCAATCTCTGGGGTAATAGATCAGGTTTAATCTTTTTGGTTTTTTTTATACTTTCTTTTTGTTTTCTTTTTACATTTAATTTTAATTTTTTTTTTGTCAATTACATGTAAACCAAAAATTTTAACATTTGTTTTTTAAAATTTTGAGTTCCAAATCTCTCCCTTCCTCCCCACTTTGAGAAACAAAGAAACTTGATACAGATTATACATATGCTGTTATGCAAAACATTTTCATATTAGCCATGTTGCAAAAGAAAATGTAGACCAAAAAACCAAAAATAGTAAAGAGAGTTTTAAAAAGTATGCTCCAATCTACATTCAGACTCCATTACTTTTTTTTTTTCCTCTGGAGGTGGATGGCATTTTTTAATCAGAAGTCCTTCAGAATTATTTTGGATAATTGTATTGCTGAGAATAGCTAAGTCACTCATAGCTGATCATTATACAATATTGACATTACTGTTCTCCTGGTTCTGCTCATTTTACTTTGCATCAATTCATGTAAATCTTTCCAGGTTTTTCTGAAAGTATCCCACTCATCATTTCTTATCACACAATAGTTCTCCATCACAATTATATACCATGACTTGTTCGGCCATTCCCCAGTTGATGGACATCCTCTCAATTTCCAATTCTTTATCACCGTGAAAAGGGCTGCTATAAATGTTTTTGTACATATAGGTCCTTTTCCTTTTTCCTTTGATCTCTTTGGGGTACAGACTAGGATTAATCTAGTTGACTTCTTAGAAATAATTTCTCTTTGGCTCTGTTTGTACTCACCTAGGTTTTTCAGAATGTCATAAATAGAGCCTGTGTATAAGTCTCCAAAAATGTGAGTTAAGGAGTTCAGTTCCCTTGCAAGTACCTGGATCATAACATCAGTTATATAAGAGATTTTATTTCAACTCTCAGAAACTGAGCAATAATATTAAGGATTCATGGTAGCCCATAAATAATAGATATCATTCTCCTTTACTCTCCAATGGGTCCCATCTTTCCTGCACTGACCTATGTAAGCTCTCCAGACCCATAGGGCCACCCTGTGGTTTGCCTTCTTTCTCCTGGAAGACAGAAGAATTTGGGTTGGCTGAAAAATAATCCTCTCATTTTCTGTTAAGTCATATCTTGCTACGCTCTTTAATTAAATGTCTTTTGCTTTGAATTAATGTGTACTTTGGTTTGAAAAAACATATTTGTGGGGGCTCTTGGATGGTGGTTTTGATGGTATAATGATAATGACGATGATAATAATAACTTATATTTATACAGTGCTTTAACACTTAGAAAACTAAAAATTTAGCATTATTTCATTTGATCCTTACAATAACTCTGTGAAGGAAGAATTAGTATTATCCCCATTTTATATTGAGGAAAATGAGGCTCAGAGAACCAGGTTAGCAGGTTAGGTCATATATCTAGTGTCAGTGGTAGTATTTGAACCATGATCTTTATGACTCCAGGTCTGGCCTTTTTCTATTCTATTTATCTACTTCTATTCTATTCTATTTTCTTCTCTTCACTCCAATGTGCCTTAAAACTAGGAAAACACTCAGGGGAACCCTGGCACTAAATTTTGGGGCTTTTCCAGGAAGTCTAGTGTTTTGGATACCCTACCACTGCCCAGATGTTTTCTTTTATATTTCTTCCTACGCTATGATAGGACAGCAGGTTTTTCATTATGACTTTTTTTTTTTCATGCCAGACTGGTTGTTCCATTATACTTTGTATGTTATTGTGGACAATGCCACCACAGATTCACTGTTGATGATCACTATTAAATGTATTAATATGTATGTATGTACATAATACCCTATATATATATACACATATATGTATACAATACTTGTGTATCACATCAATACATGTAAAGACAGAGGAAGGGGAGACAGACAGACAGAGGAGAACAGAGAGAAAGAGAGAGAGAGAGAGAGAGAGAGAGAGAGAGAGAGAAAGAGAAGGAGAGAGAGAAAGAGAAAGAGGAAAAAAGAGAGAGAGGAGAAGGAAGGGAGGGAGAGACTTGAGATTACTCAGGCTACAGAAATGCATTCTACTTTTAAAGATATTTACTTCTCAGTTTTTCGCACAATTCTCACGTGCAAATCTAATCTCCTTCTAGTATTGTTTCTCAACTTAGATTTATCCATATCAAAAATCTAATTATCCTCTTCCCAACTGTTAATGGAACTGAAAATCAAAGAAAAGCAAATCAACTAATTTTTTGTCATTCTGTTATTTAAAACAAACATCTGGTTTGGAAAATCAGTGCTAGATTTTTAATGAGGAGGACCTGGCTCCCATGTTGCCTCTGACATTTACCATTGATGTGACCATGGTCAAGTTGTCTAACTTCTCTGTCTCAGTTTTTTTTTCATATATAAAATGAGGAATTGGGAAGCATGGAGTCACCTTCCTTCCTCCAGTCTATGATTCTGTAAAGAACAGAAACCACTTCAGTCAGTTTCTATTTTGCCTGCACCTGGATTTCCCTGCCTTGGCACAAATAATGAAACTCGCCATATTGGTTCTGGGACAGCAAAGATATATTTCAGTCATTGCTGTTTGTGATTTGTCTGTTAGTCTTTTACCACTGGAATGCTCTCATACCTGAAGACAATAGAGCTTTGAGTTTCAAATCACTTAAATGAAGGATTTATGACTCTTTTATCCAATAAAGGGACTCTTGGCCTAGCATTCTTTAGCAAGAGTGAAGAAGTTTGTCTTGGAGTCTCAGTTGTTTGGGTTTGCTTGTCTTTTCTTTAGATGGACACAAAGCAGACAGAAGTTATGTAAAGAAATATCATCTGTAAAACCCCAAAGTGAAGTTACCAGCACAAACCAGCTTAAAAATCCCTGCCCCATTTCACTGCGTTGGCTTAGAATGACCTCTGTACTACATTATGCCACATCTTTAAATTTTATCAGGAGGTTAAATTCAGAATAATAGCACCCTAAGGGCCTCCAAAAAGGACCACTTGTTTTGTATGGACTTGTGCACTTGAGCCAGCAGGATGAATTGTAGCAACCACTATTTACAGGCATGGAACAAACATAGACAAGTTTGGTTCACATGCCTCAGTGAGTGTGAAAACATTCATAATGGGGAGCCTGGCAAATAGGACACTTGGCACTATGGAAACCCAACTGTGGCCAGACACACTCCATACAATCCCAAGCCCAGGGAAACACACTGAGCATTCAAACTGGGCATCAGACAGGACAGGCAACAAAGGCGCCAGGAACCAACAACTGTGTCAAGCTTCTCTTTCTCAGCTTGCACTCATACACCATAGCGTGAACAAAACATCAATGAGCTTAGAAGAGAGAGGAGATGGGTTAGAAACTGAACTTTATAATATAAACCTGGGGAAAAATTTTCTTCTTTTTTTTCTTAATGTGGGTATAATTTGTGTAATGTGACTACTGGGATAGTCACCCATATAGTAATCTGTATGAGCATAAATTGGGTATTTATTAATACACTAATTAAAATACAATGTGGCCATTAATAGAAGGGCTATTCAGTAGAATGTGAACTCCTTGAAGACAGGGACTCATTTGTAATTTTAGTTCCTGGCACATAAGTTAGATATGGGGACTGGAGATGTGATTTTATTAGTATAGGGAACTCAAAGATAAGGAAATATCTCTACGCATTCAGGTGAACACCCTCTTTGGAACTCAGTGTTGAGAATTGCCTAGGTCACAAGCAAGTATGAGTCAGGGGCCAGACTTGAAGTTGGGTCTTCCTGGTTCCATGGTTAGCTCTCTATCCACTACATCTGGGGCATCAAAAAGTTGGCCAACCAGAACCAGATCAAAATGTAATTGAGAAATGGTTAACAGAATAAATTAAGAATACAATAAAACATAGATACCATCACACTTTAAACCTAAGTCAATATGCAGCCCACAAGAGTCCTTACATATGGTGTAGTGACCCCCATTTCTACTTGAGTTTGCCCCCCTGAATCATATACCACATTGCTTCTCTCCTGGAACACATTAGGTACTTAATAATTGTCTGTCGACTTTTATGGAAAAAAGAGTAATTAATACAAAGATTATAAGCAAAAGATATGTACCTAAATGGAGACTTCATTAGCAGCATCCTGAATGAGAGGGTCAAGTAATAAATCATAGAAACAGTTAATAACTGTGTGAAAGAGAATAATGAGACAATAGAATGGTTTTGGATGCTGTTAAAGCTCGGAGGAAAAATTACATCTCTTCAAATGTATATTAAGTAAATAAGTGCTTATTAAGTTGATTTTAATTGATAGCAGAAATAACATTGGACCAGAAGTCAAAAGAACTAGGGTTAAGTCCTTTGTCACAAAAGCACAGTAGGATACAGAGCAATGAGCTTCGTTCCTCCAGGCTCTCATTTCCTCATTTGTAAATGAAGGGGTTGGACCATATGAACTTGAAAGTCCCTTCTAGCTTTAACATGCTACGATTCCATGTTCCCTCAGTGAACATCACCACAGCCCTTCTGAGACTGGCTTAGAAGGTTGATTTCATGAGACAGTTTTAGAATGGAGCAGACAGAAATGGCAAAGTCTAATGGGATAACCTTTTTGAGGCTCACCTTGGGTCAGAACGTAACAGGATAAGATGTTGGAGTTAGAGATGACCAGTTCCAGATGAAAAGTACCATGCTTTGAATGTATCTTTCTTGACTCTCTGTTAATTATAATAGAAAAGATAGACATCTGTTCTTAGATTCTCATGTTTCTAACCAGTTAAATTATTCTAAGAGATTCATTCTTTAATTGATAAATTAATGGCCCAGGGATCATCGTACAAATAGATTGAATATCCATAGTAAAAAGAAAAAAAAAGAGCCATCTTATTGTACAAAGGAAAATTCCATCACCAGAAGATGGCACCTTCAATGCAGGTTATAAAATCCTCGCTTGAAGAAAGCAGGGCAGTCAGTTCTCATTTTCAGCTTTCCAGCATTTCATTTGCTGCAATATAGACAGTAATGAAATGAATTTTAAAATATGAATCCGACATTACATTCTATTTGGAATATGTGGTTGTTTACATGGGTAGTTAGAGCTTTGTAAATGACGGGGTTTGGATCTCACAGCCCAGCTTCCGGAATCATAGAGCGTCGTAATGTTACATGGTTGGCGAAGGGGAATTATTTTCACAGAAGATATTAACTTAAACTGTTAAAAGTACATCTTTCTCTAGTACCCATCCTACTGCCAATGATGTAGAGCCAAGTGTTGCAGAGGACTGTCAGATTGCAGATAATAAAAGCAAAGTAGAGATAAGCAAGGGCTCAGGATTTAGCTGGCCCTAGACTGAGCACCAGCCACGTTTTTCTACTTGGCTGCTAATCATGGGTCTTTATCCTTTAGAATCTCTTCCCATGATCCCAATAATTCACAGGGAGACAATGTAGTAGCATCATAGAGAGCTGAGCTTGGAGTCAGGAAGATCCAGGTTTAAATCTTGTCTCTGATATGGGCTGTAAGACCATGTGTACATGAGTTCCTGAGACTCAGTTTCTTAATCTGTGAAGTGAGGATAATACTTACATTACCTATCTTATAGGGTTGTTATGAGGTTCAAATAAGTTGCCAATTGTTTGTTTCTATATGAATGTCTTTTTATGTAAATATCAACACCAACTCCACAAATGGTTCTATCTTTTCTTGTAGATAGTACTCCCTATTAGGAAAAAAAAAAACATAACTAGGGTGGAAACACCAAGACTTTGCTCAATGGTGAGAAATTTAAAAGTTAACCAACAAGGGATTCTATTCTTTTAAAGAAAGAGGCAGGGGTAGGACCTAGTATTGGGATAGGAAAGAGGAGGAACCTGGTCTTGAGGTGGAGCTATGGAAAGTCTTGGAACAGGAATGGCAAGCATGGAGGTGGGGTCTAGTTACTATTAGGCGAAAAGAGTGAACAGATCAGTTATCTTTCCAGTTTCCTTGGGAAATATAGAGGCTGGTGGGAGCCAAGTTATTCCCTAGCCTAGAGGTATGAAGGAAGAATTGACTTGGGGGTGGGGGTGGGGTGGAACATGGTGTACTGGACAGAGTGCTGGGTTTAGAGTCAGAAGACATGTTTAAATTCTATCTCTGACACAATCTGGGTGACCCTGAGCCTCCACATTTTCATTTAAAATGAAGAGATGGGCCTCAATATCAAGGTCCCTTCCAGCTCTAAATGTATATACCTATGAGATTAGGGATGAGGAAGTGCTTTGATGGGTTTAAGGGCCACCTCACTGGGTTTTTGCTTGTATAGAGCCCATAGACCAAATACAGCTGTTCTGGATGGGCCATCCCTTTCCCCCATTCCCTTGAGGGAGAATAAACACAAATATACATACATACTTACACATATATACACATATACATACACAGATACACTATACACAGAGAGAGAGAGTCTGAAACAGCGCTGACCTGAGAGCTAGAACTTGGTTCTAGATACTGCTCTAATACGAATTGTGGGTCTATATCCATGACTTTTTAAAATGAGGGAATTGGACAATGTAATTTCTAAGTCCCTTCTAGCTCCAACAGTCAACACAGGTTCAATTGGACTCCACTTCAGGTCAACATCAATTTCAGTAATGGCAGAATCATTCTTCTCCCTGTGACTTTGGATGAATAATTTCTTTTCTCTGTTACCTTAATTTCTTCCTCTATAAAATCAAGGATCTAGTCCCTTTCATCTCTAATACGACACTTTAAAGATTGGGGAGAAATGTTAGCTTCAAGTCATTTTCCAGTTCCTTCTCATCTATACATTATTACCTTTAAGGATTACCACTTCAGGATCTAGTAATTAGGTTTTTTGAAAGTCCATATTGAAGAACACTAACCATATCACCTAATTCCTAAGAATCATTACTTTGAATTGGAAGTTACCAAGGATACAGCAATGTAAATTACCCATGTCAACTCTCTCATTCCATTCACTAAAGGTTTACGATGGAGATGCCCTCTCTATTTTCTTAGCACATCGTGTACTGAGAAAAAAAGAGTCTAGAAATGGTGGTTCCACTCTCATTGATGATCACAATATAGTAGATCACTATAGACATGTTGGAAAATCTGTTCCATTTTCCATCTATTTGTTGCCCTCCTTTCCTGGTTCTGATACTCTGATGGCTATGTGACACTTTCTGACTTTCTGATGTTCCATGGAACCTTATATATACACACACACACACACACACACACACACACACATATATGTATATACACACACACACACACACACACATATATATGTGTGTATATATATATATATATATATATATATATACCATGGAAACTTAACCCATTTCTGACAATTGTGGTCAGGAAAGGATTTTGTAAATGGAATGCTAGGGCTTAAAGTACTAGAAATATGAGTTAACTATTGCTAGCCAATAAGGTACTGTGTTAGGACCTGGAAGGTGATCCTGGGTTTTCCACAGGAAGAGTACAGACTGGGCAAAGGATGCCATGTCTATGATCTGATAACCAGTCTTGCTAAGTGCAGGGAGATTGATTCATCATGGCTTTGGCTATAGGGTGATGACTGTTGTAGCCATAACAACTCTTGAAGACCATAGAGAGGTTGCAATCTGCATCAGTGGTGGGAGGACCCACACTGACAAAATCAAAGCTGTGTCAACCAATGAAGTGTAAGTGTCATAGGGGTCGGTTAAGATTAGATTGCACAAAGACCAGTCTTGGCTCTAACATCAATATTTATATTGTTGTTCAGTCATGTCTGACTATCTATGACCCCATTTGGGGTTTTCTTGTCAGAGATACTGCAGTGGTTTGCCATTTCCTTCTCTAGCTCATTTCACGGATGAGGAAACTAAGGCAAACAGGGTTAAGTGACTTGCCCAGCATCACACCGCTAGTAAGTGTCTGAGGCTGGATTTGAACGCAGGAAGATGAGTATTCTGATTCTAGCCCTGGAGTTTTGTGCACTGTGGCCCCACCTAGCCATCTATCAATATTCCTACCTTACTGTAATGCAAGAGCTCCTAACCTTTTTTGTGTCATGGATTCTTTTGACCATCTGGTGAAGCCTATGGATGCTTTCTTAGAAGAATGTTTTTAAAAATGCATAAAATTAAATACAGCATTTCAAGTCTTGATGCAGTTGTAAGAGTTAATGGCTTACAACTGCACTAAGACTTTGGGGACAACCTGTACACAGGATTACAAAGGAAAACAATTATATTGAAATATAATTAGCAAAAAAATTCATTAATGGATTCCAGAGTAAGAACCCTTGTTGTAGAGGGAGAAAGGATTTGGTTATGGCTTACAGATATAGAACAAATGTCACCTATGCTATCCATTCCCTCTGCTCTTAGTAAGTGAAGCTTCAGGCCTGACATTAATAGGCAGAGCCATGACAGAAACAGAAAGGGATTTATTCACTCCAACCCCAAAATCAGGCTAGCCCAAAGGAGTTTCTCCTAAGAAGTGAAGGCAGTTAAGAAGACAGACTTCATCCAGGGCTTTTGCTCTGCAGGCTGGGCATAGCTGGGGATTTAACAAAGACCCACCAAGGCTATACGATAAGCCACAAGACAGCTGTAGCCACTTCCCTGTGGGGAGGAGGCCTCATGCTAGCTATCACTCCCCAGGAGGAAGGGGCAGCTCAGTGGAGAACTTTCAGGGAGCCGCACATTAGAGAAAGAAACTCATCCAATGACATCAGCCATTTTGTGCTCATATTCCAAGCAATGGCTTCCCATATAGGAGGGTATACCAGCTGGGATGCACCCCAAGCATCTAAATTGTCCAGGCATTGCTTTTTGCTTCTCCCTCTGGTGGTATGGTAAAACTTGTGAGAAAGTTCAGATTCCCTCCCCGCATATACCCCCAACACATGTATGTGAGGGGAATATTGTCCTTTTTACTTACCTAGCTCATATGTTTAACTAAGTGCCTTTGCCTTGTGTGAATGTGTCTTCTGATTTAGTTATTAAAGAATAAAGATATTTCACTGGAGGGGGCTTTCGAGCAATGATTTTGAATAGTTGCTAATCTAGAGTATGCCTTTAGACTAGGTGATATTTTTCAGTCCCCAAATCTGAACTGAACTTTGGTTATATTACACAAATGTACTTATTTTTGTTACATGAATATACTTATTAACATCTATTTTTGAGATGTTTTTGTCCACATGATTCTGAGAAAGGTTAATTGACCTGCCGAGATTGCACGATGAATGAAAGTAGTAGAACCAAAATCTCTTCACCATAATCAAGTGCCCCAATACATAATGTGGACCCAGTTCAGTCATTTTCAGTTGTGTACTACCCTTCATGATCCCATTTGGGGTTTTCTTGGCAAAGATACTGGAGAAGTCGGCCATTTTCTTCTCCAGCTCATTTTACAGATGAGGAAATTGAAGCAAATAGGATTAAGCGACTTGCCCAGGGTCACATAGCTAGTAAGTCTCTGAGGCCAGATTTGAACAACTCAGGAAGATGAGCTTTCCTGACTCCAGGCCTAGTACTGTATCCACTGAGCATAACTGCCCCAAAATGGGCTAAACAGGAAGCCAATCGGTTGTTCAGCTATTGGGCACTGGGACAGTTGAAAGATGTGTATAAATGTTGTTTTCATCAGTTTGGTAGAGGATAGTTAAGACTCTGCCTTTTTTAAGAGGAGGGGCCTATTTTTAGCTCCTCTCCCTTCTTGAGGATATAAACTGATCTAATTTTGCTAAATCTGCAGTTAGACTAAAAAAAAAAAGCATTGGGAGGTATGAACTTTCTTCATTTATATTAATGGGGGGTTAATTCTGAAGCTTAATTATCAGTAACACTGTCCCTTTGCATTTAAAGAATCCAATCAGAAATAAGGAACCCAATTAGTAGGATATAATTTTCATTCTATGCTTGTGTGAATATAGAATGTGTGCCTAGGGGAGGGAAAACAGAACTGAGGACTACTTCTGAGGTGTTTGTGTTTCCTTAGGTGAGGAAACGCATTGTCTGATGCCTCCTCAAACCTAAGAACTAATTAATCATCAACTCATTGTCCTCTGCCCTTATTGTCTTCTGGACATGTAAGGGCAGTATTCAAGTCTCTTGACAGCTGGCTCTTAAGAAGTCAGGACTCAGTTTCTCTTCAACATAAATTATGGAATTTATTACCATTGCAATAGCTTCTGAATTGGCCTCCTTGATTCCCTTCTCTGCCATCCCCAATCCGTCCTTCACCCAGCTGCCAAATTGCTAGTCTATTCCTAAAGCACACTGCCATGCTCATTATAGCATACTCAATGCTCAATCCCAGCCAGCTTCTAGATTTAGAGAATGGTATAAGGGGGAAGGGCTGGGGGAAAGGGAAATGGAGGGTGGGGTGAATGTGCTCTAGTGTCTTTAAAGAACCCTGTGTGACATCCACCTTCAAAAGGGAGCCCAGGCTCCAGACTTGGGGGAGAGGGTGGTCCAGTCTCTAACTCACTGAGGCAGGAGCAGCCCAATGCCTGCTTCACTGGTTTTCTTAAATTTCAGTGTTTTGTTAAAAGATTGGACTAAAAGGTTCTGGCTCTCCAGATTAAAGGACAAACTCTCTGCCAGAAACCAGAGTAAACACCGACTTGTACAAATCAGAATACACCTGGCGCTCACAAATGGAACAGGCACCACTTGACTGAAACGGGGCCGCCTAAAAGCATCTAACTGCAAGGCTCTATTTTTATCATTTTGGGTTAGACTGAAATGGAGAGTGCCCACTTTGTCAGAGTTTTCTTTTTGCCACAATAGTAAGGAATAAATGGCAAAGGGGGACATTTTAGTGGTACAGCCTAGCAATAATTAGATAATTTAACTAGTTTCTATCATTTTGGGTGTGTATTTATGACATGTATCATATAATATAATAGATCTTCTGTATAATGTTTTATATAAATATATTTATGAATATTTTCTATAAATATGTTTACTTAAATATAGTTTATGTAAGTACATATTTATATAAATAATTTTGTCTAATAATTCTATAAATATAATGATATGGCTATGAAACAATTATATTAATATATTTATATAAAGTATATTTGTATAAATATGTGTATATTAATATATCCCTAGAGTATAAGTTTCTTGAGGGCAAAGGCTGCTACACCGTTGTTCCTGTCTCTAATGCCTGGCATATGGTACCTACTTGATAAATGGGTATTAGTCAATACAGAATTAACCTGAGTATATATTTGCTTTAACTAACTTGAGAATCTCTGGACTCTAGGAATTGGAAGGGACCTTAGAAACCATGTAGCCCAATCCGCATCTGGGGGGCAAAGTCCCTATGCTAACATACAGGACAAGTGGTTTGCCAGCACACAGTCAATTCCCCCACCACCAGAGCTGGACACTTCCACTTCTGGACAGCTCCCATGGTTAAGAAGTCATTCCTTAGGACAAGCTTAAATTTGTCCTTTTCACAACTTTCATCCTTTGCTCCTAGTGCTGCCCTCTGGGGCCAAGCAGAATACATCTAATATTTCTTCAAGGTGGTTGCCCTTCAATTACCTGAAAAGTTATGAGAGCCCCCTGATCCTCTTTTCTATCTTAACTGATTCTCATGTGACATGGCCTTGAGGTCCTTCACCATCTTGGATGCCCTCCTTTGGACACTCTCTAGTTCATCAATATCTGTCTGTAAATTTGGCACCTAGAATGGAATCTGAGAGTATAGTGGAACCATCATGGGAATGGTTTGCCTTTCTTAGACCTCAGCTTTCTTGGGGCGCCATATCACTGTTGTCTCACAATGACCATGGAATCACTCAGATCTATCTTCTCTGTCTCTGTCTCTGTCTCTGTCGCTCTCTCTCTGCCTGTCTCTCTCTCACTTTTTTTTTCAGTGACCTGCTGTTTAGCCATGGTTCTTCTACTTTGAATTTTTGAAGTGGATTTGTTTAAGAATAAAAGTGTAAGATTTGATGTTGATCCCTATCCTTAGTTCCATTTCATCTTATTCTTCTGGGCTGGAACCATCTCCAGTCATCCTGATCTATTTCTTGCCACTGGACCCAGATGGCTCCAGAGGAGAAAGTGAGGCTGGTGACTTTGCACAGCCCTCCCACCCTTAAATCCAACTCACTTGTGAGTCACGGCATCATCTTCTTGATGTCATGGTCTTCTTCGAGAACGAAGGACAACAACAACACAACCATTATTTCGTTTTGTCTTTTTTTTTTAATCTGACAAGGTCTTTTTTAATTCTGACTATTCCAGTAAAATCCTCTCTCTTTTTGGTTACTTTTAAATTTAACATGAATATGTGCTCTCTCTACCTCTAATATTTCAATCAGTGACTTAGATGATGATTACAGCTAGCGTTTACATAGCACTATAGTGTTTCCAAGGCAGATAGGATAAAAATAAGTAGCACAGGAACAAGTATAGATCCCTGAGGCACTCTACTGGAGACTTTCCACTGACACAAACATATTGACCCTTTGGGTCTGGCCATTCAACCACTTCTGAATCCACCTATCTCACTGCCTAGTCCATGTGCCTCAAAATTTTCCAAAAGAATTTCTTTGTAGACTTTGCCAATTACTTGGCTAAAAATCTAAGGAAATTATATCTATGCCATTCTCCTGATCTACTGTTTTAATAGCCGTATCAGAAAGGAAATAAGCTTAGCCTGACATGACCCATTCACAACAAGCCAATGGCACTTCATCAAAACCACTGTTTCTTTTTCTAGATGCCAACTCACCAGCTCTTTCATTATCTGTTCTAGAAAATACCAGGAACTTAGGTCAAACTCGTTGGCCATGGCTTTTAGGCTCTGGCATCTTCCCTGTTTTTATAAATCAGGGCAGTATTTGTTCCTTTCCAGACCTCCCTAAATATCTCTCCTGTTCTCCACAATCTTTTGAAAATTAGAGGCAGTGGTTCAGCAATCACATCTGCTAATTCTTTTAATACCCAAGGGTGTACTTCAGTTCTTACAGATATTATTCTCTGATCTGCCTTCATAAATGCTTTGGTGATGTCTCTTCTTGTATATTCCAATGTGGAGACTGGCTAAAATTCTTAATTCTCTCATTAGGGAAGATTAAAATGAATAAAGATAATTTAGGAGTAAGAAATAGGATGTTGCCAGTCACCAGCATGGAGAATAGAATGGAGTTTCTGAGCACGGATCCAGAGATATTAGAAGACTTTTCAGTTATTCTTCAATTGGGTTTTCCCAGTATGGTTCCACCATTTTGTGGGAAGTGTTATGGATTTCCACAATTACAGAAATTATTTACCATAACATGTTAGTCTATATTCTGAAGGTAAATACAAATGAATAAATAAAAAAGCATTTGTTAAGTGTGTAATAATAATTTTTTTCTTTTGTCTGCTCATTTTCTTTCTAGCTTATCCAGATCATTGGATCATAGATTCAGGGATGGAACCTAAGAGGCTTGCCTTCAAGTCCAAACTCCTCATTTTGCAAATGAGGAAACTGAGACCCAGAGTAGTTAAACAACACGCCGAACATCACACAGCTAGTAAGTGACAGTAGCAAGATTCAAACCCAGGCAAATCTGACTCAAACTCCACGGCTTTTTTTTTTCTGTACTCATATCACATTGTTTCTCATATTGCTTATTTAAAAAGATCATTGAGGATTGTTTTCCATCAGTAACCCCCTCCAAGAAACATAACCATCTCTAACAGCAGTCAGGCCAAAATGATCTAATGGTCTGTTATTTCCTAAGAACCCAATGAAATCACTTTAGTAGCAGCTTGCTTGAGCAGTGTAGCATAGTAGAGAGAAGGCTGGCCTTGGAGTCCTGAAGTTCTGAGGTCAAGTTCTCAATCTAACACATACTGGCTCTGTGAGCCTGGGTAGTTCATCTGATAGCTCTGTGCTCTAGTCAATTCTCTAAGGCAAAGGTAATTAAACTGGGATCTGTAAACTTGTATTTCATTTTTTAAAATAACTGTACTTCAATAGAATTAGTTTTCCTCATAATCCTAGTATTTTGTTTTATGCATTTAAAAATATTGTTCTGAAAAAAAGGTCTTGACAGACTGCCAAAGGGGCCTGGGATACACAAAAAAGATTAGGAACCCTTGCTCTGATCCTATTTGTCATGGAGATGATGATACTTTGCATTAGTAGAGGGAGTTTCCTTCTTCCTAATCCTGTGTAAACAAAACTACAAGTTGGTCACTAACCTTTGCTTAGGTCCTACATCTTTATGTGTATAATTCTTTCAAAGAAAAATCAATAGGTTTTTTAAACAATTGATTTTTAAGAAATGAAAGTTGTGAAAATATTTAGCTGCTGCAAGAATAACATAGCAGACTTCCTGCCTGAACTTTACTTTCTTCCAGGTCTCAGTTCTAGATCAGGGATGACCCCTTAAGAATGAAACACTGCCTGATTTGCCTTTTGGCATCTCCAAGTTGCTGCTTTGGACCAAGCCATCTCACATGTTTCCATGGATACTCACCTCCCAGGCCAGGGCATCTCCTCTCTTGTTTACCTGCTGCTGCTCCTTGGGTCAAACTCACCCTGACCCAAGATATTTCCCCGAAGGTGAGAAGCCTGGTTTGCTATTTATCAAGTCTATAGCTTCACTCTTCCTCCCGTTCTCTCCTTTTTTTGAGAGTTGTCAGTTCTGGGCACAACAGGATGGCCAGAGGCAGATGTCCAAGACTTCATCTGCTCTTTGCGGAGCCCTCTGTCTCCGCAGGCCTTGCTGCCAAATAAACTCCGGCCTTGTGCTCTCAGGAGCCTCAGAAATGAATGTGTGTTTGTTTCCTCACCTCCACCTGCCAATCAGGAAGGGCAAAAGAGCATGCTCGATTAGTTAGCTCCCTGCTGAAGCTGGCTTTTGCTGCTAGTCATAAACAAACACATTTCTTTTTTTCCAGACTGAGCTTGCCCCCCCTCCTAGTCTGCACCCTGACTGGCATAAGAAAATCACCTCGTGGCTAATAGCTTTAGATGGATGTCAAAGACATTATGGGTGTTACACATATAGCTATGAAGCAGTTTGCACAGACCCTAGTGTATTGGAGGTGGGGGGTCTCTCACTTGCCACATCTTCTCTAGCTTACTGTGTCCATCTGGATGTTCATGGGGCTAATTGATTATGTAAAATAAAATGACATCTTCTTTGGCCGGTCTAATTTTTCCCACTTTACTCCATGCCAACAGATATCAGCTTTTGTAGTCATAAGTCTCAATGGGTACTCTTTTAAAGGTTGGCTGGTATAGGATAATCTCAATAGATAATAGTTTAGTGAAATCCAATAAGAATACTCAGGATATTGGCATCGAGGATAAATTTTGACCCCAGATCAGAAAATATATTGTCATATCTCTGTACCGTGAAGTGTATGACTTATATTTTTCACTCCAAGCACTGTTGTATAGCCCTGGGTGCTATCAAAAATCTTACTAGTTTTTGTTTATTAAGGGCATGGAATTTAGGGCTAGAACAGATCTTATCAATTCCCTTCTTTTACACAGAAGGAAGTAGACCTAGAGAGGGTAAGAGTGGCCTTTTCCAAGATTGTCACTTATATGATTGTTGAAATTTCTACCCAAATCCTCTAACTCCAAGTCCAGTGATTATAATACTTCATTAAAATGGATTCCTGGTTTACTAGATTATCTGGATTATAATACTACATCATCTTGTCATTAAAGGGCACTAATTAATCTAACTTGATATTATGTTGCTCAAGACATAGACCACACCCCTAAAATGAAATATTTTTGAAAGAATAGTATTTATAGATGTATACTAAAGAATAGCATTGACTACAGGTCACACATTTGGGAGAGAAGTGTGACATTCAGATCAATATGACATTTTTGCTTGGCTACCCTACTGAGACCAGACCTCTCTATTGGGTGAGAATTGAGTCTTAATTCCTAAATGCAGGTGGACTCGATTTTAAAGCTTCCTTAAAAACTGAACCAAGATTATAGGCAATGGTACCATTTTGAGTTAATTCTTTCATGCTCAAGTGTCTGCACTGAGAAAATAAAATATCTTAGGATAATGACTTTACGAGGACCCTTTTCTAACACCATCATTTAAAGTCCATACTATGAGTCTATCACAAATAACTTTAAATGATTGCTGTTGTCTTCTACTGCTCCATTCTTTCCACTCTGACCCATTCCATCTTCCTCGTGGCTTCAGCGTCTCAATTTCTGCCTCATCCTCAGTGATTTCTCCTTGTGGAATACTGCATAACCTTTCCGTTGCTCATTCTCCTTGGCTCCATTCACTTGGATCTCCACTCTGCTCTAGTCACACACCTGTAGGATGTCATCTTAACTCTCATCATCACATTTTCACTGTTCTGAAAGCTCCAGTTCTTGCCTCTCCCCCATTCAATTCAATATCTTTTTAAAATAATATTTTATTTTCCCCAATTACACATTAAAACAATTTTTAACCTTTTTAAAAAAAAGTTTTAAGTTCCAAATTCTCTCTCTTCCTCCCTCCCCTCAATATCTCTTAACCTGTCAGAGAAGTACATGAAAAGCATGAGTCCCATTATACACTGTGATGGTCACATGGTCATTTTTTTAGGTATTAGGTACCATTCCAGTCATGTAACACACATATATTAAGGGGTCACTATGTGCTGGGTACTGTTCTGAGTGCTGGGGCTACAAAGAAAGGCAAAGAATATAGTCGCTGCCCTTAATGAGAGAGACAAGATGTATGTACATATACATGCATGTGCATACAAGATATGTGCATTATAACCAGAAGGTAGTCTCAGATGGAAGGGACTTGGGGGAGAGGGTAAAACCAGGAATGTCTGATTGCAGAAAATGGGATTTGAGCTGGGTCTTGAAGGAGACCAGGGAAGCCAGGAGATGGAGGTGAGGAGGGGAAAACATTTCGGACTAGAGGAAAAGTCAGTGAAAAGTCTGAGAGATGACTTGTCACCTATAAGGAGCAGCATGAAGGCCAGTGTAGCTGGATCAAAGAGTATGGAGAGGGAAATGAAGAAAAAGAAGGCTGGTAAGGGACCAAGATGGGAATGTCTTTAAAAGCCAAGCAGTAGATTTTCTATTGTATGTGTAGCATTTCAATGTACAGTTACCTTTCAGAAAAAGGACACTAGAATGGCAAAGGCAGGGTCCTCTTACCTTGGACTGTCAGCTTTTCCCTGATGCTGGTGAGTAGCAAGGAAGAGAAAAGGGCTCAGGTGTGGAGGATGCAGCTCTCACCAATGTGGTGATCTGGATTCATCCCCTACAAGTCACTTTGCTGCCTTTTCTGCTCAAGGCTCCAGCGGTTCCACAGTGCAGTTCAGCACACAGGACCCTCAGAGATTACACAGAAAACATGCCTACACAACCAGAGACACCCAGAGGTTAAGAAGCTAGGTTGCTTGTCTATGATAAGATCCTATCTGGCACTTCCTTCCCACTTACTACACTAGAAAGCTCCAGTCCCACAGCATTATAAGACTTGTTCCAAATGTCAGTAGTGAACATCCCTCACTTTAAATGTGTTCTGGCTGCAGAAGACCTCAGGGGAGAGGGGAAGGGCGATAGAGAGGGGGAAGAGGTAGGGGAGAGGGAGGGCAGGCAACCTCAAGGAAGGGAGAATGGAGAGAGGGGGAAAGGGAGGCGGAGGGGGAATGAAGAAGGAAAGGGAGGGAGAAGAAGAAGAAGAAGAGGGAGAACAGGCAACCTCAAGGGAGGAGAAAAGGAGGGGGAGGAAAAGGGAGAGGGACAGGGAGAGGAAGAAGGAAGGGAAGGAGGGGAAGAGGGAAAGGGGGAGAGGGAGAACAGGTAATCCCAAGGGAGGAGGAATAGATGGGGAGGAAAAAGGAGGGGGAGAGGAAAAAGGAAAAAGAGGGAGAGGGAAAGGGAGGAGGGGAAGAGTAAGGGGAGAGGGAGAACAGGTAATTTCAAGGGAGGGGGAATGGAGGGAGAGGAAAAGGAAAGGGGAGGGGGCCGTTTATTCCTCAAGATTATTGATTACAGTGGCTTCTCCCATGCTTCAATAGTCCTGCTTCTTTTGCTATACTAGCAGGTAAGGAAATGACACCATTTCGTGTGAAGCTCATTTAAAAGAACTGTGGATGGTTAGCCTGGAGGAAGGAGAACAGGCAGTGGCAGAGTATAGGATGCTGATGGTGGAGGATGACTTTGATAACTGCAGATATTTCAAAGGCAAACATGGGGAGGAGGGATTCAGCTTGTGCTTAGCTCCTGAGGAGAGAACTAAAAGGCAGAAACCAGAAGAAAAGTCTTTAACATTGTATTTGTCCTTTGAAATCAATTTTTCCAATCAATAAACAATAAAAACAGTAGAATCGTGTGCCTTTCAGTCCATCATGTGACTGTCAAGTTGTGGTCTACTGTAGAAAATTGTCTGTGAAAGCCTGCCTATTCTCCACTTTATTTTCATCAAGGATGAACTCAGAACAAATTTCTACCCTTCTCCAAAGGTTTCATACAATTGAGATTGCAGGTACATTGTTCAGCAGTTATTGATGTCACCTTTTTTAAAAAATTAATTAATTTATTTTAGTTTTCAACATTCACTTCCATTAACTTTTGAGTTTTAAATTTTCTCCCCCTCCCTCCTTTCCCAAGATGGTGTGCAATCTGATATAGGCTCTCTATATACATTCCTATTTAACATATTTTCACATTAGCCATGTGTTAAAGAAGAATTAGAACCAATAGGAGAAATAACAAGAAAGAAGAAACAAAACAGAAGGGAAAAAAAGAACAAATAGTATGCTTCGATCTGCATTCAAACTCCATAGTTCTTTCTCTGGATGTGAATAGCACTTTCCATCATGAGATTTTTGGAGATGTCTTAGGTCCTTGCATTTCTGAGAAGAGCCAAGTCTATCAAAGTTAGTCATCACACAACATGGCTGTTACTAAGTACAATGTTCTCCTGGTTCTTCTCACTTCACTCAGCACCAGTCCATACAAGGCTTTCCAGGTTTTTCTGAAGTCTACTTGCTCATCATTTCTTATAGCAAATAGTATTTCATTACATTCATATAACAACTTGTTCGGCCATTCCCCAGTTGATGGGCATCCCCTCAATTTCCAATTTTTGCCACCACAGAAAGAGCTGCTATAAATATTTTAATACACATGGGTCTTTTTCCCATTTTTATGAACTCTTTGGGATACAGCCCTATAAGTGCTATTGCTGGGTCAAGGGGTATGCACATTTTTATAGCCCTTTGGACATAGTTCCAAATTGCTCTCCAAAATGGGTGGATCAGTTCACAACTCCACCAACAATTTATTAGGTTCCAATTTTCACACATCTTTTCTAATATTTATCATTTTCCTGTTTTGTCATGTTAGCCAATCTGATGGATGTGATGTGGTACCTCAGAATCGTTTTGATTTGCATTTCTCTAATCAATAGTGATTTAGAGCATTTTTTATATGACTATAGATAGCTTTAATTTCTTTGTATGAAAACTTCCTGTTCTTATCCTTTTACCATTTATAAATTGTGGAATTGCTTGTATTCTTACCTTTTTTTAAAAAAAAAGTAATAATACCATCTGTGGTTTTCCCCCCAATTCATTTGGTATCTTCCTTTCTTTGAAACACCTAAGAAAACAATGCCATTATAAAACTGTTTCAATTCTAGAACATACTTCTTCTATGTGTGTGTTTGCTTTGGTCCAGTTGCTGTTACCATCTTCACCCTCTTAAGTGCCATTTTGAGTTCTTCATATAGCACATTAGGCACTGAGGGAATATTGTGTCACTGTCCCCAGTGACAAGAACATTATAGAAGCAGTGGTCAATCTTTCTTCTTTTTCCATCTATTTTCTGTCTTCCTTCTATTTTCACTTCTAAGTGTTTTGGGACTACCTGACTTAGTTTGCTCTAATGCCAAACTTTCTTGTTTTTTCCTACTTAAGTGTATTTTAGTTCAGTATTACTGTTGGCTGTCATTTCTGTCTGTGGGGCAATATATGTTTGCTCCCTGAGGCAGCTTTGGGGCTCTCTTGACCCCCTCATTGTGGCAACTGCATCAACAGCTTGTTCAAATCATTCAGATGATCATTTCACACAGTATCTTCTTCTTACCTTTATCCAATTGTAATTTGTTTCTCTTAATTTTGGCCCATACTCTACTTCATCAATTGTCAGACTACCTATACTGATGTAGTTGTTTTCTTGTGATAGCTCACAAATTCAAATACCGTGGCATTACTTTGCTGGATCCATGATCTCATCAATGTGTATAGACCTTCCAAAGATGAAGCTCACAATGCATCCATGCCTTCTCATCTTATGCAACTCTTGTATATGTTGTCCCATATGTCTTACACATGGCGTCCACACAACACAGTAGGTAGTTTCCTCTAATTCTCTCCACAATGTATAGGTATCAATAGAGCTCAAAGTCTGTCCATTAGTTATCTCCTCCTCTTGTTACACAAATGCTCCCCTTCATTATCTGGTCCAACATCTCATACATGATTAGTTGTTGGTAATGTCTCAGCCTATTTACACCCACTATGTGCCTGTCCATTGCCTTTTGAGTCACCCTCAATTTTGATTCTTTGGAGATTGTGTATGACTTACTGACAAATAATATCACTGGGACAATATTGATATTATAATGATGGCCCTTTGTTACAGAGATGCATGGGTTCAAGCACTTCACAGTGTCCTCCCAAACAATCCAATCTGTTCTCTTCCTTCTGTTGAATTCTGGACCCAGATCATTGTCCCCTCCTAATGTCTACCTAAGATATATTTATCAGTAGTCAGGCTCTATGGGAAGCCCATCCAACAAGATTCCATAGTTTGGATAGCAAGCATACTTCATGATTCATTTTTAAAATATTTGAATCTTTATTTATTTACTTATATTATTTATTTATCATTAAGTTGCTCAACAAAATTGTCAACTTCTTTTAACCATTTCTCTAACCTCCAGTTCTTTGAACGTCTATAATGGTTTAGAAGTAGATTCTGCAAATGGATTGCCCTAGGCCAGCATACTTCAGGCCATGGGGATCTTCGTTTCCTCAAAGAGATAGGATTTAGGAAGGTTGTGTTCAGTTACACCCAGGGCAAGGCAACAAACCCACTCAGGCACACTCAGCAACAAACTGAGAACACAAATTAAAATGGACTTGTACAGATGTGATAACAAATGAGAGTAATAACCAGGGTGCTGTATTTCATTGGCATAAAATCTGTGAATTATGTTGAACCTTCCACCCATGGTCCCCAAAGCCCTTTTACAGAATAAATAAATTCACACTGCATCCCTACAGAGTAGGTATTATTTTTCTCATTAGAGTTGATAAGTTTGAATGAAAAAATAGTCAGAGGAATTGTCCAGAGCTTCATCGTATATCATTGTCAGATGAAGGATTAGAACTCAAAGCATATGGATTCCAGGCTTAGGTTTAGATTAGACTAGTTCTGGCTAGAATCTGCAAGTCCCACTTTCTTTACATTTCCTTTCAATCAAATCCCTTTCTTCCCCAAAGAAGCCCTTTTATTTCTCCATATCTGAGCACCCCAAAACTTTCAGCCAACAGTCTTCATGACATCCTCCCCTTGAAGCCTGCTGGGTTGGCTCCTTGGGGTGCTTTTAAAGCCAGAGCCCAGAATGAACTGAGACTGTGACGCCAGCAATGAGAAAGCTATCATTTTCATATTGTATCTCTTTGCCAATTGTAAATCAGTCATTTTAAGGATGCTTTCCATTCTCGTAGCCCTTCAGGCATCTCTTATTCTCTCTCTGGAAAAAGAAAAGATTTGGTTTATAGCTAACTGCAAGACTGAAATGACATATAAAATAGCAACAGCAGGGAACAAATGTGTCCCTAAAGTGGCAATATGGTGCCTTTTTCGTGTGTTTTAAGGCTTGGGAGCGAGAGGCAATTTTTCTTTCCCAGCTTCCATTTGAATAGTGGCTGGAAATTTAGAAAACAACATTAGGTGTGTTCAGTAATGGGGGCTGACCTGGGCTGCTCTGATGCTCAATGAGCTGGGGGGGATACATTGTCCTAGCATCAAAACATTGTTCTCCAGCTATTAGCTAACATTCCAATGGCAGATGCTTGAAGTGTGTGTGTGTGTGTGTGTGTGTGTGTGTGCGTGTGTGTGTCGAAGAGCAAAACTACCTTGCTAATAATAAAAAGTATGAAATTCCTTTTTTTTGTTACATAATATTTTCTCACTATCAGTAATGATATTTTATGTCATTAATGAGGAGCTGGAGGAGAAAGACACACACTCCTTCCCTCCTTTTCCTCTAAATTTCAAAAGAAAAGCCAGGCTTACTGTCAAGTGTATTTTCTTCCTTTTCTTTCCCTTTCTTTCTTTCTTTTTTATCAAATAGGACAATTCAAACATTTCTTTTGAGTCGCAGCCCCAAAGCTAGGGCAATGTCTGTGTGCTCCCAACTCACTACAGTATTAATAAATCTACAGGGCTGACAGCAGAAAGGAAGGGAGAAAACACCCTACCAAGTTCTCTGGTGAGAGACTGAGCAAATCGATTCATGTGTGTTGTTCATTATCCTCCATATTATTAATGAAAATGATGCTGCTGATGAGGTTATGTCCTCAGAGGGTGGGTGAGGCTGAAAGGACCCCTGTTTGGCCTACAATCCCTACCACCATTGGTTGGGGAAGCTCTAGCCTACAGCTACTTCATAGAAGCAACTATTACCAGGTGCCATTAAGAGATGGCTTTTTCTTTTCTTCCTCATTTCTGGTAGTCAAATGTAAAACCTTATACCACCTTTGGAAATTCATTCATTCAATTAGTTGATCAACAAACATTTATTAAGTGATTATTATTTATTAAGTGTCAGGAATTATACTAAGCAGTGGGGATATAAAGCCAAAGAATAAAGGTTCCTTGCCCTCAGGGAACTTATGGTCTAACAGGGGGACACCATACCCCAGAAGAAGAGACAGAATACAAACATGTAGTGGCAGCCCTGTCCTCCTGGTCTCTCCTCCTCCCTAAATGCATGTGCTCAGTCACCATTCCTGCTTTCTGAGATAATGAACTGGTCCTAAACCAGTGGCTGAGCTGATGACTTCATGAATATACAAAAGCAAGCTACTAAGGACCGTGCCTTTCTCTGCCTTTCTGCTTTCAAAGCAAGAGTGATTCATCTGTGTGATTATCCAGTTTCCCATCCAGCCTCCATGCGGTCATGAGCACAAGGCTACCTCTACCTCTTTTTTTCTTTCCTGGTCTTAGGCAAAAATAATAAATACCCCATGAAAATAGCAGCTGGGGGCTTGGCAGGAAAGGCATCGTGTGGTCATGTGGGAGGTGGCATCTGAGCTGAGCTGTGAAGTAAAGGAGGAATTCTAAAAGGTGGAAGTGAGGAGGACAGCCCATGAAGAGCTTGTGAGGCTCCATAGAGACACCATTGGCTGTGGAACTGTACTTGGTTTCAAATCTTGCTCTTCTATTTACTCTCTGTATTACCTTGGGTAAGTCACTTGAATCTCCTGAGCCTCTGTTTCTGTCAAATGAAGGAATCAGATCAGATGATCCCAAAAGTACCTTCCAAAGCTGTGATGCTATGACATTTTTCTCTTTAGTTCATAGAAGAGATAGTGGCAGGAGGCATTAGAACAGAACAATAAAGCAAGAAACCCTCTGTTAAGAAGGCTGAGGGACTTCTCATGGTACTAAGTCATGTGGGAGAAGAATGCCATTTCTTTCATATTTCAAGGTCACATGTGCAAATCAAGACAAAACCCATCACATCGATTCTCTTTGCAAATGAAGGACAAACAACAACATTTCAAGGTTTATAGGATGTATTCTTGGCAATGACCTTGTGAAGTAGGTAGTACAAACATCATCTCCATTTTACAGATGAGGAAACTGAGACTCTGAGTGTTTAAGCGACTCACCCAATGTTTCATGGCTCGTAAATGTCAGAGATGAGATTCATACCTAGATCTTCTGACTACAAGTTTTATGCTCGTTCTATTTTGCCCCCAGAAGGGAAACTGAGTGAGAGTATGAGTATCAGGATTCTAGTTCTGCTTCTCCTGCTAAACCACCACATGAACCTTGGGAGTCATCTCACTTCCTTGGTCCAGAGATTCTTCATTCAATTGAATTGAATTAAAAAAAATTTCTAAATAAATAATGTGTATCCAACACATGCTATGTCCAAGGCACTGAGCTAGGTGCTAGGTTAATAATAATGATAATTAGTAATTAGCATTTATGTAGTGCTTTAGGGTTTTCAAAGTGCTTTATAAATATTAATTCTATCCTTACCATAACCCCAGAAGGTAGGCTTTATTATTATGTTCATTTTACAGGTGAGGAAACTGAGGTAGGCAGAGGTTAAGTGACTTTCCCAGGGTAACATAACTAATGAATGTCCGAGGCAAAATCTGAAGACTCAGGATTTCCTCCAGGGACTGAATTCTTTCTCCTGTGCCGCCTAGCTGCCTTGATAATCTTCTAGAGCAGAATAAAAAAAGGCCTTGTTAGTTGTAATGTAACCTAGTCCTAAATAAAAGAATAGGATCAGAGATTTAGAGCTGCAAGGGATGTAGGAGGCCATCAGTATAATCCCCTCAAGTTGCAGGTGAGGAAACTGAGGCCAAGGGGAGTAAATGACTTTCCTAATATTGTGCAAGTCTTAAGTATCAGAGACAGTATTTGAACTTTAAAAACCACACACCCTGGAAGTAGCTTTCAGCGTCTGCACTCTGAGGTTGGGGCATTTGCATTGCCCTGGGGGCTAGATTTGGAGTAGGGAAAAAGTACAGTTTTATAGAGGACTCCTCTACAACAATACTGAAATGCTATGGAAAGGTGATAGCTGTAGACAGTGTATGGGTCAGTCAGTCAAGGTTCGAATGAATTCTGGAGAAGTCCTGAGAATGATAGAAAGTAAAAGGGTGCGCGATGAGCCCAGAACTCCTGATTCCAAGGGCACATGGAAGGTGAGGCCTGAGCCATGTTTTCTACCCTATTCTTCCTAAAATCAGATACAGCAAGATAAAGATAGTGCTCTGCCTGAAGTCAAGAAGACTGATCTTCAAATCCACCCTCAGACACTTGCTAGATGTGTGACCCTGGGCAAGTCTTTTAACTTCTGTTTGTCTCAGTTTCCTCATTTGTAAAATGGAGATAATAACAGTACCTACCTCCCGGGCTTGTTGTGAAGATCACATGAGGTAATTGTAAAGTGCTTAGGGTAGTGCCTGGTACATAGTAAGTGCTATAAAAATTCTAGCTATTGTGCTTATCAAAGCTCTTACATTCCATTGGGAGGAAACATCACCCACCCACACACACACAAGTACATACGAAATACATGCAGAGTAATTTCACTAAAAAGAAATCTCCCGCCCCCTTCCCCTTTATCCAGGATCTTGGCAGCCAGGGTACATTGTAGCCAGGGCTCCCCAACCCTCTTGTGCTGCAGAGTCCTGGGGTCCTCCGGTCATGTCAGTGGGTCAGCTACTTTCCACGCTGAGCTGAGATTTTGTGTTGTCCCATCTTCTTTGCCGCACTGCTGGGATTCTCCTTGTTACTACTGTTGTTCTTATGGGGCACCTTGGTGGTGAAGTGGATAGAGTGCTGGGTCTGGAGTCAGGAAGACCCATCTTCCTGAATTCAAATCCTTCCTTAGACACTTACTAGCTGTGTGACCCTGGGCAAGTCACTTAACCCTGGTTGCCTCAGTTTCCTCATCTTTAAAATGAGCTGTAGAAGAAAATGGCAAACCACTCCAGTATCTCTGTCAAGAAAACCCTAAATAGGGTCATCAAGAGCTGGACAGGATTTAACAAAACACAAAACTGTTATTCTTGGCTGGGTGTCTCCTCCTCTGCTGATGCTCCTGTCTGCTAGTCTTCTGCATGTGGACATTCTCTTATAGGGAAAGGGGACTTGAAGCAGTATATCTGCCAGCCTCAGAGGCTAGCAAGCTTTTCTGCCATACAGACCCAGCCCTGCTCTGCAGGTTAGCTGGAGAAGCCTTAGGCATCTCTAACTCCGTCTTTTAAACTGACTCCCTGCTGCTGTCCCTTCAAACTCTCTCAGTTCAATGCTTTTCTGAATTATGGTCAGATAGTTCCTTTCCATTCCTATTATGAGTCAGGTCAGAGCACATCATTTTCCTGGGCTCCACTTTGCAAAAACTGCAAAGGAGTTGACCAATAAGCCTTCCAGGGTTCGACGGGAAGCAGGGTGGCGGAATGGGGGCAGGGATTTGCAGGGTGCCGTGGGTGATGGGGTTGAGTGGTATGCTTTTGGTGGACCCTGCTATAAGACACTTCAGGTCTTTTGGACCTCCCATCTCTACTACCTGGGTGATCCCTCTGCCTCCCTCTCTATAGTTCTCCAATTATTGTGTTGTAGAATGAACACCATACTTGGAGTCAAGGGTCCTGGGTTCAGATCCGGAATCTTCCACTTTACTGTTTGTCCTTGGGAGATTCTTGTCCTTTTTCCAAATCTCAGTTCTCTCATTTGTTAGTAAAAGGGTTGAACCAAATTATCTTTAAGATCTTTTCTAGTGTTAGTATTCTGGCCTCTGTGAAGGCTCTAATTACCATCACTATGCTAATTATCATCTGATTATTATCATTCTGATAACTCCCAGATCTATATATTCAGCCCTCATATCCCCACCACACCTATCGCCAATCCTGCATTAGGCACTCCGTGTTTTACAATACAGTCCAAAGTGGAGGTCAAGTAGGCATTTCAACCTCGATGTGGCTAAAACAGAACTCATCATCTTTCCCTGAAACCCCAGCCCTGTACTGACTCCTCAGTTTTTTCAGAGGATGCCAGCATCCTTCCAGTCACCAAGATTCATGACCTTGGTTTCATCATTGGCTCTTTGCTTTCAGTCATTCCATATATAAAATCAAATTAGTTGCCAAATCTTGTCATTTCTACTCCCACATCCCCTTCTCCCCACTAGTTCAACCACCATCTTGGTGCAGGTCCCCACGATTCCCCGCCCCCACGGACTGTCACTATAATTTCCTAAGGGATCTTCCTGCCTTAAATATCACTCCCCTCCAATCCATCTTCAAAATAGCTTCCAGAATGATTTCCCTAAAGCAATGGCCATATCATTCCCCTATTCAATAACCTTAACGGCTCCCTATTATTTTAGAATCAAATACAAAGCCCTCTATTTGACATTTAAAGCCCTTCACAAATTGGCCCCCAAAGACTTTCCCAGTCTTATTGCACCTTATTCCCCTTTTCACACATTATAGTACAGCCAAATGTCCTTATTACTGCAATTCATACATAGTACTTCATCTCCCCTCTTCGTATCTTTGCACTGGCTGCCACCCATGCCAGGCACAGGCTCTCTCGTCATCTCTTTTGTTATTTGTTATTTGGCCGTTTCAGTCATGAACAACTCTTCATGACCCCATTTCAGGTTTTCTTGGCAGAGGTACTAGAGTGGTTTGCCATTCCCTTCTCCATCTCATTTTATAGATAAGGAAAAAACTGAGGCAAACAGGGTCAAGTGACTTGCCTGGGGTCACATAGCCAGTAAGTGTCTGAAGACGGATTTGAACTCATGAAGATGGGTCTTCCTGATTCCAAGTCCAGTGCTCTGTGCACTATGGCGCCACCTAGCTGTCCCCTTCCTCCTCTTAGAATCCCTAGTTTTCTTCAAAGCTCAGTTCAAATACTACCTTGTACATGAAGTCTTTCTTGGTCCCTCATAGTTGTGAATGACTTCCCCTTAAAAAAACTTCTACCTGCTTTGTGTGTACCTATTTCTGCATATGTTTTTCAGGTGTAAGTTCTCTGAGAGAAGGGAATGCTTCCCTTTTGCCTTTGTATCTCCAGCATAGTGTGTAGCATATAATAGGTGTTTAATAATTGCTTATTGATTGATTAAACTCAGGTCCTCTGATTCTAAACTCAGTCATTTTTGCACTATATTAATTCACCTTTATTAATTCATTCAACAAGGTCTTATTAAGGATTCATGATGTGCCATTCATTTGCTAGGTACTGTGAGTATATAAATATAAAAGGGAGACAGTCCCTGCCCTCAAAGGGCATGCACTCTAGGGAGGTGGGGGTGCTAGTTAGGAAAGAGAGAAACACATATAAGAAAATGTAAAATTGCAGAATTATGGCGGAAGGACACTATATCAAGTGTGTGGGTGAGAGGGTGGGGGAAGGGGGGATCAGAATAGGTCTCCTGTAAGAGGTAGCAATAGGTAAATAACAATCCAAGAGAAACTATTGTGGAGTGTCTGATAATAAATGATAATCTTTAAGGTAGTTAACATTTCTATAGTGCTTTAATGTTTGCAAAGCACTCTACAAGTATTATTCCATTTGATTCTCCCAATATGGTTCCTGTTCTATTGATGAAGAAACTGAGGCTGTGAAAGGTTGAGTAACTAATCCAAGGTCACATAGCTATTGGGTATCTAAGATTGAATTCGAACTTAGGACTTTGATTCCATACCAAGAGGAATCACTAAACCAATTCAGAAAAATGAAGATGGTGCCAGGATCTGGAGGGGCAGAGGGTGGCAGGAGGGTCAGGGAAGACTTGGTGGGGGGAATGACTTGAGATGGGCTTTGGAGAACATATAAGATTCAGGTAGGTGGAAATGCACCTAAGGCAGGGGTGAAGAAATCTTGAGAGACCCCAGACAGAAATGAGCATGAAATGTTAAGGACTGTAGAGTTAGAGACAGAAGGGACCTTACAGGTCACTTAGAACAATTCCTTCATTTTACAAATGAGGAGACTGAGACTCAGAGAGAAGTGTCTTGACCATGATATGTGTTAATTCACTCAAACTCAACGCTTTTAGTGAGAAACAACTCCCAGAGACCATTTCCCCATTAGTCTTTTGCCAACCAAGGGTGTATATCCATCCTCCCAGGCCAGCTGGACCTCAAGAAAGAGATATACCCAGAAATCCATGTAAAATAACTCACTGGGGGAGAGTTCTCCTCCCCCAAAACAGAGTTGTTGCCTTAGCAGCAAAATAAATGAGTTTTCAACTATAACTTCAAGGGAATCTGTGTTTTCAAAAGGAACAGGGCAGGTCTTTCATAACTCAAATCTGAGGGTGCTTCTGATGACCAGGGCTGGAGAGTGAGCTGCTTTCATTGAGGGGTTAATGCCTACTACCTCATAGAGTTCAGCTTCCCAGGAGCTCTCATCAGAGGAGCAGGAAAAGAGAAGCCTGATTTCCTTGACAGCATTTTCCCTCCTGCTGAAAAGCCCTTTGAATTCTAGGGGTTGCAGCAGCTGATCATTTAGTGGAGAACCCTTCCTCAGTGGTACAAGACCTGAGTCCCATTTCTAATGGAGACCTCAGCAGGTCAGATGTTAAACCAGCAGCCACAGGCAGGTTGTAACATCATAAATAGTTTATTATTAGTCCTTTTCCCTCCATGGCATCTTTCCCACTCACATTCTCTTCTCTGCTCACCACTATACTTGTGCAGACCTTGATGGGTGCTTGCTACTTATTGGAATAAATAGTCCTTTTTCACTAGCCTCTATTTCACCCTTCTTCATTCCATACTCACTCACTCACTCATACAGTTAATCAGCATGTGTTTATTAAGTCCCCACTATGTATTAGGGTCTGTGGATACAAAGAACCACTCCCCTTCCCCCCAAAAAACAAACTCTCTGCCTTCATAAAGCTTAAACTATTTCAAGGCAGATAATATTTATATATGTAAAAGTATTTATTCATATGTGTGAATATACTTACACATTTTTTGTAAATCTGACCTGATATCATACTGGGAGGTGGGTATTTGTAGGTAGTTTATATAATTGTATATAATATATAATCATATATTTTATATAATAACATAATATAATGTAATATAACATAACATATGATATAATATAATATAATTTGTATCAAACAGTGGCTAAGGGGATCTAGACAATAGCATATAGGAGTGAAAGTGGAGCCGATCTTTAAAGGGAGTTAGAAAAATCTAAGGGGTATAGGAGAGAAGAGGGAGTATTTCAGGCCTGAAGTACAACCTGGGTAAAGGCATATGTATATGTTGTACGTAGGTCAGGCAGGAAGGCCAGTTTCATTAGAATGTTGAGAGTGCAAAAAGTGCAAAAATATGCACTAAGCCTGAAAACGAGGTTAGAGGCAGACAGTGAAGGTCAGGAAATGAAAAGTAAAGGAGTTTGTGTTTTATTCAAATTGTAATTGGGAACCATTGAAGATTTTCAGAGCAGAGGAAAGAAATGGGCCGGACTGTGCTTTTGGAGCATCCCTGGGTAGTTAGGTGGAGAATGAAATGGAGAGGGGAAACATAAGTCAGGGGCACCAGTTAGGAAGCAGTTGCCAAATAGCCCAGATGAGAGGGGACAAAGGCCTGAACTGAGGTGGTTGTGGTTTGAGTGGTGAGAAGCAGGCGGGTGCAGGAGCTCTATCGGGAATAATTGGTGAGTCTTGATATTTTAGGAGGGAGGGAAAAGGAAGTGTCAAAGATGATTCTGAATTTGTGAACCCGATGGATTGTAAAGAAAGGACGAAGATGAAAGGACGCGTGGATTTGGGGTGGGTGAGTTGTCTATGGAACTATTGTCTAACCATCCCCTCCTTCTACTTCCATCTTGTACTTGCACAGTTGGTGTTTTTTAACCCAAGTTCAAGTTGAATTTTTGGTATCCAAGTGCAAGACTTTACTTTTATCCCCAACAAATTTAATCATTTCATTCATCCCCATGTTCTAATCTGAAATTTTTTTTTACTAGATCCTAATTTTTGTCATCTTTCTAGCTTGAATAGAGTTAAAAGTTTTTAAAGTATGTCTTTGTTTAAGCAGATGATAAATATCTTTAAAAAGCTCATGGTCAAGCAGAGGTCTCTAGCATACTCTACTAAAGAGATAGCGTTCTAGGAAGGCAATGAACCATTAATGACTACTCTTTGGTTCCAAGCATAGCCCATATCTTTCTATTCTTTCCACAAGAACAGCATGAAACACATTATCAAGAAATCTGGTAAAAATTATAAGTAAAAATTTATCTGTAGTGTTTTCTTGATCTACTAGTTTAGTAATCCTGTGAAAACAGGAAATACGTTCAGACTGGTATGACATTTTCTTCCTAAAGTCATGTTGACACACTATGTTCACCACTTCATTTTCTATGTGCTCACTGACCATCTCTTTAATAATACACTCTAGAATTTTGTCAGAAATCAAAATCAAATTCAGTAGGTGATGAAAATCAAGGTTCCTTTTTTATATGGCTGGACCAGATGGCTAGTAAGATCTTTTCCAATTCTCAAGTTTAGTGATACTCCTAGATGTGTCATTGCCTCTCATTGGTAAAATGGAAGCTCTTTTAGAGCAGGGACTGACTTGCCTTTATGTGTCTATCCCTAGTGCTTAGCACAGGGCTTGGAGCATGTATTTTCATAAATCGTGTCAAAATTATTCATATATATATATATATATATACACACATACATATATGTATGTGTATATATATAAATATACACATCTATATATGTATGTGTGTGTGTGTGTATATATATATATATATTATAAATATATATATATATATATATATATATATACATACACACCCTTATGCACATACACACCTATTTAGAGGTGCAGTATGATAAAGTGAACTAGCTTTGGAGTCATAAAGACCTTTGAAATTTCCTGGTGACCCTGGGCATGTCATTTATAGCTCGAGAGTCTAGACAACTCTCTATGATGCTAAGTTAAAGAGAGAGTGCAGCCCTGCATTGGGTGAATAGGTTTGCTTGTCCAGAAATTCCATTACAATGTGGAGAGCAGAAAAAAGTGCAAAAATATGCAGTAAGCCTGAAAAGTAGGCTTATCCCAGAGGAATCATTGCAGATCCAGCCTGGCATCGTGGATAGAGAAACAGCCTGGGAAGACCAGTTTCAAGTCTAACCTCTGATACATATGGGCTATGTGACCCTGCTAAGTCCATTTAGCTCTCAGGGTGACAAGAAACTCTCAGACTACAAATTGCAGAATATTTTCTAGCCTCCATCAAAAGAAAGAATTTCCTTATGAAGCCACAAGTCCATCCCTGCCCCGCCCCACCCCATCCCCAAAATCCGTATTTTAAATAAAACCACTGGGGTGGCTGAGGCTGAGCACGTTCAAATGATTTGTCGCATGGCTTATATTCAGTGACAAAATCCTAGCTCTGGCTCCTAATGCAGCCCCCTGGAATAAATAAATACTTTTCTTAAAGGATGTGAATACAACATTGTTCTCATTTCTATTCAAATGGATGCAATGAATGTTCTGCCTCCCCTATACACATGCACACACACATGCACACACATACACACAAGGCTTCATGGTAGCCCACCTTTATGCTTCCTGCTACATAAGAGATCATAGAAACATGAATGTAAATGAGTCATCTGCCTATTAGTGAATCATCACCACATTAGAAAGCTTTCAACAACCAATCTTTCTGCTGTTCTTCGACAACCTTGACCTTCCTTCAGTTTCTTGCCACCTGAATACTATTACATCATATCTAAAAAGAACAATGTAATCATCTTTTCTATTTTCAGCCCTAAGACGGTCAACAGTATTTGATACAATCAGCATGTGTCTTGATACTGAAGGCACATGGTGACAAGTGTAACTGAATGTAGTTATTCGGCTGTCATGAAATGCACCTTATGGTGATAAACTTCAGCCATAAAATTGGAAGACTATCACATAAACATGTTTCAGGAAGAAATACACTAACAGAATTCACTGCTAGGTTATTGTTGGAAACCCACATTCTATTTATCGAGGGGGCAATTTTTACAGTACTAGGCAGGGTTGGGATGCTCATTAGGTTTTACAATGAATGAAGTAATTACTGGGTGGTAATTTCCTTATTTCAGCCAACAATTCTATCTAATTAGCCAACAATAAATTGAAGAGGTGAGATTAGGAAAATCTGGATGGACAAACCAGAGCAGGGTGATATTTCGTCAACACACGTACTGAATTCTTTCAATTTCAGTCCAGCTGTCAAAAAAAAAATGAGTCCATTCTTTATTTCTCCAGCTAAATTTTCCCCTTTATTTCCTTGCTCCTCTCAGTCAATTCTCGTTAAAACCATGGCATCATTCATTAGTAAAAAGACATATTAATTACGTTGATGGGGCATTTGAGATACATTGTAGGGCTGGTTTATAATGATCAGATGTTGTACTTCCATAGCCCCTAAACTGAGGATATAAAACTTCTTTATCAGCTTGCTTCTGCAATCTTCATTACCCCCATGAGAATGAGGCACATATTCAAATTCTTGGTCTTCAGGCTGAGAAAAGAGAGGCATGACAGCCCTGTTGGGATGGATGCCATAGGAAGTCAATATCTCTAGGGCTCACAATGCTACATTTCTGCATCAAACTGAGTCCGCTCAGGGTTTAGCATAAAGTTTTGTGTAGGAGGGATCTCATCAATGAGGGCATATATTCCTTCTGTCATCTAAGCCTGTCCCTCCTGTGCAACAAGAGGCAGTCTCTGTCTCCTGGGGTAACTTTACCACCCAGGGACTGCTCTGTATCTTGGGGTCCTACCTCTAATTCTCTTGGTCTCATAAGGATACAAATGGGCTGACCACTGGTCATCTCTCATTCTTGTCATGTCAACAACCAGTCTAACAACACATTGGGTCTGTTTGGCCCTTAAACTTCCACAATGATGTCTTTTGCATTGCTTTATTTCAATAATTCTTTGTAATATTTATGAGTTACAGCCAGTAGGCTGAGCAGGTTGCGAATTGAATGTCCTAAGTAAATGTTTGTTGAATGAATGGATGAGTGAGTGAATGAATAAATGAATTCAATTATACTTGATCTAGAACCAGAAGAAACCTCTGAGGCCATTTATAGCTGAGGAAACTGAAGCCTGGGAAGATTGTGACTCACCCAAGGTCACACAGTAAGCAAACATCAGAATCAGGATGGCAATAATTCGTGCCTTCAGGGTAGACAGTGGGGTGTGTTGAATATTTTAATATGCTCTGCTAGTGTGTCTAGTGATGTGAGGGAAAAAGGAATGTTTCACTCCATCACCAAGGGCAAAGCCTCTACCTGTAGTCTGCTTCTGGCTCAGGAATCCTTTTCCTTGAAGGACTTTAAAAACATTTCCTCTCCTTACAAGTCTTTTCAATTGACTGAAAGTGAGATCTAATTGACCTGCAAGCCAATTTCCATTGGCTGGACCTGCAAATAAAAAGACTGCTAATGCATTTCTCACTACACAAAAGGTATGTAAACTAATGCTTGCACTTTTTGGAAACATTTTATTTGTCCCATGATGCTCTGCCTCTGTCTGGATAGTTATATGAAGGTGTCTCTGTCCCTTGATCTGTCACTATTAATAGCCTTGACCTGTAAGCTTTCCCAGGGCAGACCTTCTGGCTGGTTAAATTTCTACCACTCCATTCCTTTCTGGCTCTGCTCCTACTCTTCTGACATCTTTCTCGCAGTCTTTTCACCCTGAAAGTTCACTTCCCTCCTATGGCCTCTTCCCCTGATTGGTCAGTTCTGATTCCTCCCAGACTCTCCATTTTAAGGAAATTGCCCAGACCAGCTGTGCTCACTCCTTCCTTCCTGTTTGTGCTCTCTCCTGACCTTCCAGACTATTGTCTCCACCAAGGCCCAAGTGAGGACATTCTTTACCTTAACCTCAATCTTCAGCTCTCTTTTACATGTAGTCTTTCCCCTTTTAGAATGTAAGCTCCCTGAGGACATGACTTTCTTTTTGCTGGTATTTGTATCCTCAGATCAACACTGTTCTTATTTCTATTGACATAGATAATGACCCCTGAGATTCAATGGTAACTTTCCCTTATGCTCCCTATTCCACAAATATGCATGTAAATTAATAGATGGCCCAGTGATAGATCTGATGCCTTTTAGTTTCAGTTCGGTTATGAAAATGGAAAAAAAAATTCATTTTTTAATTCTCTGGTTAAATTGTTTTTTTTTTCTTTGTTTTGTTTTTTGGTGAGACAATTGGGGTTAAGTGACTTGCCCAGGGTCACACAACTAGTACGTGTCAAGTGTCTGGTCTAAGACGGGATTTGAACTCAGGTCTTCCTGACTCCAGGGCTGGTGCTCTATCCACTGTGCCACCTAGTTGCCCCTGGTTACATTGTTTGACAGAAGAAACCAAAGGTCACAGTGGTAGTTTGCCCAAGCTCCCATGGCTAGTTAAGTGTCAGAGTATGACTCAAACCCGGGTCTTCTGACTCATGATAACAAGAAGGCAAAGCTGGACCTAGCAGCGCCCTCAGTGATAGTCTTGTACAGGGGTCCCTAACCTTTTCTGGGTCATGGACCTCTGGTAGTCTGGGGAAGCCTAACCCAGAATAATCTTTGACTAAATGCATCAAATAAAATGCATATGATTAAAAAGGAAACCAATCATATTTAAACACAATTATCAATTTGAAAAAATCCCCAGACTCCAGGTAAAGAACCCCTGATCTAATCCAACCTCCTCCTTTAACAGATGAGAAGCCCAAGGTCCACAAAGGTAAAGTGACTTGCCTAAGGTCAAACATTTAGTATGTGGGAGAATTAGGATGTGAATCCATGTATAATTCAGTTTCAATTCAATAAACATTTATTAAACACCTACTATCTGTGTAGGGCACTGTCCTTAGTGCTGGGGATACGAAAAGAGGCAAAAGACAGTCCCTGCACTCAGGGAACTTCTAATCTAATGGGAGAGAACCATGCAAACAAATACATGCAAAGCAAGCTATATTTTGGATAAAGAGAAAATAATTAAAAGAGGGGAGGCATTGGAATTAAAAGGGTTAGGGACAGCACCTTAATTCCATACCCTGGGTTGTTTTCCAGTGTTCCATTCCATCACCCTCAACTGTTGCCAATGCCAGAAACCTGAGAAACAACTCTCTTGTGAAACTACAGTGCTCCAGACTGAGTTTTTCCTACAATTTCTTAATTGCAGGTTTTATAGTTGGAACATATGTATGTTCCACCGATTTCCCCAGCACTTCACAATACTACTCACAAACTCAGTTTTACAATTAAATGAAAAATCAGAGGGGAATATAATAAACTCCAGAAAAGAGGCCCTTATTTTCAGATAATTTAGCTGAGTGTAGGAGCAAACCCTAGGGAGCTTAAAAGTGGTTTCCATTCCCCTGCCCCTTTTCCTCCTCTGCTCCTCTCCTCCCCCTTCCTTTCCTTCTCCCTCCCCTCATCCTCTCCCTCTTTCCCCTTCCCCATGTGTATGTGTTTACATGTATGTCTGTATGTCTAGCTTCTTTACCTTTCTATGATAGTATAAGTCATCAGACTTGGGTTTAAGTCCATACCCTGATTCTTAACTAGACATGGGACCTTGGACTTTATAACTCTGACCTTCAGTTTCTTTATATATCAAACAATTTACCCGGGGAACTAAAATGTCATTTTTTTTTCATTTTTACATTTTCATTTTTCATTTTCACATGAAACTGAAAGAAATTAAATCTACCAATAATAGTCTACTCATTTATATACATATTTCTGTATAAAATAATTTTATATTATATACTATAGTTTTTATATTATATAATAGTCTTGTGTTACATAATATAATTTCCTATTATATGTAATATTGTTTTGGATTACACATAATATAATTTTGTATTACATGTGATACAAATCCCTTCTTCCTTTTCTTGCCTCTGCCCTTCCCCTTTCCATGCTTCCTTCCCTTCTTTTTCCCATTTCCCCTGTCCCTGCTCACATTCCTTCCCTCACCCCGTCCTCATTTCTTTCATCATTGAAACCTTGTTTAGGATTGAATGAAACAAATTGCTAAATTTCTCTTCCTGAGCAGAGAATTCAAATTCTGGTTTGTCTCAGTGAATGAAATCAAGAGCTCATGGAGGCAACCAATGCAGAGAAAAAGGACTCCAAGCAACAAAGGCAAAGAAAAATCCAGCCCAAATTATGATGCCCACCCCTCCCAGGGGAGGACTGCTTCAGTGCAAACCACTGAGGCACACCTCTCTCAGGACCTTCTGGAACCAATCTGGGTCTCGACAACCTGTCCTCCTCTATTGGAATGCAGGTGCAACCAGCATGGGGAAGAGAGCAGCAATGCTCTTTGGGTTGTTAGAGCTAGAGGCATAAAGTCCTGCCACCAGCAGAGGCTAATTAAGGTTTAATGACCAGGAGTCGAGGTCTGAAATAATAAACAGCTTAGATTCTGAACTGGGAACAGGGGCAAAGGGGAAGGTAAGAGCAACATTAAGGCCCAGTACAGCTAAAGAGGTCAGACAATGCCAGTGCTGGTGGAAGTGGGTGTAAGAGCTGGTGTTGTACAGAAGACTGAGGAGGCTGTGGAGTCAGATGTACTGGATTCCAATCCTGATCAAACTCCTAACTATCGATGTAAATTGAAACAAGTCATTCAACCTCATTGCAACTCAAGTTTTCTCATCTGTAAAATGAGAAGGCTTAACCAGATGGTCTCTAAAGAGCCCTGTAGTTCTGAAATCTATAATCCTTTGATTGGAGGAGTCATAGATCATCTGGGTTAAAAAAATGCCAGAGGAATGAGGGGTGTGACATTCGATGCCATGCATGCCCTTTACAGGAGGCAGTGTGGAGTGTCGGACAGAGTGTGGAAATCGGAGTTAGGTAGACCTGGGCTCCAATCTAGCCTCAGGTGTTTATTGGCTGTGTGGCCCTCAGCAAGTCACTAAACCTCTCCTAGCCCCAGTTTCTTCATCTGCAAAATGAGGAAAGTAATGATGTTTATCTCACAATGCTCTTGTGAAGGTGATACATGAACAGCTCTTTGTGAATCTTAGCATGCCATAGCAATGGGATTTGTTATTATCAGTGTTGTTACCAGAGCAGTTCAGTGAGAAGCAGAGATGCACTCGGAAAGACTCTCAAAGCCCCTTATTTTATAAAGGTGAAACAGACCAGTGGTGGAGGGACTTGCCCACAGTAGTACAACTAATCAGTGTCGGGGAAGACTGAGAATGAGCAACCCTTGAACCTTAGCTAGCAGGCTCTCCCTGTGCCTTGGGGCCACTCAGAGAATCGGAATCTGGTGCATCGCCCCTTACTCTGAGAATTTGGAACTTTCCTGCTCATTTTCTTCTGGAGTGACTGTCACAAGCTGAGAAGAAGAACTTCATTGATTTTCTTTTGTGTGAGGATGTTTGTGTAGCTTTATTGGGCTGCTCTGTTGGGCTGGACAGAATAATTCCTGGGATCGGAAAAGGAACCTGATATTAAAATCCATTACTCAGCTGCACAAATGGCCAAATCACAAAAGGTCTCAAAAAGGGCAATGAAAAAGCATTGGGTCACAACTGAGGCATATGGAATAATGAGTTTAATTTCCCAAATTTTCCATTTTTTTTATTAGGCCTAAACCACGCTTCCTTTTTTTCTGGCATAGTCACAACCTCCATGTTGCCTTACTCTCACAGTTCATAGAATCAGAATGAGGTGAATGATCTCTTAATATCTCTGAGTCAGGGATTAATTAAAATGCCAGGTTTCATTTGGTTTGGTTTTCTTGTACAAATTTGGCAAAAGCCAGGTGCTTTTAGAATCCAGTGCTAGGATTCTGAATAGAAAGACCACAGGTTTTGTAATCTGAGGACAACTGGGTTTGAATCCTGGCTCTGCCCATGCTGACTATGTGACCTTGGGCAAGCCAGGTAAGTTATCTGAGACTTGAATGACTTATTTCTAAAGTGAGAGAGGGATTGGACTTAATGAGCTCTAAGGTACTTTCTAGCTCTAATTCCATGGTTCTATTACTATTATTCTCTGTTATTATGTCAGGTTCTATAGCTTACACAGTTTAGTCCAGTGCCTGACACACAGTAGGTGCTTAATAAACATTTATTGAATTGAATTATTGAATCATATCAGAAATACAATTATGTGCTGTGTCTCAAAAGTCTTTAGTACAGTGTTAAAGCACTAAACTTTTGGGACATGCTGTATAATGATTTAGGATATTAAAGTACTTTTCTTATGTTTAACATGATTTCACATGTATAACCTATATCAGATTGTTTACCCACTTGAGGAGGGGAGAATGGGAAGGGAGGGAGAAAAAGGTGGAACCCAGAAGCTTATAAAAATGAATATTGAAAACGATCTTTATATGTAATTGGAAAAAATAAAATACTATTTACATAAAAAGTACTTTTCTGATGATGCTGTTAAGTAGGGAGTGGTTTATTATCCCCATGATTACAGATGAGGAAACTGAGGCTTTGAACCCAAGTTTCCTGAGGTCTCCTGATCAAATGAGGTAATATTTGTAAAAGGACTTAGCACCATGACTGGCATATAATAGGTGCTTAATAAGTGCTTATTTTCTTCCTCCTTCCCTTCCTGAATTAGGACTCATAGACCAGGGGTTCAAATCCCACCTCGGTCACTCACTACTTGTATGCCTGCGGCCAAGTAACTTAACCATTCTGGGCTTCAGCTGTTTCCTCTGTGAATAAGGAAGTTGGATTCAGTGACCCCTGAGTCCTCTTAGTTCTATCTGAGAAACTCTTAGTTCTATCTTCCACTAATGTCTTACTCCACTGTTCAGCTAAGGTGTTCAGAGGACCCTGGGTGATCTAAGGCTGCACCAGCAGAGTTAGCCAAAAAGGCTTTGAGTGGGTTGTCCATCTATTAGCCAAGGAGCAACCATTCTCGATCCATAGAGACTCATCAGCTTGGACAAAGGGTGGTAAATTCATTAGCCACAGCCACCCATGTAGATCAGGAGCAAAGGCAAGTGGGGTCATGGGTGGCACTGGGGTTTGGAACGTCAATAGGGAACAAACCGTGGCCTCTGGAAGTGTTGAGGTTTCCCCATGTGCTTCACTCAACCTATTTTTGCCAGATTTGATCCTTGCCTGAATCTTGAAGAGCAGAGGCAAGGAAAGTAGAATCTTTGCATTTTAGAACTAGTGGAGACCTTCAGGAGTATCTATCCAACAACCTTATTATAGAACGGAGTAAAATGAGACTCTTGGAGAGGTCAATTGACATGTCAACAATCACATGGCTAGTCAGTGGAATAGCCTGAGCCAAAATCCAGGTTCCAGCTCTTAATTAAGTGCTATTTCTAGTACTTCATGCTACTTAACCCTGATGAAGGTGTCAAGAAGTTACAAGTAGGAGAATCATAGAAGCAGAGATTTAAATGTGGATGGGACTTCAGAGGTTCATATAGTCCAATTCCTTTATTTTGTAGATAAGGAAACTGAAGCGTAGATACGAGGGGAATTACTCAAGTTCAGACAGCGTTCTGGACCAGGCCTAAGGAAGGTTCCTGCAATCATTTGGGCTAGACAGTTAAAACTCAATGAAGTACTCTTAGACCATAATATGTAACCAAAAAAAACCCAAAAATCATTTTTACTGATTAAGAGACTAAAAGAATTAACTTCAAAGTTAAAAAGGACACAGGATAATACTTCCCTCTACTCAGGAAAACATTATCCACAGGCTGTAGGAGCTGGGGTATTCTCTGACCAGTCCCTCCCCATCACCCTAGACTGGATCCTTTATGAATGAATGAAAAGACATTTTTTAAGTTCTTACTTTGTTCCAGGCACTGTACTAAATAAACCGAGAACACAAATACAAGGAAACAAAACAGTTCCTACCCACTAAGAGCTTACATTTTGATGGGGGAAACCAACACATAAAGGGGAGCTGGCAAGTGGATAGGGGATATGCTCAGTATTATAGACTGGAAATGGCCAAGAAATGACATGGATGGCCTGATTTTATCAAGATAAAACCAATGCTCACCTATGAGCTCCCAAGGTTCCAGATACTGAGTCTAATTTCTAATGAAGGGAAGTCAAGGATGGCCAGAAGGAAGGTAGCATACTCTGGTAATGACCTAGATGTAACATGAAGTCCTGGTTGTAGACAAGACTAGAGACTAAACAAAAGTCAAAATCCTCCCTACCTTTCTTAAAAGATGAGTCTAGTCTACTTGCTGCCTTGGGTACAAATGCCATGTGGCCTCCAGGGGAGGCAGAGGAAATGGGGTGGGGAAAGGAGCAAAAGTAAAAGGAGAGAAGGGAAGGCCCCAGCTGGGACACCGCTAGAAGTCCAGAAGTGTGAATACTCTCCAATACAATAGGTCAACCTTCCTCTCCAGCAAAGCCCCAGCTCCTTAGTGACCTGGCAGAAAGAAGCAAGTGCAAAGTAAATAAGGAAGGCCCGGTGGCACAAAGCAAACCCTGTCCTCACCACACCCAGGTAGTAAGGAAATGGAGATAGCAGAGGTCTCCCTAAGGCAGAGGAGGGAGTAGGGTCACGATGGGACTTGAGCATAATGGGATCATAGGATTTGGAGCCAGAAAGGAATTTAGAGATCATCTGGTCCGACACCTCTCGTTGTACAAAAGAGGAGACTGAATCTCAGAAAGGTATAGTGGCTTGTCCAAGACCATGCCATAGAACCAAGATTGGAACTAATGTTTCCAGTCAGTGCTTCTACCACAAAAACAAGTTGCTTCTTGATTGCAGTTTTTTTAAAGTTAGATTTCTGTAGCATATTAAGGCTTTCAAACCTTTTTTTCTCTCACAACAGCTTTGGGAGGAAGGTGAAATCAGTATTGCCCCATTTGGCAAGACTCAGAGAGGTTGTGACTTGTCCACAAGCGTTCAAGTAGTAAGTGTCAGAAGCAGGATTTGAACCTGTCTCCCCTGACCTTTGGCCTAGCACTCTGCCCACCACACAGTGCATCTCCTCCCTTTCAGGGGTGTACTCAAGGCAAGAATGAAAACTCAGTCCGGGCCAGCACAAGACAAAGTTGTGAACTAAATTGAATGCATCATTTCATTTCCCCCTCCTCCCCAAGCTCTCTCAGTGGCCCCAGGATGCCCTTGGCTGGCCACATTCACAGATGTCCTTCTCAAGTCTGGCCTCTGTAGGCTCCATCCTTCAAAGGGATCCAGACTTTCTCCAAACTACATTGAGCTGCAGCTACAGCAATGACCTTTAATAAGTTCAGTGGATTACCCTTCTCAGGAGGTTTTCAAAGGAGCCACCTGACTAGCCAAAACCTTAACCGGAAGCATGAATCCCTACTGTCAGAATGCCAATCCAAAGTAATAGGGAGACATTTAGGGGTACTTTAATGTACTCCTCCAACCATATTAAGAGAGGGTAGTGGGTCTAAGGTCAAATCTCAACTCTATCACATACTAGCTGTATGACCTTGGACAACTCACTTAATTTCTGTGCTTCAGTTTCCTCCTCTGTAAAATAAAAGAGTTGCACTAAAGGACCTCTGCAATACCTTCCAGCTCTAGAGCTAATATCCTCTGATGTTTCCAAAGATTTATTCTTGGCCACCATAGTTATAACCACTTTCCTCTGAGATGGTGAAAGCTAGACCTGGTGGCAGCTAGGTGGCACAGTGGATAGACAGCTGCAACTGGAGTCAGGAAGAACTGAGTTCAAATTTTACCTCAGACACTTGCTAGGTGTGTGACCCTGGGCAAGTCACTGAATTGCTTCTTGCTTCCGTTTCCCCATCTGTAAAATAGGGACAATAATAACAACTACCTTGCAGGGTTATTGTGAGGATCAAATCAGATAATAATTGTACTATGCTTAGCACATAGTAAACCCTATATAAACATTAGCTATTATTATTATTTTTATCTTAGTGTCCTAGGATTTTCCCAAGAGCTATGTAGAGGGACATGAAATATGAAGGCCATTGGTAGATCTGCATAAATATATTCATCCTATTTGCATAGGGAGATCTAAACTGTGCTATCTATTCTCAGGCAATTTCCAGCTTTAAAAGTCTATTACCCCTTTCCGCCAGCTTGTGGATGTAGGATTTTTTTGTTTTTCCTTCTCATTTCCCACTCCTTGGTATGCTATCATTGACCCAGATTTCTTAAAGCAGAGAGGATAGAGGCAGGCACAGCCAGAATCCCTATGTGGATCAGAGAATACGACTTTATCGCACTAGAGGTTCAGCAAATAGTGATGGCACTTTGTAAAGCAAAAGCAGATGGTCTCAGGGCCAACATCATTCAGTCAGTCAACTATGTGCTTAGCATTGTGTTCAGTGTTGGCAATACAAAGAAACACCAAAACAGTCACTTTGACAGGAGGAGGGAAATTCAGTCTCAAGGTTGGGGGGGAGCTATTATATCCACATTTCAGTTTTCCATTAACCCTTCAACCCTGCTGTCTGAGTGAGAGTGGGAGGGAGGGGGGTTGGGACAGAGTTTCCCAGGGATATGTCCCTTCTCTGAATGGCTTTTTTCCTTCTGGTTGTCTTGAAAACACCCACATTTGGATTTCTAGACCAAATTAAGTAATTATTGCTATTTCAAGACAGTTTCGCTGTCATCTTTTTTTTTTTTTTAAGTGCTATCACTAGAAGAGCTTTCAGCTAAACCCAGGCCCAATGTGAGAGACAGGGCTTCCAGAAAGGTGTGACAAATGCCTGAGGTTGTCAAGCTGTGACAATCTGAATGGGCTGAGATTTTGAAGAAGAAGGAATAAAAAGGCAACGATATAAAAGAGAGACTTTGAAATGGCTCATTTCAGGGCAGTCAAACCTTTCATCACCAAAGGCAAAGATTCTAAATACAGCCTCACAATTAATCCAGAATCAGAAGCTCTCTAAGAAGGGAAGGAAGATGCCCTGGCTGGTCTAAATGAGCTTGCTCTAATGCATAAGCCCAAATGTTATTGCAGAAGGAACTTGGGTCTCGTTTCTTAAATTTATAACTAGATCAACCATAGTTTCATGAGATGTGGCATCGATTATTTTTAAAGGCCCAAACCCTTATGGAGCTATTCAAATAACTGTCAAGCCATTTTCCCCTGAAATAGGAGTGAGTGCCAAAAGGGGCAGTCCATAAATTAGAGGGAGTGTTGTCTCAAGAAGAAGACATAAATACCAAATGAACTATTAGATGAACCTGTTGACTGAGAGAGTCAATTTTTGCCATCCACACTAATGGAGGGGAGTAGGAAACAGGTCATTCAGAACCAGAAATAGTACAGGAATCATTTTGATTTGCCTTTTGCATCCTGCTGGAGACATGCACTCCATCAGATCAACGCACCCAAACATGCTTTGACATAAATATACACCCAATCACTAACCTACTTCCTTGATGCCTAATTACAATTTCTTTTCCAGGCAGTGTGGCTTAGCAGGTGGAGTGCTGGACTTGGAGTTAGGAAGGCCTGGGTTCACATTCTGCTCAGATACAAACTTTCTGACCCTGGGAAGTCATGTAATCTGTCCCAGCCTCAGTTTCCTCATTTGTAAAATGAGAGGGTAGTATGAGACTTCTCAGATCCTTTCTAGTGCTAAATATATGGTCCACTGACTAAATCCTAACTCAATTAATTCCTGAAGCATCCTGAATTAGAGAGCCATCTCCATGGTGAAGGACCTCCATAGTCATCTAGTTCAACCCATTCCTAAAGATAATCCCCACAGTAACACCCAACAAGTGGCCATCCAAGACTACCCAAAGACCCTCAAGGAGGAGGCTCCCACTACCTCCTGAGGCAGCCCATTCCACCTTGGACAGCTCTACTTTTCAGCAAATTTCTCCTGATATTGAGTCTAAATTGGACACTTCTACCCCCTGCTCTTGGTCTAGATGCATCTTTTTACAATTAGATTTGGTCAATGAGTTCCCTGTGCAGTCACATCGATCCTTTTAGATAGCTCTCCATTTAATAACTCATTAGAATCAATCATGTTGGTTTTATCAGAATTTTGTCCTTGAGAGCATCTCTTCTCTATTGAGCAGACTTTGTCTGTAGAATTTTAGCCCTTAAAATTCTCTCTATCTTTTCTCTGAACTCTCAGAAATCTACTATCACAAAGTCCAGGGATATTGTCTTCAGACTTTTTTGATTGTTCACCCCATCACTGTTTTTGACCAAACACTCAATATAGGTTTACTTAGTTAATTGCAATTATCACATATGTTATTACTGCATCAATAATTGTGTACATCACAGAGTTTATACAAAAGCATGAATTTAAAAGAGGATGAGGTAAAGAAAAATAGTTTTTCATCCCAGAGGCAAAAAGGAGCTGCTAGAGGTTAAGGAGTAGCAAAGTGATGTAGACAGACCTGTACTTTAGGGAAATCTGTGTGGAGGATATATTGGAATGGGGATAGATGGGGCAGGAAAACCAGTTAGGAGCCTATTACAATAGTCCAGGTGAAGGGTGATGATGGCTTAAACCAGAATGGTGGGCATGTGAGTAAAGAGAAGGAAACAAATTCAGGATACATTGTGGATATCGAAACAACTATGGGGGTGAGTAAGAGTGAGGAGTTGAGGATGACATATGGGTTGATAGCCTGGATAGCTGGAAAAGTAGGGATACTCAAACGTAACAGAGAAGTTCAGAAGAGGAGTTGGTCTGGGGGAAAGATAATATAATGAAATCTACAGTGTAGATTATAATCCATCTATGTCTTTACATTCTGTGCTACACACTGTATCCACCAAAAATCAAAGAGGTCTTTGTGGTTGGAACAGGCAGGACTGTTATTAATTAGCTCAGTGTCTAGAGCCAGTCAAGGTATACCTAATGTTTTACAAGGTAATCTGTGACCAGGATATAGGTACTTTTTAGGTGGTGGTCTAAGGGTGGCAAGAGAGATGGGCAGTCCCATTGGGACCTGCACAGCTGCTTATGTAGGTGGTCGGCTTGAGGTCAGTTTTAACCATCACGAGGAAACCATGAAAGAGGAAAAAGAGAGTTGGAGATGTTGCATGGTTCTGGGAGGGAGTAGAATGAGATGGTGTGATTGTCAACCAAAGGGAGATTGGCATAGGATCCTTCTTCTTACCTTCAATTGGTTGATCATGCACCTCTTAGGATCATGCCACAGCTTCGAGAAGGAGATCTGGGCTAGGATTTGGAGATAACCAAGTTAGTGTTCAAGTAAAATTTTGAGACTTTCCCTTTCTTACCTGTCATAAATTCTAAGATTGAATAGCTATTTACTGCTATAGGTACCATCATTTCAACTTGAACAAACAAATCTTTCTTATTCATCAGAATAATTTCCCAAATAGCAGTAGCCTTTATTATTTTTTTTTTACCTTTTGAAAAATGAAACTATCTTCAAGAATTTATCAGGTGGTATGATTTTATGTATGTGAGAGATTTCCAACAGATATCTGGGGAATGAAAAGCCACCATTACCACTAAACTATGCCTTTGGGCAACCTTTAGAATCTGCTTCTGAAACCTATCGTCTATTTCCTCCTTCTGGCCAGAAGGCCTGTAGTGCACTTCCACTTTAACATCATTTTTGTTTAATCTCTCGATTCAGATTCATCTAAGTGCTTTCTGCCAGGGGTCCTCCAGGGTATCCAACTGGACAAACCCCAAATGTGCATGTGCATATGAAGCAATATGATATTCCATAATAGTGTCATCACTTCTCACAAATAATACTAAGAGAGGTAATTATTAATAAAACGATTTTCTACATACTCCTCTTTTCCCCCACCACACTTCTTCACAAAGCCTAATCAATGCCTAATATCTTTTAGTAATGAATTTAGATTCAAAAGAGAGAGAGATTTTTTTTAATCCTTCTGCCTCTACCTTGGGTGAAAGTTGTCGCTTTAGTTGTAATACCATGAGCAGTACAGTTAGTTAGCCGTCTTGCTAGAACTTGATGCCGGTCACAGCTTTAAGTTCCTTGTGTTGTAAAAGTCACATTTGGTTATGGGCTCCCACCATACTTCTTTGCCCTCCTTTGAATGTTCCACAGCATTATCACTACATGTAGTTGAATAACATAAAACAAGCACCATTTTGTCCAGATATCAAATACTGTTGCCTCTTACCTAGTTAAAAGAAGAAGAGAAAATGAAAAAAAAAACTTTCTGGTCTGCCCATATCTGTCAATTCTTGAGTACTAATAAAATAAAACAATAATAAAAATATTTGGACTAATGAGTTATATACTTAGAAGATGTGCTTAACATTTTAGGGCAGCGTGAAATAGCCAAAAGGATGCTGGATCTGGAGTCAGAAGACTTGGGTTCACCTAGCAACTTTGACACTTCCCACCTGTGTGACCTTGGGCATTTCACTTAATCTCTCAAAGAATCAGATTCCTCATCTATAAAATGAAGGGATGAGATTTGATGATCTCTAAAGCTACTTCCAGCTCTAAATCCATGGCCCATCTGGCCTGAGTTGTTCTAACCTACAAACCAATCACTTTTTTGGAACCTGGAGGGAATGAATGCAGCACTGGTTGAGAGGACTATGGCAAGAACAGAATGAACTTTCATACCCTAGAAACTCTAGGTGGAGTCCTGGCATCATGGAAACTTACTTGACAAATATTTCCTGAGTTGCATTAGGGACCACACAGAAGTACTGCTAGTCCCCAACTCATGAATGGGCTATTGTGATGAAGAAGATTGTTTTTGTGTTTTGGGGAAATGAAGTGGTATTGAATTGATTTGTTTTTTCCTGAGAAAAGGGCTAAACTATAATGTTAGCTTTTAATAATGATCCCTCTCTCCCCTGCGTTTGCTCCCTTGAATAATTGGATCCTAGAACTGAAAAGGAACTCTAATCCAAACCTTTCATTTTACAAATGAGGAAACTGAGGACCAGGGAAGTTAAATGACTTGCCCATGTCATACAAGTAGTAAATGTCAGAGACGGGATTCGAACATGAGTCCTCTGATTTCATGGATAGTTCTATTTCTGCTGTGCCCCACTATGTGCTTTGGTTAATTAGTGTTTCTGTTATGAATACAGGTCCAGATCCCAAAGCCTTACAGTAGCCCAGAAGTTTCCAGATTTGCTAAATGCATGTATGCTTGAGATTGTCAAACAAATGAGTTAAATAGACTCTAGAGTACCTACATGGGTGAATCCCAATTTGGTGGGTAATGTTCTAGGCTGAACCTAGACATTATTATTTGGAGACTATGAGGAAGCTTCCTATGAGTTCTTGACCTAGATAGGAGAGAATCTGGAGTCCCAAGATCTTCCTGAGAAATGCTAGCTAAATATTAGATTAATCATGAAGTTTAATGACCATCTCCACTGGATGAAATTTTTTATACGCTCTTTTAACGATCTTATCCAATTTTATTACATGGAAGGAATATTCTTTCCTTATAAATAAACTTCCCTGCTAAACCCCAGATAATTAAGATGTGGTCAAAGAAAAAGGGAACTAATACTATAGGGAACCATGAAGGTATGATGGTGATAGCAGAAGAACATGGAAAGTAATTACAAGTTTGAAGCCAGGAAGTTAAGTCAACTCAGTGGCCTAGAAGATCAAAGGGGCTCTCTTAGATCCTAAATACAAGGGCTTGAGCTGAACAGAGGCTTTAGTAACATAGTAAACTCCAAGTTATAGATAAAATCCCTTAGAGTAGTTTCAAGAATGGGTAGGAATCCCTAGGAAGCTGACCTTAATTAATCAGCAAGGCCTCAGGCCCAGAGCAGGTTCCTAAAAGTTTCCTTCCACATAGAATCTCCAAGTTGGAAAACAGTCAGTCAACAAGTGTTTATTAAGAGCTTACTATGTTCCAGACATTGTAGTAGGTGTTGGGGATCAAAAGAGAAGCTAGATGAAAATCTTGGTTCATTCCCTCAAGGATCTCACATTGTAATGGGGGAAGGAAACTTATAGGTCCTTTACTATGACATATACATACCTGAACAAAAATCCCTCCTGCAGAATCCCCAGCAAATGGGCATCTAAATTTTGTTTGAAGATATCTAGTGAGGGAAAACTCCTTGAATCAATCAAGTATTTATTAAGAACAAACTATATGTGAGGTAGGGGATTAAGCCCTGGAAATGTAAGCACAAAGAATGAAGCATTCCCTACTTGCAAAGAGTTTTCCTGGGGGAAATAATAAACACATGTTTATATATATATGTGTGTGTGTGTGTGTGTGTGTGTGTGTGTGTGTGTGTGTGTATACATGTATTATATACATACATAACATAAATATAAAATGAATAAATACAAATGTATACAAAACAGTTAAATTCAAGGTAGTTTGGGAGGGATGGTGTCATGTCTTAAAGAAAGATAATATGGAAGTCAATATGGAGTACATTACAGGCAGGTGGGATGGTCAGAAGAAAGGCAGAGAAAGTAGATGGAGAGTTATGTGTGAGGAATAGAGAGAAGGCCAGTTTGGCTGGACCACATCATTTGGAAGGGGGATCCAAGAGGCTCGAAAGACAGGCTGGGGTCACGTTGTATAGGACTTTAAAAACTGAGCAGAGCGTTGGTCCTAAAGGTAATAGAAAGCCGTTGATGGTTGACTTAATAGATGGTCAGATCTACTTGTAAGGAAAATTACTTTGGCAGCATCTTGTAGGAGGACACTTGAGGCAGAGACACCATTCAGAAGGCAGATGCAATAATCTAATCATGAGATAATGAGGGCCTGAACTAAGATGGCAGCTGTGTGAATGGAAAGGAGTCACTTGTTAGACATGTTGTGAAGGTACAAATGGTAAGATTTGTCAACTGATTAGATATGTGGGGTAAAAGTAAAGAGTCAGCGGTAATGCTGAAGTTGCTAATCTAGGAGATGGATATGATTGACAGAAATAAGGACATCCGGAAGAGGAGAGTATTGTGAGGGAATGATAATGAGTTCAGTTTTGGACATGTTGAGTTTAAGATATTTTCAGGATATCCAGTTTGAAATGGCCAACAGGTAATTAGTCACACAGGACTAAAACTCAATGGAGAGAAAGAATTCTCATTATCTTGCAAAACTGATTTTGCCTCAGTTCTCTCATCTCATCAGTACTTCCTATCTCGCTGGCTGGACCCCCTGACTGCAGGGCAGGTCCATGCATTCCAGGGCATCTGTTTAAGGAAGGGACTCAGCATGGTCTTCTTCCCATTCACCATCATCTGTACTGCTTTTGGACTTTTTTTTTAGCTTCTTCATACTCATGTTGGATACTTTCTCCTTCTGTTTTTCTTTCTCCTCCCTGCTTTTCTGCTTCCTTTTGTGTTCTGTCTTTCCCCATTAGATTGTAAGCCCCTTGAGGGCAGAGACTGTCTTTGATTTTCTTTGTATATGTGTCCCCAGGACTTAGCACAGTGCCTGTCATATAGTAGGTTCTTAACAAATGTTTATTGACTGACTGGGACTGGCTTTGTAGATCTGGGAGTCATTTACATACTTGTTGTTCAGCTGTTTTTCAGTTATATCATACTCTGTAATCCCATTTGGGTTTCCTTGGCAAAGATACTAGACTGGTTTTCCATTTCTTTCTCCAGCTCATTTTACAGATTGAAGAAACTTAGACAAACAGGGTTAAGTGACTTGCCAGGGTCACACAGCTAGTAAGTGTGTGAGGCCAGATTTGAGCTCAGGGAGATGATTTTTCCCAACTCCAGGCCTGGCACTCTATTCACTGTGCCATGTAGCTGTCCCCATATTTGCATGGATATGATTCTTAAACCCATGGGAACTGGTACCACAAAAAATAACGTAGAGGGAGAAGAAAAAGTCCAGGACAGAACCTTGGAGAACACTCACAGGGAGCACCATGGAGATGATAAGCCAGTAGACTGAGAAGGCATGGTTAGATAGGAGAGAGAGCCAGGAGAAAGCAGCATCACAATAACCAAATGAAGAGAGAGCTCCTGGAGATGGGGGCGGGGGCTGGGGAAAGGGAAAGTGGTCAGCAGTGTCAAGTGAAACAGATCCACAGAGAAGGATTAGGACTTAAAAAAGACTATCAGATCCATAGAGAAGGATTAGGTTTGAGGAAAGATTATCAGATTTGGCAAACAAAGATGTCAACTTTGGAGAGAGCAGTCTTAGTTGAGTGGAGAGGTTGGATGCTGGACTACAGAGGGATGAGGGGTAAGTGAGAGGAGAGGAAGTGCAGACAGTGAGTGCAGAGTTTTGGGTTTTTTTTGCCAAAGGAATTTGCCTTACAAAGGGAGGAGACATATAAGCTGATAACTTGAAGGATGATAGAGTCTGGTTAATAATTTTTTAAAAGATGTGGGAAACTTGGTGGTACTAGAATACAGTAGAAAATGAACCAATTGATTAAGGACAGATCAAAGATTCAAGAGAGATGATTGAACATGTAGAGAAACCGGCTTCCCCAAGGAGAAGAGCCACCTCTTTGTCCAAAACTGGGTAGAGGGAGGAACAAAAAAGTAGAAGATGATGACAAAGGGGTATTTAAAAAAGAGAACAGAAGAGGGGCCCAGCTCATTCCATCTTGAGGACAGTTCTGATTGTTCAGAAGTCTTTTCAGGCACCAAGCCCAAAATTGGTTTATAGAACTAAGAACATATTTTATTGTAGAACCATGTTACAAATGACGTTTAGGATTCCAGGAGATCCTGCAAAGGTTTATTCAGTTTGTAACATCGCTAAATTATAGTGCTCACACCCTTAGTCTCTTTGAGACCTAAGCCTAGAGCTTTATGAACAAAGTCATTAAAAAGTAGTACAAAAGCTACCCTCAGAACCTCAGAACAATGTCCTCTATTAGGGAGACGAACCTGCTAGGCCATTGCTAGGTGTCAAAGAAAAAGTAAAGTGGGTTGAGCCCAGGAAGGAGACCACTTGAGATATAGCCACCAGGGGGAGAAAGTGTACCTTCTGATAGCTTCCTATTTTAGCTAATTACTTTTGTAATCGTGCATTAAATGTAATTGTTTCAAGTGCCCTAGGGTAAAGCACCTGTAAATTTTTGTGCCCTGGATCAAAGACCTGATTGCCCTGCCCTAGTTATATCTCTGACCCTGAGGCTAAAGCTTTATAGCCTCTGCTACATATAGAGTGTAGTGTCCAGATAAGCCAGGTTAATGGTTATAGATGGAGGTGCCAGAAGCAGCAGGAACCCCCATGGCAATGGTGGGCTGTGTTCTAGTGCAAGGACTCAATGTGGCAGCAACTTCTTATTTGTATTACTCATCCGCATAGGTTTGCACATGGGACGTGCTGGGTGAGCCTAGGGATAACTTCTTTTCTTTCTCTTTTCCTTCTTCTTTCCTTTCCTTTTCCTTCCTTCCTTTCCTTCCTCCGTTCTTCTTTTCTCCCTCCCTCCCTCCCTTTCTCTATTTCACCCAAGCTAGAAGTGCAGTGTCCACTCAGTTGCTCAGGCCCATTATTATTCAGATTTGGGGCTTTATCCTGTTCCTTTTCTTACTTCAGGCTGGTTTTCCTCTCCAAAGGCAGCCTGGTAGTTCACTCCCCTGGTGACTTAGGGGGCACGTTTGATTCCAGCCGCAGGCCCCCCAGCAGCTGAGATTTCAGGCATGTGCAGCTACTCCTTGAAACACCCTAATGTCTTAACCAAGTGTCTTCATCTTTTAATTTGGTCATATGATACGCTCTCTGTCAGTAAGGGCTGAATCACATACTCTGGTTGTAGAAATACATAGAAGGTCCACGCTCACTAGAAAAATGTGTTCCCACCATTGCTGCCCTGCATTACCATTGGTTCTCCCCTTCTCCTTCCCTTTTAGTCGACTGGTGCTAGTTCATCGTCTGTTCAAAAGTTATAAATATTCTCTCTCTATTTTCTAAGATATAGTCTGGTGTCCTTTCTATTGAACTGGGTATGCATATTTGTATGTGAATGTGTACATATGTGCAAAATCTAATTCTCCAATACATCTACAATTTCATCAGTGTGGATATTCTCTCTAATAATCCTGATTAAAACTCATCCACATTTGCCTATTTTGTTCATAGCTTCCCTCGGCTTTGCCACAGGGTGCAGAGGTCCAACTTACTGGTGCCTTCCTTGAGTCCCTTAATATCATGAGGACACCAAAGGGCGCATCTGCTGTCTGCCCATGGGTTATCTATTGAGCTCTTCATAAAAGCAGTCCATCTTCTTTTTCAATTGCATTTCTTTGTTACCTGTGTGTATGTTCTTTCTTCATTATGCTTTTGTTATTGTGTGATTGGAAGATGCAAAATAGATGGTTCAAAATGTGAATTTGTTGCAAAAATCCCAGACAAATTCCCAATTCAGGAAGCGATCAGTATTATAAGGGAAAAAAGAACATTTCTTTAATTTGATCCTTTGATATACCTTTTTTTTCCCTTTTTTCCACGGAAGCTATTGTTTTTGAAAACTGCAGCAACATGTCAGAAGTATGCAACTGTCCTCAGTTCACTACCCTGTAAAAGATGTGTGGCAAAAAAAAGGGAAAAAAAATCAAGGAATGCCTGCGTAAGTAATTTTGTTTTTTATGATTCAAGCCCCCAAAAGGTCTTGAACTGTCAGATTTATTGTCTATCCAATTTTATGACTTTTCGTTGTATTTATTCTTTGATGTTTACCATCAACTGTGTCGACGTGAGCTCTGGGGTCTGTGGGCTCTCATATTGCTAAATCATTTTTTAAGCTTTAGCTGTAGCTTCTATTCAACATCAATCCCCAGAGACATGCCATTAACATGAATCATTTTTGAAAGTATTTGGTGCAATATGAACGTCTTGTTGAGTCGATCACTCATAGTGATGGAAAGAAGTGATGACCTTCACAGAAGTGCCCTATCCCAGGGAAATATCCGAGGACAGAATTCCCCTCCACCGGCAGGGGCTTCAGCATGGCAGACTCATGCAGACTTAATCACAAGCCCCTGAAGAGTCAAAGGACACTTCCTTTAATAGTAGGAGAGGTCAACTTTAGAAAACATGGTGACCTGAAACCACAACTATCTTATCTGATGGGCTGTTATTTCTTACTTCCACAAAGGTTATTTTCACAACTGGATGGTTGAGGGCTTTGATCAACCATATTGTGTGTGTGTGTGTGTGTGTGTGTGTGTGTGTGTATGTATGTGTGTGTGTACGTATATATGTATATACACACAAACACAGATATTATATATGTATGTGTATATGTACTTCTTGAAATGGAATGTACTAGATGTCAATTACTTAAATTCATGTGATTCTTTCTGAAGAGCAGAGTTATTGGGGGGGGGAGGCGTGGAAAGAATGAAATAAGCATTTATAGAACACCTACTATGTGCCAGACACTGTGCTAAGTGGTTTACAAATATCTCATTTAATCCTCACAGTATGGTGCTGTTATTAACCCCAGTTTACAGTTGAGGAAACTGTGAGAGAGGTTAAATGATTTGTCCAGAGTCACACAGCTAGTAAGTGAAATTTGAACTCAGTGCTTCTTGACTCCAGGCCCAGAGCTCTGTCCACTGGTCCAACTAGATGCCGATAGTTATACAAGTTGTCTCAAAAGTCTTAGTGCAGTTTTACTCTTTAATAAATGAATCCACTTAAGACTGTACTAAGATTTGTGGCGACCCTGTATGATTTGGAGATCATATATAGATTTAGAGCTGAAAGGCACCATAAAGATCTACTGGTCCATCCTCATTTGACAGGTAAAGGAACTGAATCTCAGAGAAGAAAAGTGACCTCCTCAAGGGCACACAAGAAGAAAGAAACCCAAGTTGTCTGACTCCAAATCTGATGACATTTCATGACACCAAGCCTGGCTATACTCTATGCTGTGTCCCTTTCCAGCATGAAGGTCCCAGACAGAACTGACGTTCCTCAAATTGGCTTTTGAGGGATTTGAGTAGAATTCCTGAGACAGTAGGAAATATAGAAACCAAGAAGTCAAAAAAGGGAGTTCCACTAAGGGGATAGTGAGGATTGCCCAGGTTGGATTCCTTGCGTGACCACCAAAATGCTTGCAAATGTGTCTTGTAACCACACCAAGGAGCTCAAAATTGCTTAAAACATTTCTATCATCCTCAACTGTTTCCTGGATCCAACATGCCTTAAAATTCCTGCTATTGTTATTTGGCTTGATGCCGTAATTAAATGAGATGCTTACTACCAAGAATGAAAGATGCATCTGATTGAAAAGAAAGCACTCTGTTAAATTGTAATTGACTTATGAAGATCCATGGCTTGTCAATTTCAGTCGCAGTATCTGTCCTCGACAGGGAGCCTGGGACTAAAATTCCCTCATGTGCCCATGACAGTGCTTCTTTTGTTGGTCTATATATGCTTGCCTACAAGTTAAGGCTCTTCCGAGTTAAAAATACAGACTGAATAAACTGATGGCAAATTGTTGATTAGGTTTGTTAGTAATTCAGAAAGCAGCACCAAAAGCAGGAAATGAAGTAGTGTCCTCCTCTGCTTTAGGATTTAGCAGTCCAGAAGAAGGCTGTTGTACATGAGATCAGCATAATGTAGTGGCCAAAGGGCGGGAGCTAGATTCACAAGATTGGGGTTCAAATCCTGACTCTCCCATTTACTAATTGCAAAACTGTAGACAAGTCATTTAGCCTCTATGGGAATGTTTCTTCATCTGTAAAATGAAGGGTCAGACTAGAAGATGATACCTAAGGTTACACCTATGATCCTGAAGAATTACTTGCCTCTCTCCCCTTTTTGCAGAGGTGGAGGACTGTGGGTATGAAATATAATATACACTATCATACACAATTGATAGATTGGTTGGTTTTGCTAAGCAGATTTATTTTTTCTCTTTCTTTTTTAAAACCTTTGTTACAAGGGATGGCTTGCTGGTAAGGGCAGGGGTGAGGAATGTATTCAGAAGAAAAAGTAATAAAAACCAAAAGATTTAGATAAAAATACAATTTTAAAGAAATAGTTACTTGTTTGCAGTGTTCCCTACTGTGAAGGTTGCAGGAAAACTAGAAATCATCCCATTTTATTCTGTCCTGTGATATGAAAAAAAAAACGCAAAAGGAATTCTCCATTAATTTCCATGGTAACAATATGTAGAACATTTCAAAGACAGTCTGGCCGATGGATAGTCTATTGGATTTAGAGAAATGTGGGCTCAAATCCTGCCTTCGGACACTTAACTAGCTGTGTGGCCATGGGTAAGTCACACGAGTCAATCAATCAATCCGTCAAACAACAAGCATTTCATAAGCTCCTACTATATGTCAGGCTTTGTACTAGGCATTGGGGTTATAACAACAATTAATGAAACAAATCCTACTCACAAGGAGATTACGTTCCAACACGGAGACAACAAATGTATTTATAAGTATATACAGAAGAAATAACTCGAAGTACTTAAATATAAGCAGGTGAGCACTAGCAAATGGGGAAGTTGGGGAAAGACTTCATGACAAAGAGGTGTCTGAGCTGTAAGGAAGCTAGGAATCCCACAAAAGTGATGAGGAGGGAATGCATTCCAGGCATGGCAAATAGCCCCTACTAAAGCAAAGAGTCAAGAAATTGAGTGTATTGGGTAAGCAGCAAAATGAAGGGCAGCTAGATGGATGGCTCAGTGGATAGAATTCTTGGCCTAGAATCAGGAAGACCTGAGTCCAACTGGCCTCACACACTTATTAGCTGTGTGACCCTGCTCAAATCACTTAACCTCTGTATGCCTCAGTTTCCTTATCTGTAAATTGGGGATAATAACAGCATATATCTCCCTGGGTTATCGTGAGGATCAAATGAGATGATATTTGTTAAGTGCTTAGCATGGTACCTGTCATGTAGTAGGCGCTATGTAAATGCTAGATATTATCATTTTTCTGTATCATAGAGTATGGAAATGAGAATAACAAGCCTGGAAAGATAGTCTGGGGCAAGGTTATAGAGCTAAACGGAGGAGTTTATATTTGATTCTGGAGGCAAGAGAAAGTTACTGGATTTTATTGAGCAGGGGAGTGATGTTGGAACCTTGCTTTAGGAAATCATTTTGGCAGCTAGGATGGGAGGAAGGGAGGAAGGAAACTTTTATTAAGTACTTACCACATACCAGGCACTATGCTAAGTACTGGGGATATGAACATAAGCAAAAAGAAAGACAGTACCTACCCTCAGGGAGCTTCTATTCATTACAGGGAAGACCACACAGAAAAAGGGAGTTGAAAGGGGAGGAGGTGGGATGGAGGGAGGGTGGTTTGGAAGTCCAGAAGCCAGGAGCAGCTGCAGAGATGAAGGTTGGGCATCAGGAAAGACGAGGTAGATTGCGGCAGTAAAAGAAGTGAGAAGCAATAAAGGCCTGAACTAAGGAGAGAAGGGATCAGATGGTGGACCCTGCATCAGGTCTCACCCACACTATCACAACGGTCTCCAATATGGTCTCCTTAGTCTTTCCTTTGCCTGTTAGATTGTGATCCCCTTGAGGGCAGGGACTATCTTTTGTCTTTTTTTATTTCCCTAGGATTTAGTATAGTTCCTGGCACATAGTAGGTACTTCATGTTTATTTATTGACTGAAGGACAGCCAGTCCATTGCCCAAAAGTCATTTCCCTAAAACATGCATCTGATCCCCTTATACCCCTGTGGAACTTGGTTTCAAATCCTGGCCCTGCTCCTTCCTACTTATGTGAATGTGTTTGGGCAAATCTCTCACAATCTCTCAGTTTCTTTTCATGTAAAGTGAGGGAGTTGGAATAGATGACCTCTAAGGTCCTTGCCACATCTAAATTTATTGCTCTGTTGAATTTGGAATGGAATAGTCAGTCAACAAGCATTTATTAATCATTTACTTCGTGTCAGACACTTTGCTAAGAACTGAGAATAAAAAGAAAAGCAAATATATAGTCTCTGGCCTCAAGGAGCTTACAATCTACTGTTATTTGTCTTTCCTTCTCCAAGAGGACCATGACATCTGGGAGGTGATGCCATGACTTGCAACTGAATTGGATTTAGGTGAGGGAGGACTGTGCAAAGTAACCAGCCTCCCTTTCTCCTCCAGAGCCAGCTGGGCCCAGTGGCAAGATATAGATCAGGATGACTGGAGATGGCCCCCAATCACAGGTTAATGGAGAAGACAAGATGCAAAAAATGACCACTCATGATAAATAGAATGAAAAAAGAATGTAATATCAGAGAGAAGGGACCGGGGGAAGGAGAGCAGAGGAGGAGGAGACTAGGAAAGCCCTGCTGCGTAAGGTGGGATTTGAGCTGAGTCTTGGCCAAGAAGTGGAGGTGAGCAGGGAGAGTGTTATAGGTTTGGAGGATGGCCAATGAAAAAGCCTGTGTGGGGAACCACAAGAAGGCCATATGTAGAGGGAAAGGGAGAATCAAACATGAGACTGAAATGGTAGGAAAAGGCCGAGTGGTGCAGGAATTAAGATGCCCAACAGGATTTTATAATTGATCCTCAAGATCATAGAGAACCACAGAAGTTCATTCAGTAGTACTGAAGGTTGAAATAGTCAGACCTGGGATTTAGGAAAATCATTTTGAAGTTGAGGGGTAATGGGTTGTAGCAGGGAGAGAATGGAGGCCAGGAGACCATTCAGAAGGCCGCTGAAGAGAGCACACACCAGTGGGGTGGGTGTATGAGTGGATAAAAGAAGGACATATATGAGAGATGTCGTTAAGGTAGAAATGACAGGACTTGCCAACTTGGTTATGTGTAGTGAATAAGAGTGAGGGGTTGAGAAAGACAAAGAGATGGAAAGCCTGGGTACCTGGAAGAATGGTGGAGCCCAGCATTCTAATAAGGGGGAATATTTGGGAAGAAAGGTATGAGTTCTACTCTGGACAGGGAGAGTCTGAGATGTCTATGGAACATCCAGTTGGAGATGTCTAAACTGCAGATGACAGTGCTGGAATGGAAGGGCAGCTAGGTAGTACAGTGGATAGAGCACCAGGCTTGGAATTAGGAACACTGATGTTCATTGGCCTCAGGGCAAGTCACTTAACCCTGTTCGTCTAAGTTTCCTCGTCTGTCAAACAAGCTGGAGAAGGAAATGGAAAACCATTCTGGTATCTTTGCCAAGAAAACCCCAAATGGGGTCATGAAGAGTTGGACACAATTGAAATGACTGAAAAACAGTAACAATGACAATAATGCTGTATTGGACCCCAGGAGAGAGTCTGGGGTTGGATATATAAAGTGCTGGCTGCCATATCCAAACCAAAATAATGGCCAGAGTGGCCAATATCCTCATCTTTCCCACCTTCTTCTGATCGGGACCTTAAACTCTGTCCTGGGATCTAGTAGGTGAACTTTCACTTTATTTTTCCAGAAAGCAGGACTCTACAAAGGGGCGTGCTCAGACCTACAGGAGAGTAGATTGTTAGATTTTCAGTGTGAACTGAAAATAATTATTTTTGATCCAGGCAATCAATTATTTACCTTAATAATCAGCAAATACTCCAAATCAAGGCTTGATTTATTGTTTTGTTGATTGTCTAGACTTCAAAAAGTGATGGAGAAAATGTTAGGAAAGCAGATTAAACTTGTGTGTTATGCTTATGTTTTTACCCCTGGAGAGCTAGTTATTAAACATTTACCAGCATGCTCTTGCCTCTGGGTCACTTCCAAGTCACTATTTTCAAACCATACTGCTACGTGTATCATGTGCTTCACCCCCTTTCCAACTCCTCTTTAAATGTTTTTTTTTTCCCCACCATTAAAATCTCAGCACCTTGGGGGAAGGGCCTTTCTCTTTAATATCCCCAGGACTTAGTACAGTGCCTAGCACACAGAAAGCCCATAATAAATCCTTCATCATTCATCATTTCTTCATTCAACTGCTAAACTCTGGGCCAGGTACGATGCATACAAAAACAAAACATGAGTATAGAATTTGGATTGCAAAACTTAAAAAAAAAACTGAATGTTAAATTTTTTTACTTGTAATTGGGGGGGGGGGGGATGAAATATTATTTTAAAAAAAGATTCTTGCTCCCAAGAAGCTTTCATAAACACCATACCATAAGTATATGATAACCTGGCCTGACTGGGGAATAATGATTAGCATTCAAAGTCCAACAACCCTGACTTTCACTTCAATAAAACTGCTTCAAATCTAGCCAAATATCTAATCATACAACCCACTCCTCAAAACTCATAGCATTTTGATTGTTCCAAGAAGATCTCAGTAGGAGAGATTCATTCTGTCTGATCACTTGGGATTGTACCATTTAAAGGTCACCCAAAAAGCATTTTCCTGACACATCCTAAGAGCATTGACTTCTTGGTGCATTCACTGATAACCCATTGTTAAAAAACCTTCTCTGATAAATGGAAATCAAAATGTTTGCCATCCAATATTTTCTGTTCCTTGCATAATTTTTTTAAAAAGATAAGTCACAAGATTTATTCTTCCATCTGTTATTGTATGTGAGCATTCCTATCAGAGTTTAATCTCTATAGAAATCAGTCCTTTACAGATATTAAAGCCTTGAGTGGAGTTTTTAACTATTAGGGTTATAAATGTTTGTGTCTGTTGCCAGCATCAGTGATGGTACTAAGTGTCCCTCTGGTAGTAGAGTGACAAAGAGTATTTTGAAGAGGAACCTGCATGTTTTAAAGAAAAAAAAACTACATTTTCTCCTAGACAATTATGTCAGCCTCAGGATAGGTGTATTTACATGACCGTGTGCAATAGCTCTTGTTACTAAACAGACAGATGGATGGTGGGAGCTTTTACATGAACCCTAAACATCTATCTGTAAAGACTGGGGATATTTAGGGCAGCTAGGTAGCGCAGTGGATAGAGCACTGGCCTTGGAGTCAAGAGGACCTGAGTTCAAATCCAGCCTCAGACACTTAACACTTAATAGCTGTGTGACCCTGGGCAAGTGACTTAATCCTGATTGCCTCACCAAAAAAAAAGCCAAAAAGGCGGGGGGGCAGCTAGGTGGTGCAGTGGATAGAGCACCAGCCCTTAAGTCAGGAGGACCTGAGTTCAAATCCGGCCTCAGACCAAACACTTGTCACTAACTAGCTGTGTGACCCTGGGCAAGTCACTTAACCCCAATTGCCTAAAAAAAAAAAAAAGACTGGGGATATTTCAAAGTGGCAGAAATGATAAGGAACTGAAGGAGAGGGCTGAGAACAAAGTCAGGGTGAGCCTCCCTGTGGGGAATTGTGAAGCCACGGAAATCCCACTTGATGATGAAGAGTCAATTCTCCTTGCCAATGCAATTGAGCATGACTGGAGATGAGGGGTGAAGGTCTAAAGAAAAAAAGTGAAGCATTTCACAATAATTATTCAATACTTTCCCTCTCTGCAGGGATCGTCCAAAGGACCTATTCAATGAAAACTGTTTCTATTGAAGGGCACATGCTGGTATATGTTTAACAGTCATTAACTGTTTAACATACTGTTTAACAGTCAACATGATTGTTATATATAATCCACATTATGAACATTTTTCTTCAGCACTTTCTTAAGTCTAGATAATCAACAAAACAAATCCCCCATTTTGCCAGTTTCCAAGGTGTAAATAAATGGTCACACTGAAAATTTAACAATCTGTTTTTGAGAGTCCAGCACTACTGTTATGATACTCAATGTCACCTTGGGTAAGTCCCTTAACCACCCTGTGCCTCAGTTTCCTCTTTTGTAAAATAAGGTCATTGGGCTAGATGGCCCTTTTCACAGTGCCTAACATTTAAGAGGTGCTTAAGAAATCTTGACTGACTGATTTTCAGCTTTAGGCGCCCTTTCAGCTGCAACATTGTATGATTCTATGATTAAGTGAGAGCTTTAAAATGTTGAAATGCTGAAATTTTTAATCTCATGTTATAATTTTCTGAGACACTTTCCTATTTTTTCTAGCTTTTAGTCACTATTTTCTTTTTATAGACGAGATTGATTTTTCTAACCAAATAAAAGCACATCTTCTTTAAAATTGTGTACTCTACATGCGTGATTATATGTAAATATTTAGAAATCCTGGCTAATTTCTGAATAGAAAAGCACTGGAAATTCAGAAATCAACTTTTAATAAAATAAATGTATTTTTGAGCACTTTTTGTGATCTAGGAGCCATGGGGAATGAAATGTAGAACAAGGCTTAGTCCCTATTTCTATTCAGATTTCTATTAACTCAATAATTTAATCTATGGTTTATGTTTGGATTGCAGTTAGACAATGGAAAAAGTATAGAAGGAGGTATTCATTCTTGCTTCTTCAAGATATGTGAGATAACACCATATCATTTACTGACAATCACAATCAATCAATTAACAAATGTTTACTTGTAGCTATAGAAATGGAGGAGATAGAGACCAGACCTGAGATTTCATTTCAAATTGAACTCCTGGATGAGGAAAATCCCTCTCCCAATGCATGTAGGCACCACCTCTGCAACTTATAGTCTTAGAAAGTTAACCTAGGTCAAGAGTGTCAAGCTTAAAAAGAAATTGGGGCCACCAATCCAACCATAAGGATTCTTGAAGGTCAATAGTGATTTTCTTTTACAATGTAATATTATCCATATTTTCTTGTATTTTTATTTATTTTGTTAAGTATTTCCAATTATATTTTAATCTGGTCCAGCCGGCACTCTCCAGCATGTGATATGCGGGCTGCGTATTTGACACCTCTTGCCTGGGTCTCTGAAAGCTAGTATATGCCACAACAAAGATTTGAACCTAGGTCATTCTGGCTTCAAGGCTGGCTCTATCTGCTACAACATGCTGCCTATATATGCATTTAAATATATGTAGACTAAATGCAAATAAATACTAGGTAGTTTAGGGAGGGAGGACATTTGCAGCTGGTAAGATCAATTAATAATCAATTGTTATTCATTATAATAATGCTTTTCACAATGCTTTAAGGTTTGCAAAGTGCCTTACAAATCTTATTTTATCCTTACAACAACCCTGGGAGGTAGGACCTAGTATTTCCTCATATAATTCTAGTGCTTTTCCTCTGTTAATTATCTCCAATTTATCCTGTCTATAGCTTACTTGTACATAATTGTTTGTGTTGTTTCCTCCATTAGACTGATTTCCTTGAGAGCAGGGATTATCTTTTGCTTTTCTTTGTATGTTCTGAGCTTAGTGCTGGTGCATAATAAGCACTTACTAATGTTTATTGACTGTCTATTTTACAGATGAGGAAACTGAGGCAGACAGAAATTAAATGACTTGCCCATGGTTACCTTGCTAGTAAAAATCTGATCTTGGATTGAACTTATGGAATTTTAAAGTGCCTACTCTGTGTTTGGCATTGGAGATAAAGAGAAAAAAGTAAAACAGTCCTAGTCCTACCAAGACTCCATGTCCAATAGAAGTAAAGGACTCTATGAGGTAAAGATGAAAAATGGCTCATCGATAGCCACAGAGTTTATTTTTTTTTAAGAGTACATGTGGTCCATAAACTCTAGAAATTTGCTAACTGTTCTTCCTTGCTACTATGGACAACAGCCAGAGTTTGGTTATTAACTAAGATTTACATAGTCATTCACCTGTAAATGTTAAAGGTTCTCGTATAAGTAGAGATTGAATTAGATGGTCTCGGAGGTCCCTTCCAAATCCTAGATTCTGTGACTTTGATAGTATTAAAACTCTGAAAAACAGTTGCTAAAACAACATAGGAAAGCTGTATTTCTACACCTTTGCTACTTTACATTTCAGTGAAATATTTCCCATTCATTCTTAGTAGCCATTGACTTCCCATTGGCATGAGAATTCCCTATACATCTCCAGTTTTACCATCTGTTATCAAATTAAGAATAAATCAAAGATAAATACTAATTTCCTGAGAGGCAAATCAGATAAGAGCCCTAGATCATGCCAGTCTTCCACCAAAGAACATCTCTCTTTCTAGATTCTCACCATAAGTGACTATCACATAAATGTTCTGCTTCCTCTCTCCCCCAAGATTTGCAACCCATCATTACATTGATCCATGTGTCGTGTCAGCAACAGCAGTGAAATTCATAGTATTTTTTATGTGAAATACACTGTTTTATTGCATTAATTCACATTTAATGTGTACACAGTAATAACCATAAAGTATGATAACCAAAGTTGTATATTTTCTTCAGAACCTTCATTTAGAGAGCTTTCAAAAGAGTCCTAGGAAATTAAAATATCAGTCAGTTTACCTGCAGGATATAGAGCTAAAGTAGAAAGTAGTATAATATCTTTTACAAGCCTCCTGTTCTCCCCCTATAATGTCCTTATTCCTGGCTGATAAAATACAGTAGTCATAACACTGTACATATTTTTTTAACTACTGTACACACAACAAAGGCTTGTGAAATAAAGGAAAATATACCTCCATCAGTAGAAATGTGTTACTCACGCGATTGCCAGGAGGACGAGAGAAAGGGGAAGAGGGGCGATGAAAGGGGAGAAGTGACACAACCGCCTTCCCAGTAAAAGACCCCAGAAAGATGACATCCATAAAGGGGAGAAGTCACATAGAAGAGGCAACGGGATCTCTGGGGATGCCGAGATAGAACAAAGGAGCAGACGTCTAGGGGGATAATTCCCACGGGATCAGGCCATCTTGGCCCTTCGTAGTTTGGAGAAATGAAGAGTAGCAGCATAGGGAGAATTTTATTCTAAAGTCTGCATAAAAGGAGAAAGCAAAAAAATGTCCTTTAAAATTGAATTCCTACCAAAATGTTCTAGGGATTATAGGAAGCTGTTCATGGAATTAAAAAGAGTAGGGGTTAGGAAACATTTTCTTCCCATTATTGTCTTTTAGCTTCCTTTTACTTCCAATTAAGTCAAGGTAAATCTTGGTTAATTGCCTGTCCAAAGCCCACTTACTGTCTCCAAGAGGCAGTGTGGTGTGATTCATAGATTGCTGAACTTGAAGTCAGGAAGACCTGATTGTGAAAACATTTACCAGCTGGGTGAGCCTGTGCAAGTCACTATACCTCTCCTGAGCCTCAGTTTCTATATCAATAAAATGGAAGTAATAATATCTTTAATACCTAACTTCCCAGGGTGACTGCGATGATCTAATGAAATAAGGTGCTATGTATATATATCACATATATATGTATGATATATATACATGCATATAAGGATGTATGTGTGTATATGTGTATATGTATATGTATATATACATAATGCTTATTATCCAGACCCTACCCAATTCCCACCTTTTGAATAAAAAGGGCTCTCCAACACCTCCAACACACATTGATTCCACCCATCCCCTAATCTTTGAATTACTGTGGCCTTTATCATCATTTAGAATTGTAGGATTTAGAGCTGGAAAGGACCTTTCAGATAATTTAACCTCAACCTCTCATTTTACAGATGAAGAAAATGAATCGCAGCAAAGGGAATATGTCAGACATTATGACATCAAACTTTCTATAATGTATAGAAGACTAACTTGATTCAATTGCACTTGAGGAAATGTACCACCATGTCTCATGTTTCTGAGGACAGCACTTGGAGCCAGAAGACTGGGCTTGAATAGGGATGATGCTGAATGGCTCTGTCTGCCTTGGGCAAATCACCAACCTCTCTGAGCCTCAGTTTCCTCATCTATAAAATGGAGACAGCAATACATGCATTACCTAATTAATAGGGTTACACAGGGGGAAAGTTCTTTATGAACTTTTAAGTGCTACAAAAATGCAAGTAATTATTTCTTCAATATTCTCTAATATCTCCAAACACAGTACCTAGCAGTACTCTCAACAAGTACTTGTTAAATAGAACTAGCACACTGTATCTTATGTTGTGCCAGTTGCTACAAACTCATATCATTATCATTATTACATAGTGTTTATTTAGGGTTCCCATGAGTCTAATGTTGTATTGGAATTGGTCCAATGGCATGTACTAGTCTTTGCCCTGGACATGTACAAAGGTGAAAAACTCCTTATGCTATAAGGCCAAGTGGAAACATACTGACATAAATAATCCTGTAAAATGAAATTCCTAGCACAGTGCTTGGCCCGTTGCAGGCACTTAATAAATGAAAGGTGACTCACTGATCTGCCTGCTCCATTTCCCCATTTAGAGGCAGGGATAATTAATATAGTCTCCCTTCCAATTCCCCAAATCAAGAGATTATGAAGGAGTTTAGTGAGTTTTGTGTTGGTCATTTGCATATCCTTTTGAAAAGAACAAAAGGGAGAAGATATAGGATCTAAATAATCCTGCTTCTACCATTCAGTCAGTCAATAAACATGTATTAAGACCCTTTGTTGGCCAGGCACTGTTCTACAGTGGGATACAAAGGAGCATACATTCTGTTGGGAAGACAAGTACATACAAATACAAACAAGTACATACAAAGAAGATATTCACAGAACAAATTGGAAATAATCAATAGAAAAAAGGCACTAGAATTAAGAGGAAATGTGAAAGGCTTCTTCTGGAAGGCTGGATTTTAGCTGGGACTTGAAGGAGGGCAGGAGGTGGAGATGAGGAGGGAAAGAATTGCTATGAGGCCTCAATCAAGTCCTGTGCTCTTTCTGGGTTTCCTCATCTTTCAGATGACAAGGTCAGACTAGGACATCTTGACATCCCCTGTAAGCTCTAGCTGTCTATAATTAGTGATTTGATAGGTAGTACAGTGGATAGAGCCTCAGGCCTGGAGTCAGGAGGACTCATATTCCTGAGTTCCAATCTGGCCACTAGATGTGTGACTCTGGGCAAGTCACTTCACCCTGTTTGCCTCAGTTTCCTCATCTGTAAAATGACTGGAGAAGAAAATGGCAAACCACTCCAGTATCTCTGCCAAGAAAGCCCCCAAATGGGGTCCTGAAGAGTCAGACATAACTGAAATGACTTAACACGACCAACACTAAAAGTGGAATGTTCCTGGAATAACTTTGAGGCAGCTCTATTTACCAAAGGAGTTCTCTTTTTAGGAACAGGATGGATGAGAAAAAAAAATACACTATTAATGGAGCTGGAATTTGGGTAATAGTTCCAAAGACCTGCTTGTCAAGTCAACAGGAAAAGGAATCCAAGACATTTTTATTATGTGAGTAAAATCCTATAAGAAAAACACCTACTGTGAAACCGTCAGTTTGCCCAGATCCACAAAGACAGGGAAAGATCTCAAATCAGGATTAACTCCTGATTATGATGTTGAGGAATCTAATGAGGAAAGATTTTTACTAGAAAATAGAATGTAAACATCTTGAGAGCAAGACTCTTTCATTTTTGTCTTTGCATTCCCAATGCTTAGGGTAAGGGAATTCTGTGTGGGTTATGCATATATTCCTATAAAAAGAACAAAAGTCAGAAAATATGAGATCTAAATAATCCCACCTCTGCAATTCAGTCCATAAATATATATTAAGCTTCTTTTCTGTGCCAGGCACTGTTCTAAGCACTGGAGGTAGAAAGGAGCCCATAGTTGTGAGCTCTTTGAAAATAAGTATTTACATGTGGAGCCAAGATGGCAGAGGGAAAGCAGTGACTTGTTTGAGCTGTCCCCCCAAACCCCTCCAAATACCTATAAAATGGCTCTAAACATATTCTAAAGCAGCAGAACCCACAAAAAGAAAGAGTGAAACAAATTTCCAGCCCAAGACAGCCTGGATGGTTGATTGGAAAGGTGTACCACACTGGGCTGGGAGAGGAGCGCAGTTTGGCCTTGGCACACAGGCCGCAGCTTACCTGGAGCAGGCCTCAGAGGACTGAATCGTGGGCAGTTGTGGCAGGTTCCCAGACTTCTCAACCCATGAACGCCAAAGACAACGTGGAAGGTCAGTGGGAAAAGTCTGTGACTGCGGTGAGAGAAGGAGCTAGGTCTCAGCTGCCCCAGGGGCCGCGGCTGTTTCCTGAGCTTCCAGCTCACAGACTGAGGGGGAATCCAGTGACTGATCAGAGGGGGATTGCAGGAATCTCTTTGCCAGTGCTGAGCAGGAATCTCTTGCTTTACCTGTGCTTGGATCTGAGTCACAGTCCTGAGGGGTGGTATTGGGGGGAGGAGGAATGCGGCATGGTGAAGCTTCTTGTGGCAGTGGAGAGAAAACACCTCGCTCCTTAATAACACCTTGGAAGAACTGAAAATTTTCAGGTCACCAGAAGTATCTCTGAAAACAGCTGTACAAACCCCTGAAGCTTGGGTCATTGCATTCTCCACATTGGAAACAGACTTTTACCTTAACAAAGAGTTTAAAACACAAGTAATTGGCTAGGATCATGAGTAAGCAGCACAAAAAGAATCAGACTGTATTATCTTACTTTGGTGACAGAGAAGATCAAAACATACAACCAGAAAAAAGACAACAAAGCCAAAGTTCCTACATCCAAAGCCTCCAAGAAGAATATGAATCAGTCCCAGGCCTTGGAAGAACTCAAAAGGGATTTTGAGAAGCAAGTAAGAGAAGTAGAGGAAAAACTGAGAGTGATGCAAGAAAATCATGAAAAACAAGTCAACAGCTTGCTAAAGGAGACCCCAAAAAAATACTGAAAAAAATAACAACTTAAAAAATAGCCTAACCCAAATGGCAAAAGAGGTCCAAAAAGCCAATGAAGAAAAGAATGCCCTAAAAAGCAAAACTGGCCAAATGAAAAAGGAAGTCCAAAAGCTTACTGAAGAAAATACTTCCTTAAAAATTAGAATAGAGCAATTGGAAGCTAGTGACTTTATGAGAAATCAAGACACTGTAAAACAAATCCAAAAGAATGAAAAATTAGAAAACAATGGGAACTATCTCATTGGAAAAACAACTGACCTGGAAAATAGATCCAGGAGAGAGAATTTAAAAATTATTGGACTATCTGAAAGCCAATATCAAAAAAAAAGCCTAGACATCATCTTTCAAGAAATTATCAAGGAAAACTGCCCTGATACTTTAGAACCAGAGGGCAAAATAGAAATTGAAAGAATCCATCAATCACCGCCTGAAATAAATCTCCAAAGAAAAACTCCTATGAATATTATAGCCAAATTCCAGAGTTCCCAGGTCAAGGAGAAAATATTATAAGCAACCAGAAAGAAACAATTCAAGTATTGTGGAAACACAATCAGGATAACACAAGATTTAGCTGCTTCTACATTAAGGGACTGCAGGGCATGGAATATAATATTCCAGAGGGCAAAAGAGATAGGATTACAACCAAGAGTCACCTACCCAGCAAAACTGAGTATAGCTGTGCAGGGGAAAAATGGTCATTCAGTGAAATAGAGGACTTTCAGGCATTCTTGATGAAAAGACCAGAGCTGAATCAAAAATTTGATTTTCAAATACAAGACTCAAGTGGAACATGGAGAGGTAAACAGGAAAGAGAAAATCATAAGAGACTTATTAAGGTTGAACTGTTTACATTTCTACATGGAAAGATGATATTTTTTGTAACTCATGAGACCTTTGTCAGTATTAGGGTAGTTGGAGGGAAAAAGTTATATGTATGTATATATATAGATAGATAGACAGAGGGCACAGGGTGAGTTGAAGATGAAAGGGTCATATCTGGAGAATAAAATTGATGAGAGAAGATTATACTAGGAGAAGGAGAAAGGGAGAGGTAAGAACAGAATAAATTATCTCAAAAAAAAAAACCAGAGAAGAAAAGGCTCTTACAGTGGAGGGGAAATGGGGAAAGGTGAGAAGGAATGAATGAATCTTATTCTCATAGAATTTGACTTAAGGAGGGAATAACATACACGCTCAATTGGGTATGGAAATCTGTCTTTCCCTACAGGAAAATGGGAGGGGGGGAAAGGGGACAAGAGAGTAGGGGGATGATAGAGAGGAGGGCAGATTGGGAAAGGGGCTAATCAGAAGCAAGTACTTCTGAGGAGGGTCAGAGTCAAAAGAAAGAATAGAATAAATAGGGGGGTGGGATAAGATTAAGGGAAATGGGGTTAGTTTTTCACAGCATGCCTACTATGGAAGTGTTTTGCATAACTGCACATATATAACCTATACTTAGTTGCTTGCCTTATCAATGAGGGTTGTTGGGAAGGGAGGAAGGGAGAAAATTTGGAACCTAAAGTTTTAAAAACACATGTTTAAAAAAAGTGTTTTCATATTCAACTGGGAAATAAGAAATACAGGAAATGGGGTACAGAAATCCATCCTGCTCTATAGGAAAATTGAAGGGGAAGGGGATAAGAGAAGGGGGGGAGAGGTAGAAGGGAAGGCAGACTAGGGGAACGGGTATTCAGAATACATGCCATCTTGGGGTGAGGGGAGGGGCGAAATGGGGTAAAATTTGGAACTCAAAATCTTGTGGAAGTGAATGTTGAAAACAAAAAAATAAATAAATAAATAATGAGACTAAAAAAAAAGAAAATAAATATGTACAGGAAGCTATACGGAAGCCCGTTTCAGATTTGGACAATTTCATCTGGACATTTTTGAGGTAGTCTCAAAGAAAGCAGCCCCTCAGAGAAAAGTATTTGAGAAACAAAGATATTTCTTAGGCAGCGCTTCTTAAGCTGTGGGTGGCAACAATTAAAGGTTTCTGAACTCAAAACAACCAAAAATTAATTCAAATTCAAAATCAAACACAAAATGAATCTGAGGTGTTCTTGGCAGTGCTCATCTGTGTTGCATCATGTAACTTCACTGCAGCCTTGCTTCTGAACACAAAGCATGTACACTTTGCCCTGCAAATGCCCTCAGGTCATGTAATGCCAACCATTGGTGCCAAAACTAAAAGGGGTCATGAGTGGAAAAAGTTTAAGAAACCTTGTCTTAGATGACCTGGGAGAAAATAAATCTCAAAGAATAAAGTACTTACTGAAGCCAAAATTTCTCCAATTATCATGTTTCTCAGCAGCTTTGTTTTATTCATTTATTTACTTATTTTTGTTTTTAGTTAATTTTATTTATATATGACTATAATGAGAACTTTGAAGTTGATAGCTAGGAAACCCTGATAAAACTAAAACTTTTTGTTAACTATGAGACAGTTGTATGTTACCTGTTTGGCAACATATGTAACATGTCTAACAGAATTATAAATTGCTGAATGAAAAATTTTACTAAGTGGTTATTGTGCCACATGTTGTGTCCTAAGTACTGGAGATTCACATACAAGTAAATAAAATAGTCCTGCCCTGAAGGTGCTTACATTCTATAGGGAAAGACACATTCTAGGAAAGATAATTGCAGAAAGTACTGCCTGCTGTGTGCCCTTTACAGATACCTAGGGCTTAATTAGATGGTGTGGGGGAGAATCCCTCAAAAATTGTTCTGCTTTGCCTTTTTATATCACCTATGGCTTAAGAGTAGAAAATACCTCAGAGCCTAGTAGATCCCAAGAGAACAGACCTAAATAACACTGCAGATCCCAGGCTTAGGGAAACTGCTTTCAGCTAATAAGCATATTAGTTTAGAGCCCAGTCAAGAAGTGAGTCAAGTAGAACAACCATCAGGGAAGAGGCCTTCCCTAGCAGGTAATTTTTATTTTAGATTCCCCCCTCCCCACAAAGGTCCAAGGACATTAAGACATGCAGTCCAGAGTCACAAGTTACCTTAGACTCGTGGGTTTCCCTACTCATGTGCCTCACTGATAGATTTTTCTATGTTTGTGTCCAGTCTTCTGTGTGGACACTGTGCCTTAGTAGAAGAGTGTGACCCAGGTTTGTGCCTGGATTGCTATTTTATTATCTTTGTTTTGCTATGCCTTCTGTTTAGTATATGTGTCATGATTAAAAATAACTGGTATCATCTTGACTAATTTGTTTAATTGGGAACCACACCAGTGGGGGCTCAGCAGCTACATCTGTGAATAGTACACATACAGCTCCTCCACACTAGGGTTATCTCTAGAACACTGAGGAAATTAGTTGTAACATCATGAAATTCTCCCCCGGAAATCTGTCAGCATGATTGCAGGTTGAGGGTGACTTGGTAGGGGTTTAGGGGAGAGGGGGAAGGAGAAAGCAAGACACAGAGCCAGCCTAGGGAGGACTGGTACCTTGCGATGCCCTTGCTACATTAACACAAAGCCTGGCACATGGCTTGTATTTTTGACAAACTCTTACTGATTGATTGAAGTCCCAATTTGTAGGCAACTTTGTACACCATTTGGGATTTCCAAGCACAATACTCAAAGGAATGTCTCCACTCTAATATCTGTAATCCTGGGCTGGAAGGTACAAAGGAGCTTCTATAGTGTTTTGAAATGATTATAATAAAGGTAAAAGTAAATATCAAATTAGAAGAAAATATAAAAATGGGACAATATGACTATAAACAAGCTGGTCAATTGCAGCAAGTGGGAAACCAATAAAAAAGTAAAGGCATTAACTCTATTGCCATTTCCAAGAGAATATCAACCAGAATGAGATGGTTGCCAAAAGAAAGCCAAAAGGTCCCCGAAATTGCCTCATCTAACAAATGTTGACTTCTTTTTTAATATATGTGTTTTCTTTTATAAAAAACTATAAACTTGCCAAACATTAACAAACAAGATAAGTCTCACCAATCTTAGATAAGCTGGCCCTTGACAATAGACACTAGGACCATAGTAAAAAACTTCCAGCTTGATAGAATCACTAAAGTTTGTATTCCACAAGCAAGTTTTTGATAACTTAGGGTCTGTGGTGCAGCACAGGAGTAGGGCTATTTGTCCAGGATACATGCAAAATGCACGTACATATAGCTATATCTATCTGCTTACCTACCCACCTATCTACTTTTCTTTTCCTTCCTTCCTCTCTCTATCTTTCTTCCCCTCTTTCTTTCTTCCCCTTTTTCTTTCTTCCCCTCTTTCTTTCTTCCCCTCTTTCTTTCTTTCTTTCTTTCTTTCTTTCTTTCTTTCTTTCTTTCT
>NW_020954577.1:38144279-38155294 GCF_900497805.2 Vombatus ursinus
TCTTTCTTTCTTTCTTTCTTTCTTTCTTTCTTTCTTTCTTTCTTTCTTTCTTTCTTTCTTTCTTTCTTTCTTTCTTTCTTTCTTTCTTTCTTTCTTTCTTTCTTTCTCTCTCTCTCTCTATCACAGTCAATAAGCATAAGTATATACTATATGTCAGCCACTATACTAAGTGCTGGAGATACAAAGACCAAAATGAAAATAGTTCCTGCCTTCAAGAAGCTTGCATTTTGGCAGACAAAGGAAGAGATGGCCTGACACACCAATCAACCTACAGATTAGATAGATGGTAGATAGATAGATAGATAGATAGATAGATAGATAGATAGATAGATAGATAGATAGATAAATAGATAGATGGATGGATGGATGAGTGTTTGGATATATGTCATAAAAATTGTCCAAATGCCTGATTAGAAAACGAGATGGATCAGACTGGATAATGGAGAGACAAGGGGGAAAAAAAGCTGTTGCTTTTGTATCCATACAAATTAAATTATCTAAAGGAAGTCCTCCAAGACATTGAGTAGACACTCTATGGAGGATTTATCAAAGAGTATGGACAAAAAGTGGACAGAGATTGAGAAGGCATGGCTATAAAGCAGAACATATGGAGCTTTTCCCCAGGGCACCAAATTTATAAAGTGATGAGAGTGTTTGCACCCTTCCCCTTTACAGCTCAGTCCACTTGCTTGTCCTACCATGGCCACACCCTAGCTTACCATAGGTGAGTATCTCCTCAAACTAACCCCTCAAGCTCAGCCTCTACCTTCCTACCTTGTTATTTTCACTGTCCCAAGGTTTCCTGGGGATCTTGCAGAGAGACAGGAGACAAGGAAGTGCCACATGAGTGTGTTTTGTCAGTCCTAGGGTGATCAGGGGTTAGTGAAAAGATGGGGTATCAAGACATGGTGGAAATAAGGCGAGAATGGTATCTTTCCTCACACCATTATTTTTTTCATTTTACAGAAGAGGAAACTGAGGATCAAAAAAGTTAAGTGCTTTGTCTAAGATTCCAGAGGTTGTAACTGGTAGATCTGGGTAGTTATCTCCAGAAATTAATTTACCATGACTATCTATGGAAACAGGAAGGATTGAAGAAAAACTCAGCTAAGACTAGGGTTATGATCTGGGAGCAGTGGAGGAGGAGCTCCCAAAGGCTGTTGTTGATATGCTTAACTAAATCTAAAGACTAATCACATATTTAAAGGGGCATCATTTCAGAAATCATCAGTCACCACAACAGAACGTTAAATCCCTTGAAGGGAAGAATTTTCTGACATGTCTCTCTCCAGCACCCAGCACAGCACCATGTCAAAAAGGATTGTTAATAAGTGTCTGTTGATCACTTGACCCAACCTTAACCCAGTGCTCTGTTTTGAGCTCAAGTATCTTCAGTTGTGTTCTTAGTAATGATCTCATTTGGTCATTAGCTTTTCATTCCTGGTCATTTGGTCTCACTGGCCCAGCCAGTTATGTCAACCTAGGAGAGCAGCTATTGTCAAAAGCTCTAATGAGGACACCAGCCTCTCTTCCGCTTCAAAGCTAGTAGTAGGAAATACACAAAAGCAAAGAGATTATAGGCCTCTGGGCTGGTATTTATGTTAACTCATCATATGAAATGGCAAATCTATGTGTTGGAAGGTGGGAGAGTAAAGTAGTCAGATGTAACTTCTTTGTTGAAAAGCATTGTAGCTCTAGGGGTTTGGTGTTTCTGGGTGACTTTCCCTATAAATCTATATTTCTTTTTCCTCAGGGTTATGTGGTGTTCCTAGGAAATCCTTGCACAATGGTGCTATATTATAAGCTTTGTGTAGTTTTGGAAAGCTCAAAGGTTTGCATGATTCTGACTTTGTCATAAGATCAGCAATAGCCATGCCCTTGACAACACCTTTTGAGCCTTCTATATTCATTCATGTGTGGATGGGTCATGGGTTTCTGGCAGTCAGAGATTGCTGGACCCTGACACAGTACTAAAACCCTTGCCTGATCTCAGAAGCACACAGTGGAACATACCCCACCCCACCACACCCCCACAATCACCTAAAATGACCTGAAGCTCATAGATTTATTATCAGCCTACAAACTCACCCACCCACAATCACTAAGTAGTGATGATTTTCCTTTTTCTTATTTCTCAGGCTTTAGTATAACCCTTTTGTGACTTAATTCTTCAAATTTGGCAATTATTTCATAATTTCACCTATATAAAATGATTGGAAAAGACATAGAATGTACTTTTCCTTGTACTCGATGTTCCCTCCCTAGACATGAGAAAAATACCAGAACCTCTTCCATATCCCACCCCCGTCCCCAGTCCCACTTCAATTCACTTCCCTGCAGAATGTGAACAGGCTCAATTGGGCATGACATTGTTGAGTGTGGCAGAGCAGAAAGCAAGAAGGATGGATTTCCATGTGAGAAAAACTACTTAATTGGGTCATAGCCTGTACATAATTGTCATTTAAACATTTGTTCAAAGGAACTGAATATTCTTTGGCACTGTGATCCTCACTATTTGATGGGGTGGGTGGCTGGGGAAGGCACATTTCCCAGGGTAGTCAAACACAATCAGAAAGGGACCGTATTTTAGCAGCATTTTTGGTGGGAACAAATTCATAAAACTTGAAATATGGTTTCCAACGATTGGGAAAAACCTGAACAAATTATGGTACTATGTGGATATAGGAGAATACTATTGCACCCTAAGAAATGTTGAAAATGGGGATTTTAGAAGAATATGGGGAGATTGGCATGAGCTGACATAGAGTGAAATAAGCAGACCTAGAACAATAAAAAATGGCTACAATAATGCACATAAAAACTGTGGCTGATTTCAGGTTAATTGCAGTGTTCAAGCCTAATTATGAAGGACAGATGGTCAAACACATTTCCGCTATCTCATTAGAGAGGTGGGGGCTACAGGAATAGAATGGTACATTATACTGTAAGATGTGATCTTTTTGGGGTCAGTTTTGCTTACTTGATTTTCTTTGTTACAAGGGGAGTTTCCATGGTGGCAGGGGGGTGCTATGGGAAAATAACTTTCATATTAAAAAACAATTCACTAAAAACTTTTTAAAAATTTAAACGGTTGCTTCCCAACATTCTAATTTTTTCTTGCTCTTCTGCCTTGTAGTTTTCTGGTATTTGTTGAAATTTTTTCTATAATTATTAGTATACATGTTTTTTTTCACCTGACAGAATGTGAACTTTTTGAGGACAAAAACTATTTAATTTTTTTTGGAGAAGCTAGCACAGTGCCTGCCACATTGTAGGCACCCAATAAATGATTATTGATTAATAATTGATTGGTGTCTGGTTAACTTTTTGTCCAACCCCCCAAAGACTCTATTCTACCTTCCCGATTGATAGTGACATGAAGACACTCCACTGGTGGTTAATCATGACTTCGTTTCTAAAAATTGGGTAATTTACTCCACACTCCCAGCCAATCTGCTGACCAGGGCAAAATTTCAGGGCAATGGAAGATACATTTCCAAGGGATACATTTTCTTTGTCTGCTTGAGTCACATCTAAATTCTCTTTGAAGTTTTAGTCGCCCCAGCTTTCAGTTGATTGCATTGGTTTATTGTTGCTTTTAAGTTTATATTGACAGATATTCTTTCCTGCTTACACATTTAATGGCAAAAAATTTAAAGTGTGTGAGTTGCTATGATATGGCAAATGGAAAAATGAAATGCACTACAGTGTATAAGCCTGATTTATCTTCTTTCCTCTCCTCCCCACCCCCTTATTTTTAAATTTATTTTTAGTCCCAGTGAGAAGTCAAATGGCTAGGGTGACGTGTGGTTTCAGTAAGAGAACTGAATCGCTTGTGATTTGTAGCCACATAACTTGTACATACACAGATGAGAACGAAGGGAAGGCCAAAGTTACCCAGCAAGATTTGTAGAGCTACTATCTCTTAACAGTAAGTTCTTTTCGTAGTCCATTATGGATGCCATAAATTCAAAACACACATGACAGGAAAGGGGGAAAATATGGGCTGAAGTCAGAGAAGAAGCAAATCTATTTCTTGGAGAATTTTGTTATCATCCCACTTTGGTATTTCTATGAGGCCTGAGATTTTTGGATGCCCAGAGAACACGTGAACATATGCACATACCCACACCCCCCATACACACATGCACTGGTGTATACGTATACACATATGTGTATGTGTAGATAGACATGCATACATGTGTATGTATTATACACACCTGTATAAATACACACTTATGTGTGCATACAGTGTATATGCACACACATATGTATGTATGTACACATGTATATGTATATGTCTATATAATATGAAGGAAGTGCTTGACTTTATCGATCCTATCAGAGCTAGTGATTGTATTATGTTCTAGAGCATTATACTAGGAGCAGAGAAGGGATGGGGAAATTCAGGATTGGCTGAGCCTCATCTTGCAAAAGTCAAAACCTCCAGGTTCCAAGTAAACTCCGGCCCAACACAGATTCCATCTGGGTTTACTTGTATTCATTTTTAAAAAATATTTCTACACGTGTACGTGTTTTCTCCCTTGATAGAATGTAAGCTTCTTAAGGGTAGGGATTCCTTCCTGTTTGACCCAGTACCTAATATAGTACCTATTTCCTTAACAAATGCTTGTAGATTGATTCCATCAACATCCTGAGGCTCAGAGGTATTAAGTAATCTACCAATGAGCCTAGAGCTAGTAAGTGCCAGATTTAGGAGTTGAACCCAAACCTTCTTGATCCCAAATCCAGCACTCTAGCTAAGATGTTGGGCTTTGTCTTAGCCTTCAGAAATGAAGAATGCAAATGTAAACGCTCCTATGAAAACACAAGCCATGTTTTCTTTTCTTTTCTTTTCATTTTTTTTTTTTTACAAACAGCTAACTTCTATCAGACCAATATAGATCAATGGGTCTAGAGCATTGGACTGAATCCATGGAGGTGAAATTTAGTAGGCATAAATGTAAAGTCTTACAGTCAAGTTAAAAAAAATCAATTCCATAAGTACAAGATGGCAGAGGCATGGTTAGGTAGTTACTCTGAAAAAGTTCTGAGATTTGAGTGGACTGAAAACTCAATATGAGTTCACAGTATGATATAGTAACTAAAAAAGTTAATGTGATCTTGGACCTCATTAAGAGAGGCCTCGGGCAGCTAGGTGGCTCAATGGATAGAGTGCCCCTCCTGAAGTCAGGAAGACTCATCTTTTTGAGCTCAAATCTGGCCTCAGACCCTTACTGGCTGTATGACCCTGGGCAAGTCACTTAACCCTGTTTACCTCAGTCTCCTCACCTGAAAAATGAGCTGGAGAAGGAAATAGCAAAGCACTCCAGTATCTGTACCGAGAAAACCCCAAATGAGATCATGAATAATCAGTTACAACTGAAACAACTGAAGAGGGGGGCATACTTTCCTGGCATAGGGTGGTCATAGTCACCCTACACACCCCCAAATTGGCAAAGATAGTAAACAATAGGAAGAGTCAATGAGATAAGAGTTAAGGAAAGACAGTCACACTAGTATACTATTAGTAGAGATGTGAATTACTGCAACCATTCTGGAAAACAACTTGGAACTCGGCAAATAGAATGGCTGATGTATTTCGACCCTTTGCAGAGATTCCATTGCTAGGCATCTACCCCAAGGAACTCAATGACAAAAATAAAGGGTCCATAAACACCAAAATATTTATAGCAGCACATTGGTAGTTAAGAACCATACATATAGTATGTCCATCGATTGGGGAATATAATGAAATATTTTTTCTCTTTAAAAAACAATGAACATGATGAATACAGAAAAGCAAAAAAAGAATATGAACTGATGCAAAGTGAAGTAAGCTGAACTAGGAAAATAACAATGACTATGAGTAAATGGAAAGAACAACTACAACAAATAAAAAAATGTAAAATTATCAAGAACAAAGTTGGCCCCAAAGATGAGATACAAAAAGACACTCCCCCCAAACTCTTTTGCAGAAGCACCTGTGGGAATTGAGCATACGTCTGTAACATTGCATATGATGTCATCTTTTTTTGATATTTTGATGACTTTTGTGGATTTTTTGCCCTCTTCTTCTGTTTTTATGAAAGAATTCTTATTAGAGATGGCTCTTGGGGTGGAGAAGGGAGAAGGATACAGGAGAAAATTTATTCCCCTTACTTCCTGTGTGACCATTAGCAAGTCACTTTACCTCTCTGGTCCTTAGCTTTCTCATCTGTAAAATAAAGAGGTTAGACTAACTGACCTTAGAAGTTCTTTCCAGGTCTCGATCTCTGACCCAGTGATAAATATTTCCGGTCTGTTATTGTGTTTTCTTGGGTCCATGTTCTCTTGCGGGTATCAGAAAGTATGTAATCATTGCATCATTCTTGCAGCTGTATCCAGGGTACTTGATATATCCCAGACTAATGAGCCAGGACCTAATTATTTCCTTTGGCTGTGATGTTCTCCCATTGGGGATTTCAGGGAGAGAAATAGGATTGGAAGATTTTTTGTAGTCATCATAAGAATCAGTGTCTTTGAGTATCTGAGACCACGAAGAAGTTCAGACCAGAAAGATTCAGCTACAAGAGACAGTCACCAACTTTGTGCCACAGGAGAAGGGTTCCAGGTTAATTCCATCAAATTTCATTCAATCTGTGTTCTGGGTAAATAGTATGTGATAAACACTGGGCCAAATGCTCAGAGGAACGAAGGAAGGAAGGAAGGAAGGAAGGAAGGAAGGAAGGAAGGAAGGAAGGAAGGAAGGAAGGAGGGGAGGGAGGGAGGAGAGGAGGGAGGGAGGAAGGAGGGGAGGGAAGGAGGAAGGAAGGAAGAACATTTATTAAGCATTCATTATGTGTAAAACATTCTGCAAAATGCTGGAGTAACAAATCAAAAAGTCCGTTGGTCCCTGCACTCAAAGGGCTTATCTTTTAAGAGGAAATAACATATACAGCAGGTTTTAATTGTATATCAATTGAAAAGATCAAGTGGTCCTTATGGTGCTGGAGCAAAGCAGATGGTAATGAATCTTTTTGATGCCATTTCCACTAATAAAACCAGCTGGATTTCTGAAGTTTAGCCATTTGACAATGTTTTGAGAACAAAAGAACTTTCTTTTCTGGGTCTTCAGCAGTTATGGCTGCAGAGGAAGTTGCCTGATCTCAACTCCATTAGGGTCAATTCCCTGGATGATGATTGTGGAGGCTGGGTTGGAAGCAGGGCCAGTGATCCCTATTGGCTCTTGGCTTTACCTATGTGTTGGTGACAGTGAGGATGGTAAGATCCTTTTCTATAGGGACTGTGTCTTGTGAAAACAGCTGCAGGGGTTTGGACTAGAAGCAGGGTTAGGGGTCTGGGCTGGGTGGGGGTACAACTATTTCCAGAGCTCTTGGGCTCAGGGCCTGAGTTGTGGTGGTAGTAACAAAGATAAATGGTTAAGCAAAACTAACCATTGCAGCAACCACTTCTATTGGTATATTCCTCATTCCTCATGCAGAGTTTTCCGTCTCTCTACTGGGAAGAGGAAGGTATTTCTTCTCCTGGATGAAGATTAGTCATTACAATTAATGGGAGTCCTATCCTTTCATTTTACAGGCAAAGAAACTGAGGCCCAAAGCAGTTCAGGGATTTGCCTCAAAGATCAAGATCACACAAGAAGTTAATGTCAGAACAAGAACTAGAACTCAGGTCTTCTGCCATTTCCCCCCTCTATACCACATTCTTTCCTTGTCTAATAGCTCAATATTGTAAAAATTTGCAAAGCTTTCTTGGTAGCAGTTACATTAACAATATCCTACATTTATCCTTCACTTGGGGATTGCAAAGCACTTACATCCATGATCTAATTGAATTCTCATCTCAATTTTTTACAGGTAGGTATTATTATTATTGCTGCTGTTCAATCTTTTTCAGTTGTGTCCGATTCTGTGACCCCATTTGGGGTTTCCTTGGCAGATATTCTGGAGTGGATTACCATTTCCTTTTCCAGCTCATTTTAAAGATGGGGAAACTGAGGCAAACAGGGTTAAGTGACTTGCCCAGGGTCACATAGTAAGTGTCTGAGGCCAGATTTGAACTCAGGATGATGAATCTTCCTGACTTCAGGCCTGGCACTGTATCCAATGTGGAGCCTCTTAGTCGCCCATATTATTATCACTATTTCATAGATAATGAGACTAGGGTTCAGAGAAGTGACTTTCAGGGTGACGCAGTAAATGAATAAGGCACAATTTGAATCCAGATTTTCCTGACTCCAAGCTAATACTTTATCTACTGGTTGCTTTTTAGTGTGACTGTAAGTTTTTCTGCCTCCCCTGGCAAAGAAAGAAAGAATAGGGTGAAATAAAATTACCCTTTGGTTAAGTCTGACTATATGAAGGAATGGTGCATCAGGTGTTGTAATGTTTTATGCATAAGGATAGCCAACAGTTTTAAACTTGTCTAACCACATGCAGTTTTGTTGTTGCTTGGAGAGCAATCCTAGAAGCATTTGCACCATTGGATAAAAGAGACACAAAGGGTGGTAGAAGGCTCTGTGTTGGGAGGTGGCAGGGAAAGGTGGCAGGGGTATTGGAGCAATCCCTGGCTCCAGAGCTCATGCATATGTTTTCTCCCCACCCCACGCCCCCAATGCCATAGAGGAAACACTACAGATCAAAGGCTTGTCCATTGACAGTTGGCATAGTCTGGGAAGAAGGCGGGAGGGCTGAGCAATGGGTGTGTTGGGCAACAAGGGAATGACTGCCAGCCCAACTTCTCAGCCTGTTGCTTCCAGAGCTGCTAGAGAACGCACCTGGATCTGCTCTGAAGTCTCTTCGATGAGCCCTCCCATACCCCCTCCCCAGTATAAAACAACCTCAGCAATAACAAAAGTATTTCCTCCCAGAGAAGATTTGGGTGTGGAGGAGAAGAATACTGCAGAAGAAGCACTGAGCCTCCCCTCTTTGCTCCAATGGGCAGGTTGGAATGTGCGATCCAGAGAGAGGTCTATCAAAGGTAGTTAAATAGTTTCCCATTTTGAAAAGTGAGAAATCAGTCTGGGAGAAAAGGAGACAGGCAGGTGGGCTTTGGGCTCGTCAGGGTGGCACAGCACTGCGGGGGGTCAGAGTTGGGAATTGTGGCCTTGGCAGTTTTGATGCCCTTGTTCTGAGAAGTCCTGTGCTTGTATCAGCTGCTGCCTTGCCATTCCTCTATGCTTCTGCATTTGACTTTCCCACCAACTGCTGTATAGAGTATAGAGGCAGGGGTGATCTAGGCTGTAAGCTCAGCATCTAGAGCTGGAGGAGACCTTAAGCCCACCTGGTTCAACCCCATCCTTCTGCGTACAAGATAACTGAGGTCCAGGGAAGGGACTTGGCCCTGCACCCACAAACCTCTGTCTTCCTGTTTAGTTTTTTTTTCTCTATTGTACTAATCACGCTTTGGGCCCAGCTGCTGTTTTTCAGCCTTGACTCCCAGTCTGGCCAACTTTAAAAACCTTTGGAACATGAGTCTCAAGTCAGGCCACAGGTAATAGACGCCTGAGTAACCAACCTGTGAGTTTTCCACAAAGTTCCTGGCCTGAATACTCAATCAGTTTGACTTTCTTGAAGTTCCTCACTCATTTTAATGCATAGAGAATCCCCAGGGAAAGTGTTCTTTCTGCCCTGGGATGTTGTTAAAATAAGTGAATAAGAAGTCTTTTCTTTAACTCTGAGCCCCCAGCCAGAAATCTCTGGGTGGCTGCTAAAGCAATTTAAAATCTCTCCTCCTAGATCATCCCCAATTATCTACCTCAATAATGCAATGGAACAAAAGCAAACACAATTAGCAATTCAGTTGATTAACACCTTCATCTCATTTGCTGACTTAACAAAGTCAACTTTTAAAGCAGTGAGGGTAAATACCTCCCAAATCTCCAGGGACACAACAAATAAAGTTCTCTGGAGAGGAAAGAGGAAGAGAAAATGAAGGCCACTAATCCCAGTCTCCAGCCCAGATTGATATGGAAGTTCTGCCCTTAAACTTGAGTCATGCAAGCTTCATCCATATTACCTTGGCATCAGGAGTCCCAGACATTGGCAACCTCCTGTGCATTTCCAATGGTGGTAGCTCCTCCACTTCTGACTCCCCAGCCCCCTGAGCTTTTCCAGATTCTTTCCCAAACAAATCCAAAAGGTGGGAGGAGCCAGCTTGGGAGTCAAGACTGGCCAAGTCTACCAACTGAGAAGATCACCATCTCCTGCGGGGCATCTAATGATCAATGATTAGGCATTCAAGGATTTGTGATTTTGTCATAGCGAATTCCATGAAGACTCCCTCCATAAAAAAATCACTTCCTGTCTCGGAATTGGTAAATGAATCACAAGGAGTGGCCTAAAACACGGGAGCTAGTTGTCATTCATTGTGAATCTTTGTTAATGAACGTAAAGGTTAAGTAACTTGCCTAGGGTCAATTCAAATCAATAGCTTGGACTTCTTGAAGGTTGAGCTGGTTTCATTTTTGTCGCCATCTGCACAGGGCCTAGGATGCAGTGTGCTTTTAATAAATGCTTATTGAGAGGATTCTAGGAAGATGGCAGAGTAGGTTAGGAAATTCCAGGCTCACACACACACACACACACACACACAAAGGCAGAATATCGTCCCAAGTCTCCATGTGAATGTAGAGCAGCTGAAATAAATAAAAGTTGACGTGAAGCAGTCATCCTCCTAAGACAACTTGAGAGGACCTTAGGAAAGACTCAACCTCCAGGGGCAGGGGCAGAGGTTTGGCCCAGTTGAAGAGCAAACACCTCCGGGGGATTCGGATGAATCTACAAACAGGGGCCCTGGATCTGGGCCTCAGCCTCTGGGTCAGGAACTCTGCCCCAGGGACTGTGTGGGCAGCAACTGACCCCCGAAAAGGGGAAGATTGTAGGACAGTTCGCTGTCTCCTGGTGCCAGGCCCAACTGCAGTGACCAGACATGGTTCCTCAGGCCCAGCTGTGGTGACCAGATGCAGTCCCTCAGGCCCAGCTATAGTGACCAGATGCTGTCCCTCAGGCCCA
>NW_020954577.1:38155304-38170989 GCF_900497805.2 Vombatus ursinus
CTGTGGTGACCAGACGCAGTCCCTCAGGCCCAGCTATAGTGACCAGATGCTGTCCCCCAGGCCCAACTGCGGTGACTGGAGGCTGTCCTGCAGCCCAGCTGCAGTGACCAGACGTGGTCAGGCCTAGAGCTGTGGATGAGAGGAGCCCACTATGGGTGAGTCTGGTAGCAGAGGGGTGGGGACCCTGCTGCCTGGGAGCACCTGCAGGAGAGTAGAACCCCTGGTTTTGGCTCCAGGGCAGAAGGGAAAGCTGGTTGATTTTAGAAAAACGTGGAAAGACTTGCATGAAATAATGAGAAGTGAAATAAGCAGAACCAAGAGAATGTTGTACATAGTAATAAAAATATAGTCCTAAGAACAACTTTGAATGACTAATTCATCTTGATTATTATAAATACTCAAACCAATTATAGAGGACCAACAAAGGAAGATGTTATCCACCTCCAGAGAAAGAACTGATAAATAGAACTACTTATAGTACAGTGTTATTCACACATACACGCATACACACACACACACACACAATTGTAGACTTCTCTAGGGCAGGGGCAGGTTGAGGAGAGAGGGAGGAAAAATTAAAAATGCACAGCAGAGAACAAAAGAAAACTGAGAAGGAAGCAAAGAAAGGTAGTTTTGAAAACAATGTATGGTATTTATTACATAGTTTTGTTTCTTTTTAAAGTAAACAGTGAAATGGAAATTCACAGTTTTATACTGAATCCTCTATGTTGTGCTGTGTACAAGGAATTGTTATTTTTTGTCTTTTTGTATTTAAGTTCATAATGAATAAAAATTTTTAAAAGACAGTAATGAACAGAATTTATTACTTAAAAACACAAGTAATATGAAGCAGATATTCACAGTCTTATAGTTTTCTTTTGTGTTCTGCTAGGTATATGGAAATGTTCCCTTTTCCATAAATTCAGGATAAAGATCTTTTTTTTTTGAAGTCATTCCTTCAAACGAAGAGCTTAGAGTAAGTCTTTCTGTGATTATGGTATTCCCTCAGTCACATACTAATTTTGTATTAAATTTCTTATTTTCTTGACAAAAACAAAGCTTACTGAATTGAATTAGGTTGACAATAGTCTGGGTTATATGTTAGCCTTTTTTTTTTTACCATCTGTCTTCTTCCCTATCTTTTTTTTTTGCTTCTGCTTTTCTCTCCTCCACCCCTTTCCTTTTTCTCCACTCTGCTGATTTCTACTTACTTTTTGTTTGTTTGTTTGTTTTTTGCTAGGCAATGGGGTTAAGTGACTTGCCCAGGGTCACACAGCTAGTAAGTGCCAAGTGTCTGAGGTCAGATTTGAACTCAGGTCCTCCTAACTCCAGGGCCGGTGCTTTATCCACTGCACCAGCTAGCTGCCCCTCTACTTACTTTTTAATGTTACATTTTGGCTAAAAAGGTGAATGAGTTTACCCCAGCACATCACTGAAGGGCATGGATCCTTTCCCTCTCTGTTCCTCCTCTGTTCCCCCCTGGTGCCACTGCTCTGAGGCCTCCTTCTGCCTTGGAAAGGTGAGACCGTGAAATCAATAGGAGTTAAGGCTGCAGGCAGTGGAGTGAAGGGACCACCATTCATGCTGCCAATATTCCCATTCTCTCCCTTCACATGTGTGAGGTAAAGCATCAGCTGAGAGGGAAAGAGTCCATAGGATATAAAAATCAGAGAGACCCACATCTGCAAGAATCGGAGGCACCCGGTGTTGTTGGTCCTTTGTTCTTGAAGAGGATCCAAATGCTATCACTATGTTGGGTTCTGGGGACAGTGGCTGTTCAGGGGCTGAACTATGGCCTATCAGACCAAAGTCCTAGCACAGGTCAGGCACAAATAGTCCACACGAATATTTGGAGAGCAGACGTCTCTGAATCTGTGCATCTCAGGTTTGGGTTTTGTTTGGTTTTGAAGCTATTGCAATTCTGCTTTGCTCTGAGAGTGCCACCTTCTTTGATGCTGGCCTGCCATGCCGAGCAGTCCTGTGCCAGCATCTCTCATGTTTCACAATCAATTCCAAAGTTCTAAAGAAAGACCTTGAGAGTGTCTTTGCATCGCTTCTTCTGACCACTGTGTGAACACCTTCCTTGTGTGAGTTTTCCATAAATCTTTCAGGCACATACATGTTCAGCATTTGGAGTAAAGCCAGAAAAGGACCTTGTGCAGAGTGGCTTTCAGATGGGTTCGTGCCAGTACATTTATCAAACCCGTAACATTCTTTTTGCTTTTACTTTTAGGCCAAACATCTCAATTTTTAATTATAGTGATTTCTCTATAGAAATTCAGTTTGGTAAATACTTACAAATAGTGTCTACTATTTATACTGGGCAAGTCATTTAACCTCTCTGTGCCTCAGTTTTTTTATCTGTAAAATGGGACAATAATAGTACCTAGCTCTCAAGGTTGTTGTGAGGATAAAATGCTTTGCAAACCTTGAATCTTATTTTTTTTTTGCAAACTCTAAAACCTCAAACAAATTGGTTTTATATTGCCTAGATTTCCCCCTATATTTTTCCCTCCCTCTAATAAAGCCATTCCTAAGAGCAAAAAATGTATTATAGGTATTTTACAGATAGGAAACTGAGTCTCAGCATTTAAATGGCTTGCCCGAAGTACTATAGGTGACATAAGCAGCAAGATTTGAACCCAGGTCTCCTAGACTCTGGCTCTACTACTTTATTTGTTTCTTTTTCAATAGGACAAATAAATACACAGATGTCTCCAATCCACGTTCTAACAAGATAAGTGGAGAGGCCCAAACAGACAGAGATGAGAGACTCTAGGAGAAATCACTTATATAAATTGTTCCCTTTCACTTCGTAAACCCTGGCATGACAGAAGGTCTCATGATTCAGTATTGACTTTATGTAAATGAACTAGGGGTTGAAACATAAGGAGTAACTCTGGAGAGTAATTTAAATCCCATTTTGGGTATGTTGCCTGAATCCCATCTTAGTTCTTAGGATCTATTTTTGTGAAAGATAGGATTCTAATGCTTCTAAGCAGGAGTGGCGATATTAACAAGTCCAGGTCTCGTTTATTAATAATCAGCTCTGTCCTTTGGGAGAGCTACCCTTTTGTAACATGCCTCCCTCCTTTCCTAAGAAGTACTGTTTTGTGGGAAAAAATGACAGAAGGTGGCCCCATGAGGAAATGAGCATCATGGTGGGCTCCAGGCATTCTGGGAAAAACAGCAAGGATAGTCTAAGGCTATCTCATTGCAACCAAACAAAAGATGACAATTGACGATAAAAGTGTAAGCATGACCCTAGATGACCCTGGATGAGTCCTATCACCTCTGGCTGCCTCAGTTTCCTCAACTGCAAAATGGGGATATTAATACCATCTACTTCCCAGGGTTGTTGTGACAGTCAAAATATTTGTAAAATGCTTGGCATAGTGCCTTCCTGACACATTATTGGTTGTGGTTCAGTCATGTCTGACTCTTCATGACCCCATGGACCATAACATACCAATACTATTCATGGGGTTTTCTTGGCAAATAATACTGGAATTGTTTGCCATTTCCTTCTCCAGTGGATTAAAGAAAACAAGTTAAGTGACTTACTCAGGGTCACACAGTCATTAAGTGTCTGAGCCTGGGTTTGAATTTAGGTCTTCTTGAGTACCAGACCAACACTCTATCCACTGCGCCAGATAATAGGCATTTAATAATGCTTGTTTGCAGCCTTCCTTTGTCACTTATAAATTCTTGGTGGAACTAATCAGCCCATTAATTTATGTAAAGCTGTTTTGTTTTCTTTTTTTAAATTCTGGGATGTTGAGTGCTAATTAACAAATTGGAGACTTGCAGAGAATTTCCATTTTGCCAAGCTTTGGAACCTCTTGGTGACTATGCACATCTAGAGAGATAATGGTAGGGATAGGGGTGTGTAATAAAGCAGTTTTATGGCAAGCTTCTTATTAGGTGACATGTCTGTTCCGACAATCATTTTATATAAAAAAAAATTCATTCATGCATTTCTAGAGACACCAATTTGGTCTGCGTCAGGATAAAGACCAAGTTTTAAAATTTTTATTGATATCTTTTGATTTTACATAGATTTAGAAATCTGTGATCCTATAATCGATGTCCTCATTTGTAAAATTAGGGGATTAAACTTCCTGCCCTCTAAAGTACCTTCTAATTCTAAAGCTATGATCTCAAATAAAGGCTCTCTGGAGAAGGAAAGGGAAAGAATGTATTTGAAGGACATTAAAAAAAATCCTTTACTGATTACTGAGTCCAGTCCCATCAGTTAATTAGTCAGTAAGCATTTATTAAACACCTACTATGGTCCAGTCATTGTGCTAAGCACACATTTTACAGATGGGTAAACCAAAGCGCAGAGAAGTAGGTAGTGAATGACAGAGCTAAGATCTGAACACAGGTCTTCGACTCCAGTTTGAACAATCTTCCACTACACTACATGATAACCTTTACATCTGGTCTTCTCCATGTTTGCAGCCTGTGCAGCCTCGTACTCCCCAACACCCGTAGAGTAATCCCAATTCCATTCCCTACCTTGGTAAGATGAAAAAGTCCAGTGTGTGGAAGACAAAAAAGAAAGTGGGAGCCCTTTCAGTTCATGAACAATATAGCTAGTACTCCATCAGCCTAAATACCCTTCAGCAGTGCTTCCTGTACAAAAAAAAAAAGAATAACATGTTTAAAAACCATTTTTGCATGAGTCATTTTCAGATTACTAAATGTTATTGTCTCTTATGTTAGCTCTAATAAAAATAAAGGAAGATGCTCCATCCCTAAATGTGACGAATTCCAATCCAACACCTTGGTCAGATTGCATTTTTTTTTATTTCATAAAACCAGAGTTCTCTGCAGCCCCATTCTTTCCCCCAAGAAATCAGTTAAAAGATAGCATGCCAGTCACCAGCAGTGTAATGTCGGAAAGTGATTTACCGCTGATGTTTGCGTTTCCTAATGAATATTCCACAATTATACAGCTGTGGTTTATCAAGTATCATTTCTAAGGCATTACATGACAAGGAGCTCTAGAGAATGCATGTGCAGGCTTATAAAATGAAACAGAATGCTTGCAAATGTTAAAAATATATATTCATTGTAGATTTAATTGTTGAATAGTTGTGTTGATTTATGGCACACAAGTGGGGATTTCATGGCTGATGAGATGACTTTGGATAGACAACTTCAGCATGTCATTAAAAATATCCCCTGCGTCTAAGCTGATTTTGTTCCCCCTTCTTGAAATGGACATAAGATCACAGCTTTAGAGTTAGGGATAGTCTTAAAGGTCATCCAGCTCAACCTCTTCATTGTGCAGGGGATGAAACTGTGGTCAGAAGAGAAGTGACCTCCCCAAGGTCATACAGGTCATAGGACAACGAGTCATAGAACATGAAGAGATCTCAGAGGTCATCTAGTCCAACCTCCTCATCTTGAAATGAGGTCAGGTGGCTGCCCAAGGTTACCAGGGAACTATGATGATGAAAAAGATTTAAGAGACTTAGTTTCTGGGTAATTTAATCATTTCATTAATAAGACCAGCACATTATTAATAAAAAGATGGTCATTTGGCCATTTCTCTCAGACCAAAGACATTCATGGCAGTGGGCTCACAGTTTATAGCCCTTCAAAGAGCAGGTCCTGAGGGGTGGCAGTCAGCTCTGATGGAATAACCCAATAGGAGGCGAGCTACATTAAAAGAAGGGTCTTGGGGTACATGACCTGTGTCACCCACATCTAGGTCAAAGAGACATCAATTTCCGTATCACTTGTTAAAACAGAAGAGAGGATCCACATTTTCTCAAACCTGTCTGAGCAAACACAATGAGTGGCAATACACCCATTAGCCCAAACTTAGAATTTCTTTTACTGTCTTTTTAGATCTTGGCCTGAGTAAATCTTTAAGAGAGATTTCTCACGCTGGTTGGTTTCTGGGTGAGGAAGTAGCAAAAGGGAAAAGAATCTTGGTCCTAATACAATAATTAGTTATTAAAATTATTAGTTATTAATTAGTTATTAAAAATAAGAGAGAAACATTAATTTCTCACAGAATGAGTGGCAGAGACAGAGTTTGAAACCATGTCTTTGAAGTTCTGCCCATTCATTACCTCACACTGTTTCAGGAAGACCTGGGTTTGAATCCAGCCTTCCACACTCACCAGATATGTGACCTTGGGAAAGTCACCTAATCTCCCTGAACTGCAATTAATTTGCATAAATAAGAAAATGCATGGAGGGCAAAATAAGGCCAAAGAGAAGGAGAACACATGGCATGTCACCTCAAGGGCAAAAGACTCTTTGGAAGACATGAAAAACTGCAAGGTGGTTATGGAATTATTCTTGAAATTAGAGTAATACTGTTTTGTTTACCTTCATTTTCCATTTATCTTTTAGATACGCAGAAACAAATTGGTTTAAGGAGGCAATACCAATAGATAGATGATAGATAGATATAGATGAAAGATGGGTGATTGATTGATGATAGGTAGAAAGACTGATAGATGATGATAGCTAGATGATAGAAAGATGATCTATCCATAGATGACAGAAAGACAGCTGGATGATAGGTGATAGATGATTTATAGATTATAGATAGAAAGACAGTTTAATGAAAACTGAAAACATTGACAAAATACTTTGTTAGGATTTGAAAGGATTTTGAAAGGATTTACCTTTGAATACATGAATTTCAATAGAAAAATTTTCACAGCTTTTAGTTGCTTCAAGTTCTTCAATTTTCCTTCTATTCATCTGTCTCCTCATGTTATTATTATTATTTTTGAGGCAATCAGGGTTAAGTGACTTGCCCAGGGTCACACAGTTCATAAGTGTCAAGTGTCTGAAATTGGATTTGAACTCAGGTCCTCCTGACTCCAGGGCCAGTGCTCTATCCATTGCACCACCTACCTGCCCTCTCATATTTTTTATTTTAGAATTAAATTAAAAATTTTAATTAGTGAAAATCTACTTTCTCTTTCTCCTGCCCTCATTAAAGAAAAGAAAGAAAAACAAAACCCTTCTAACAAATATGCATGGTCCAGCAAAATAAATACCAACTACAGCAATTTCCAAAAAGTGTCTCATCTCTGCGCCCCCTGTTGGAAGATAGGCTTCATATTTCATCATCAGGCACTTGGTATTATGGTTGGTCCTTGTGTTAATCAGAGTTCTGAAGTCTTTCAGAATTGTTAAGTCTCTGCAATGTTGCTGCTCTATATCTTCTTTTCTTGGCTCTGCTTGCTTCATGCACAATTCGTACAAGTCCTTCCAGGTTTTCATCATTTCTTACAATACAGCAGGTTTCCATTATGTTCTCTTACCATAGTTTGTTCAGGCTTTCCCCAAGTTTCTAGTTATATGCTGCTACAAAAAAAGACTAATATAAATATTTTTCATATATGTGTCCATTCTATCTTTCTTTGATCTCTTTGGGGTATAGGCCTAGTAGTGGTATTGCTGGGTCAAAGGGTATGCACACCTTGTTAATTTTCAGGGCATAGCTCCAAACTGCTTTCTAGAATGGCTGGGTCTGTCTATTCATAGCTCCACCAATGGTGCATTAATGTTTTTTGTTCAGTCATTTTTCAATTGTGTCTAACTCTCCAGGACCCCATTTGGGGTTTTCTTGGCAAAGGTACTGGAGTGGTTTGCTCCAGCTTGTTTTACAGATGAGGAAACTGAGCCCAACAGGGTTAGGTGACTTGCCCAGAGTTACACAGCTAGTAAGTGTCTGAGACTAGATTGGAACTCAATGCATTACTAGGGCTGTTTTATTAGAACCTGAGTTTAAATCCTAGCTTTGGTACTTATTACCTGTATGACCTTGGGCAAATAACTTCACCATAGTGGGTCTCAGTTTCCTTATCTGTAAAATGAGGGATTTGGATTGGATGGCTTTTAAGGTATCTTCTAGGTGTATACTAAGATTCTTTTGAACCTATACAAACAGTAGGATCTATAGCAGATAAATTCTGTGTGTGTGTGTGTGTGTGTGTGTGTGTGTGTGTGTATACATGTATGCATATGGTTTACATTTAAAAAGATTTGTGAACTTGGTCTTCAAAACTTTGAAGAATATCTACATTCTCTTTTTAGAATGCAGCAGTAGTTTCCATAGACAGAAGCTACTTGGGGCATGCTTTTTCTCTTCAACACTATTTTCAACAGGGAATAAAGTCAGTAATCCCATTGCTATGAGCGCTCAGTGACTCACCCTTGAATACATGGATTCATTTTTTCTAAGTGGACAAACTGGTGGCTTGCCTTGGAGAATTCAGTCCCCTAAGGTCAAAACTGTGCTTCCCAAATCATGGATCCCTAGGGACTTCCCTCTCAGAGATAGGAAGCCTACTCACTGACCCAGCTGTAAGGTCTTCCCATCTGCCTAAAATAGATTAACAGCCAGTTTGAGATTTAACTCTATAATAAATATACTATATATAATACTAAATATACTAAATTTATACTAAGAAATGGAAGCTTCCATTCCAGGTATAGGAACAGAATGTCATTGATGTAAAAGGGCTTTTAAAAATTATTTACTGTATGTTTTCAGGATGGTTATTAAGAGCATTGCCTATTTCATCTTCTATAGACAGATACATTTATGAATTTTAAAAGTGTGTTTCCCCCCCATCCCCAACGCTTAAAATTTATTATTGACTTAGTTTGGCAGTGAGGTGGAGATAAAAGGGATGTAACTTCCAATGAAGCCCTCCCCGGTGAAGACATCCCTGTTCTTTTGATGGGCACTATGTTTTCGTCGTTTTCATTTTTCAAGTCAAGATCTCTTTTGGAAAGTACCTCATAGACAATATCCATGCTTCTAGCTTTCTTATGTATTTACTACTTCTACTATGTTTCCAGCTTAGATTTTCTTTGACTTTCTGACAGTAAAATCTACTCCCACTTCAGGCTAAAGTTGAATTTGTTGCTGCATTCCCTCATAGGACCATGAGATTGAATCACCACTGCAAACACATCTCACCAGAACCAACTGCAAGAAAAACTTAGTGTGCTGGTCTTTAGATGTTTTTATTGTATACTTCTATCAATGAAAGTTGGGCAGCTAGGTGGTGCTGTGGACGGAGTTTGGGGCCTGGAGTCAGGAAGAATCATCTGCCTGAGTTCAAATCTGACCTCAGACACTTACTAGTTGTGTGACCCTGAGCAAGTCACTTAATCCTGTTTGCCTTGGTTTCCTCATCTATAAAAAGAACTGGAGAAGGAAATGGCAAACCATTCCAGTATCTTTGCCAAGAAAACTCCAAATAGGGTCACCAAGAGTTGGACATTGCTGGAAAACAACTGAACAACAACAACAAAAATCATCGAAGATAATTTCAGCACACACCCCACCTAGAGTTGTGTTGGTATTGTTCGAGATCAGCCCAACAACTGGCTATCACTGGGAGAGTGGGAGATATACACACATATATATACATATATACACATTACTGATGTTTATTTATAAATTATACATGTACTATTTAATATATTACCTTCATAATAAACCATATACCTAAAAAGAATTTTGAAAACAAATGAGAAAGATGAAATAAATATTTTGTTCTAAATTTTAAATGTTTTTTTTTTTGTTTTTTTGCTAGGCAATGGGGTTAAGTGATACATGTTATTTTTAAGGGTATAAAATGCCCCTTTTGCTCTTTGGAGCAAAGTGTTGGATATGTTTCTTTACTAAAAAAAAACATATTATATATCCTGAGGAATAAAGTAGACTTGTAAAAGATATTTGTTAGTAGTTATTCAGTAAATTTGATCACTGTAGCTAGCCAAGAAGTTAATTTTTTTCTTTTAGTTTTTAAAAATCAAAATCAATCATACAACCAACCAAATAGTAGGGAGTCATGTTTCTCTGTGTGTTAATATTTCCCTTATACAGTGCAAAAAATCAGCAAAGGTGATTTCAACTCTTATTTCATTTCAGCAGAAAGTTTTCCATATCCTTATTCTGCTTTCTTGCTGTGGGTCTGCTTAACGGAGGACATCATCTTTCCCTGCGGATGCTTGGTTATTTTGGCTGTGATTTTGTATGAATGTGAGGAACAAGGGAGCCTGTACTGGCTGTTGGGTACAGGAAGGCAATTCCTGTATAAGAAGACCGGAAAGGAAGGAAAGGGACCGTTAGGAAAAGCTTTGAATGCCATAGAGAAGAGTTTCTATTCAATCCTAAAAATGATAGGGAACCACCAGAGCTGATGGAATAGTCATGATGGGAGTAGGGGGACAATATACCTGAAATTTAGGAAAATCACTTTGGCAAGTAGGGGGAAGGACAGAAGGAAGCATTTCTATAGTGTCTACTATGTGCCAGGTCCTTTGCTAAGCACCTTGCAAATATGATCTCACTTGATCCTCACAACCACCCTGGGAGGCAAGTGCTATTATTACCTCCAGTTTGCACTTGAGGAAATTGAGGCAGACGGGTGTTAAGTGACTTACCCAGATTTATGTATCTAGTAAGTGTCTGAGGCATTATCTGAACTCAGACCTCTCTGACTCCAGGCTCAGGGCTTTCTTTATCTGTACTGCCTAGCTGGATTGGAATGGAAAGAGACATTAGGCAGGGAGAATAAGTAGCACGCAATAGTGCAAGTGACAGGTGATGAGAGTTTGAACCAGGGAGTTTGCTGTTAGTGGAGAGAAGGGGACATATAAGAGATGCTCCCCCTGCCCCTAAATGTGCTACATTGCCCACTTTGGAGACTATTGGTCCAGTAGATAAAGGACTGGACTTGTAGTCAGGAAGACCTGCACCTAAATGTGGCCTTAGAGACTTACTGTATTACCCTGGGCAAGTCCCTCAACCTCTCTCAACCTTCCTTTCCATGCCTGTGAAATGGGGATAATATGAACTCCTCCATCATAAGATTGTTGTGGAAATCCAATGAAATATTTTTGTAAAGTGTTTTGCACACTTGGAGATGTGATATAAACATTGGCCATGATGGAGATAAGGAACATCCGTTCTAAAAGAGACCAGTCTGTGTGCCATCCAATTCACCCGTATAGCCCCTTCATCACACAGTTAATTGCAATGGGTGAAAAATTATAGCAGGTAACACCAGGAGGGAGAATGGTAGTTAGGAAATGAAAGAGACCTATGTCTCTTGTGTCTTGTCCTGACTTCCCTGTCTGCCCACTTCCTGCTCTCTCCTCCAACTCTGTTTCCCTCCCCCTTGAGCATCCTGCTCTGATACCACCACATATCTCTGATTTTAGGCTTTCCAACTCTTTTGCCATCTTCTTCTGCTCCTAACCTATTCTATGACCCTCTCCTTCCTATTTGCACTTAACACAGTGCCTGGCACATAGTAGGCACTTAATAAATGTTTATTGAATTATTTGTGAAGAAAGCACCCAACCACCATATCTCTGAAATATGCCTACATGATGCCAAACTACCCAACTGAGACATAACAAGCTTAGTCAATCATATGTGTATTATATTTATACAATATTAGCTAACATTTACAAAGCACTTTAAGTTTTGCAAAACATGTTTACACATATTAGTTCATTTGATCTTCACAACAATTCTCCTGTGAGGTAAGTCCTATTATTATCTTCATTTTACAGATGAGGAAACTGAGGCTTAGAGAATGACTTGCCCAGGGTCAGACAGCTATTAAATGTCTGAGGCTGATTTGAACCTGGAATTTCCTGACTTCAGAATCAATGCCCTATTCTCTGTGCCACCAACTACTTCAATTGACTATTCTCCTGAAATCTGGGAACGTGGAGGTCATAGGCATGTTGCTTAGCACTGGAGAGAAGGCACTTCTCCATCCCCAGACACCTGTGGCTTTTATCCCTACTCTCCAAGCCATCTTCTAGATTTCCCACATGTGTCTTGGTGAAAAGGTATCCGTTCTCTTGCCCAGTTGGAAGACTGGTTTGTTAATGAGTGATAAACATATTCACAATATAGTCTTGAAAGTTTAATATATTTCTTCCTCCTCTCCAGGCTATTTCCAATTTAAAAAGATGATTCTTATTGAACTGCCTTACCCCAAAGCAACGAATCCTTAATTGTGTAGAGAGGCCCACAGAACACAAGGCAGGTAACTTCCATGTTCCAACCCTGACCATTCCAGGCAGCTTTTCAGAAAGGAAAGTATCTCTTTGGTCAACTATGTTGTAAGCATCATGAGGCATGCTCATTCTCTCCTTCAACTGGAAGTAATTCTAACTAGAAAGGAGACTGTGTCTAATAATGCTAATAGTGGCTAGTATTTCTATAGTATTTTAAGAATTGCAAAAACCTTACACATATTATGTCATTTCCCCCCCTTACAACAGTCCTCAGAGGTCAAAGCCATTATTATTCCCAGCTTACAAATGATGAAACTGAGACTGAATGACTTGCCCATGGTCCCAAAGCTAGAAAGTGTCTGAGGCTGGATTTGAACTCAGGTCTGCTTGATACCAGGTTTTGTTGTTAAGTTTTTTTCAGTTGTGTCTGCTTCTTTGTGACCCCGTTTGGGGTTTTCCTGGCAAAGATACTAGAGTGGTATGCCATTTCCTTCTCCAGCTCACTTTATAGATGAGGAAACTGAGGCAAACAGGGTTAAGTGACTTGCCCAGGGTCATACAACTAATAAGAGTCTGAAGTCAGATGAAAAGGAGTCTTTCTGACTCCAGGCCTGGCATGCTATGAACTATGGCGCCCCCTTGCTGCCCCTCTTACTCTCTGTCCAGCACTTTATTCACTGAGCCACTTAGCTGCCTACTTTAAAGTATTTTAAACATTTAGTTGCCTTATTTAAATGTTGTGTCTACCCTAGCACCTAGTAAGTGCTTCTTAAATATGTGCCAAATTAAATGGAATGGAAGAGAAATTGGAGGAGGGAGAATTAACAAGAGACCCTTAATGCCCTCCACTTCAAGGAGGTTCCTAGCCTTATCAGAAATCATAAGGGGAAAATTGAACTCAGAACAGAATATGTCCACAATATTCTGAAGTAATTAAGATATATCTTTTATTGGATGTCGAATCTTCAAGAATTTGGGAGTTGGAAAAAACCCCAGCAGTTACCTAGTCCAACCCATACTGGAATTATAATGTATCTGGCACATGGCCATCCAGCCTTTGCTTAAAGGTCCTCTAAGGAGTGGCTGCCCATTGAGCCAAGCCCTTCTACTTTATGACAGCTCAAATTATTAAGAAGTTTTTTGCTGAATATTGTGCCTAAATTGGCTTCTTTGCAATCACATCTATTGTTTCTGATTCTGTCCTTGGGGGTCAAACAGAATAAACCTAATCCCTTCTCCTCCGTATGACAAGCATTCAAATACTTGGACACATCTACACCAAGTGTTTCTTGAGCCTCTCTACAGAATGTCCCAAAACTCATGGTAGAATTTTAAGCTTCAAGAATGTACTTTGGTGACTGTCATATCAGTGTCCAAATATGATGTCTCCACAGTCCTTGATAAAAAAAATAATTTGTTATAGAGATATCAATAGGTCTTTTTATTTTCTTGTCATTTCCCCCGCTCCTTCCAATTTCATTCTCAAATGCCCTCAAGGTGATCTGGCTAAATTGGATCTCTCACCAAGCTTTCTGAGAACATATGGATCATTTCCCCACCATCTGCCTCTATAAGATTTTATAGATAAGTTTATATTAGAAACTAGTGTCCCCCTTTGCTAAGGTACCTTCAATTTAAAAAGAGATCAAGTCTGCTTATGAGATTTTTCTAGGCTCTTTTGACTTCCTCATCTTTTGGTGATTGATTTATATCAGATTTATGTCCTTAGAAACTGATAACAACCAGTATCAATATCTGTTCTTCTACCTATTTCCCACTTTGGGGAATCAATAGTTCTGCTACATAGGTTAGGCTAAATATCACATTCTGTATCTTCTCCTATTTTTCTTTTAATATGTACTAACCTTTTCTCTAACAAATCAATGATCTGACTGTATATGGTTGATTCATAAATATTTTCTCTATCAGTAATCAGTTGATTCCTATCTTTTAAGATAGTTAGTTTCAAAGAAGGGGAATAGATTAGAGACCTCTAAAGAATCTTACATTTCTAAATCTGTGTTCTTATATAGTGATCGGACATGTGTACGTTGGAGAGAGATATCCAGTATCTCAACTCTCTACTCAAAGGAAGTTGTTATGATACATAGGGATGAAGTTTCTATGTAGTCTACATGTGTTTGACCTATTTTTCTTCTTAATCCTAAATCCTATTTTCCAACATGTTATACTCTCCTCCCCTATGCCCACTTATGATTCAAAATCATTGACTTTCAAAGTTTATGTTTATTTAATAGGAGGATCTTTGAGAATTCTGTCTAGAATTTCTCTACCTCCTCATCTCTGCCTGATATTGGTATATCAGCTGCAATTACTTTTGCTAGGGCTCTTCACAAGCAGTAAAATACAAAATGGCCAAATGCACCATAAAATAATGCTCCTTGTTGCCTTTGGACACACAATTGGCAGACTCTGCTAACTGCTTTATGTCTTCAAAGAAAATCTATGAGCTCGTCCTTTCAGTTAGCTGTAACTTTCTTTTGTCTTCTGATTTAATTTGATAATGCCAATATCGCCATGTTTCAGATCTGCCAGTAGTCTTTCATCTCAGCCATTGGCCAACGATATCACATTAAGATTAGTATAATGAAGCTAACATTCATAGCATTGATGGTTGAGCATCTAAAAACAGTGATGTTTGTACCCTTTTAGGCATTTCCCACCCTCCACATTTATACAAAACACTCTGTAGACTTCTACAGGTGAATCTCACTTTAAGAAAACAAGTAGCAAATAAATTAGTGAGTAGTTATTTGCATTATAAAAAGAAGTCACTGCAGGGTCAGACACCTCTAGTGAATTCCAGTGTTGTTTCACAGCTCATTAACTACTTGACTGAAGGGCTTAATTACAGAGAAATTTTGATAGGAGGCTTGGGTTCTGTAAGGCCAGGGAAGGTGAAGGAACTTAAAGTATTAGGAACTGGCTATGAATGAGCAGTAGAGATATGGAAACTGAAACAATGAAAGAAACCAATTTGAAAATCTGATATAATCTACAAAATTAGATCATAACTTTTCAGGAACACAGTTCATGTAAATTGAGGTAGACTTAAGCTCAAGCTTCTTTTGTTGCTAAAAAAGAAAAAAGAAAAAAGAAAAGAAAAGAAAAGATAACCAACAGTTTTACTGTATTAACTAAATCTCTTGAAGCTTTCTCTTCACACAGAGAGATGCACACAAATAATGTTTACTTTTAATATTAGACAACCCCCACAGGTTGGATATTACTAGTATATTTTTTAATTTGAGCTTAATACATTCATATATATATAAATAGAATTTGAGTAATGCTATATGTTACAGATAATTGTAGACGATATCCTTATATCATTAAACACCCTAGAACAAATTCTTTTTTTTAGTCTCTTGAAAAATGTTCTCACATTTCAATATGCAACATTATTAATTACTAAACAATCAGCTACATCTTTTTGAAGGGTATGGAATTCTCAACAGGTAAACATCTATGATCACATTAATCAAACCCTGGGGGAATCAGCTCCAGGTATAACAGGAACCTTTAGAGAAACTAACCTAGTTCCTGACCTTAGAGTTTCTTTCTTTTTTTCTTTCTTTCTTTTTCTTTCTTTCTTTCTTTCTTTCTTTCTTTCTTTCTTTCTTTCTTT
>NW_020954577.1:38170999-38176308 GCF_900497805.2 Vombatus ursinus
TCTTTCTTTCTTTCTTTCTTTCTTTCTTTCTTTCTTTCTTTCTTTCTCTCTTTCTCTCTTTCTTTCTTTCTTTCCTTTCTTTCCTACTTTCTTTCCTTCTTTCTTTCTTTTTCTCTCTCCCCCTTCCTCTCCCTCCCATCTCTTTTTCCTCCTCCCTCTCTCTCCCTCCCTTCCTCTCTTCTCCCCTGCTGATATTTTTTCTCTCTCTTTCTTTCTTTCTTTTTTCCTTCCTTCCTGTCTCTTTCTTTCTCTCTTCATCTCTTTCTCTTTCTTTTTCTCTTTCTCTCCTCTTTTCTCCCTTCCTTTCTCTTTCATTTTCTCTTTTTCTCTCTTCCTTCCTTCCTCCTCCTTTTCTCTCTTTTCCTCTTCTCTTCCTCTTTCTTTCTTTCTTTCATCAATAATGGAGTAGGAGTTTTTCTTTTTTAAAATAGGTAAACATGCCCATGTAGTCAGTATAGTCATTCAGAAACAATTAGTTTGTAGATTACACAGGTCCCTAATCTCCTCCTCCTCTTTCTCTTCTTTTCGTTATGAAGTCTCTTCCTCCTATACTCCTTTGCTCATCTAAATCATTGCTGGCTAAGGGAAAAGGTGAAACTCATAGGAATCAGTTCTGCCACTTTTGGGTAGTCCTTGTCTACACTGGGATCGGGAGGGGTGGTGGAAAATAAAGACAAAAAGTAGCATTTGCAGTTTATGATATAGTTTCAATAATCCTTTCAATCCATGAGTAAGTGAGAATGGTGGCATATACTTTAGATTATAGCCAAGCAGGAAATGAAGTTCAACAAATTTATTGACCACTACATATATGCATAACATAAAATATAATTTCCCAGCAGTCTACCACCGAAGTAGTTTTAGAATACATTGGGAGATGAATCACAGGTTTTAATTAAGGCTGTAAATTTCCCTCTCAGACTTTCAGAACTTTGATACACAGTGACATCGTACAGTAGCCAGGGCAAGACTTAAACAGGGGCCTCGTGGGCTTGGAGGATGGTAGCTTGAAAGTTAGAAGGGACCTCACAGGCAATCCCGTATGACCCCTTCATTTTACAAGTGAAGAAGTAGACGCCCAGTCACTATGTAAGATTCCAGATTTAGAAATTGTGAGGGGCCTTAGAGACTATCCAATCCACTCCTCTCATTTTAAGAATGGATAAATTGAGGCCCAGAGATGTGAAATGATTTACCCAAGGTCACACAGGTAGGAAGCAACAGGGCTGGGGTTTGCACCAGGCCCTCTGATTCTCCGTCTTCCTTGCTTTCTACCAGCTCTCTAGCAGCACTTTTTGTAATAGCAAATGAAGAAACAAAATGGGCGCACATGTATTGGGGAGTAGGTGGGTAGGCGATGTTATTTTATTATTGTTCAGCTGTTTTTTGATGGCTACAAAAGAGAGGTGAGTAGTAGGGGATGGGTTCATTGTATTGTAAAAAGCAATGATCGTTAAGGGAGGCAGTATAAGGAAGTAAAACTAGTAATAGGTACGGAGTCAGAGGACCTGGGTCCAGGTGCCAGCCTCTCTGCTTCATGCCTGTGTGATCTGGAGCAAGTCAGATAACTTCTCTGGGCCTAAGTTTCTCCATCAGCAGATGAAATGGTTGAAGTAGATGACCTTGATGACATTCCAGCTCACATCTATGACCCTATGAAATATTTTTAGAATAAATAGAATGAGGTCATAGGGCTTGATCTCTGAAGTTCCTGCCATCTATAAAATGTTATAACTAGTACTCAAGAAGGAGCGGGGATACGGCACAAAGGACAAGTTAAAGCAAACTTACTTCCTTGAAAAAGTCTCTTAAAATATGCAGGTCCTTTAAGCTTCTGCATAAAAAAAATGCAAAATTAAATATGGTAGCCTCATCATAAAATCTACCTTACCCATGTGTGCTTGGAAAGCTGCCTCATGCTTCTTTTCAAGTAAAATGATTCCCCAAACTCACTGATCCTTAAATCTCAGAATCAGAGGGGCTCCAGGTTGGGAGGGACCCTACTGGCCATCCAGTCCAATCCTGTCTGGACAAGAGTGACCCTCTACAGCATAACTAATAAGTGGTCCTCATCCTCTCCTTGTAGTCCTCATGTGAGGGAGAAATCCCTGAGTTCCCAAGGCTTTCCATTCCTTGTTGGGGAGCCCTTTTGCTGAAATCTCCCTTTCTACAAAATCTCCCCATTTCTTCTAGTTCTGCCCTCTATGGCCAAAAAAAAAACCCAAGTCTGATTTCTTTTAAACATGATGGTCCAATAAATACTTAAACACAGCTTTTGGTCCCCCTTGTGTCTTCTCTTATGCTGCATGTTAAATAACCCCAGTTCCTTCATTTAGTCCTCAAATGGCATGAAATGGAGACCTTTCACCCTTCTTGTTACCCTTCTCTGAATACATTACTTTATCAAGTTTTTTTCCTCCACTCTGACATTATTTGGTATTTATTCCTAAAATACGGTATGCGGCTCAGAGCTAAATGCAATAGTTCATGTGTCTGATCAGGGCAGAGTACTTGGGGCTATGATTTCCTTACTCCTGGAATACGCTTCTTATAGTAGTCTAAGACTCCAATTACATTTTTGACTGCCATATTTACTGTCCTTTGAAGGGTGGCATAGCGGATATAGAGCTGATCTCAAAGCTAGGAGCCAGTCACAAATACTTAGAGACATGAATTTCTGGGTTTGCATCCTACTTCTGATATTTACTAGCTGTGTGGCTGTGAGCAAGTCACTAAAATAAGAATATTCATTCCCACCCTGTTTACTTCACTAAGCTATTGTGAGGATGAAAGGAAAAATGTATGTATAGCACTTTGAAGGCCTTAAAGCCTTCAATAAATTGAGTAGTTCTGTTATCATGGGATCACAGGCCTAGAGATACCTTAGAGAACATCTAATCCAGCCCCTGCATTTTACAGATGAGGGAACTGAGGCTCAGAGAAGTTAAGTGATTTGTCCAACAACACGTAAGTAGTAAGCATCAGAAATGGGACTTGAACTTCCATCCTCCAAGTCCAGAGCCAGTGTGTTTCCCACCGTACCTCCCATTATCTCACGGTCCAGTTCTTCTCCTTTGTTCAGATTGTCCTTTCTAACCTTCCCTCCAGTCAGTTGCTCAGGTACTCTTCTCAAAGACCTCATTTCCCCCATTTTCTACCTCGTCTATGAGGCTAAGAAAAGATGTACAGTATATCTTTTGTGCCAAAACTAGACATGATAAATATGACACATTAAACTCAGTATATGTCAATATCAGGTCAGGGTATAAAATATATGGCATAATGAATGGCCTCCAGTTAGAGACTCCAAAAAGGACAGTAATCCCATGGAGGGTTGTCTGTAGCATCATCAATCATGAGAGTAAAACAGGAGTATTAACTAGAATCCCATAAAGATAGGCTGGTTCCTCCCGCCCCTTTTTCATTAATGAAGGTGCAATCAATCAACCACCCACAGGTCACTCACTCTCTCTACATTTGCTGAGATAACTTCTCCGATGTCAAATTGATGGCATGTTACTGTCCACTCAAAACTTTCCTGAGAATCATCTTTTTGCAAACTGCCAAAGGTCATTTTTATCAAGATTTTGGGATACTGTGGGAAATGGGCAATCCAGATGGGCCAGAATATAGAGAATTCCCCCACTACCTTTTGCCTCAAGGAGCTGATTGCAAGGGGAAATACATGTCTATGATGCTATTTGCATGAGAGGTAGTTAGGAGCATAAAAAATAGCTTCAAGGCAGTGGATGTTAATTGGTGGTTTGAAAATCAGGCCTTTGGACTGTGAGTCTTAGCTTGGAGGGAGCCAGTCAATGAGCATTTATTATGTGTCAGGAACTGTGTTAAATACTGGGGATCCAAAAAAAGGTAAAAAAAAATCTTGTCCTTGCTCTCAGGGCACTTACATTCCAGTTGGGAATACATGAAAATAATTCCGTACATACATGTACATACAAATATATACAGGAAGGTAATTTCAGAAGTTAAACACTGGAATAAGGGTGTGGAGGAAGGCTGGGAAAGGTTTTCTGAAGAAAGTGGGATTTGAATTTAGTCTTGAAAGGAGTTAGGGAAGCCAGGAGTCAACAATGAGGAGGCAGAACATTTCAGACTTGGAGGAAAGCCATGTCAAAGGCATGGAGTTGGATGATACAGTGTTGGAGCCATTGGGGGGGTCAAAGTTGTGTTCTAGGAGTGAGTTCCTGTGAGTCCAGCGAGTGAGACACTTTGTGGAGAATCAATCAACCAATCAATCAGCATTTATTAAGCACCTACAAAGTGTGAGGCACAGCCCTAAGTCCTAGGGATACAAAGGAAGGTAAAAATAAAAACAAACAAACAAAAAACAAAACAAAACAAAACAAAACTCAAGGAGTTCTCAGTATAAAGGGATAGATAACATGTGGATAACAGTGTATAACTGTTATATAGGCAGATTGAGTTGGAAATAATGGGGGGGGGCTAAAATGAAAGAAGGCTGGAAAAGGCTTCCTGTAGGAGGTCACACTTTAGCTGAGACCTGAAGGAAGCCAGGAGGCATAGATGAGGAAAGAGAGAGTTCCAGGCATGAGGGACAGCCAGTGAAAGCCCTGTTTTTTTAAACCCATCAAGCAGACATTCTAAATAAGGGATAGGTAGCTTTAGAGAACGACATTTGGGTGGAGGCTTGGGTTGAGGATGATGGGAATAAGTGAGAAGTCAGTGGAGGACAGATAATTGGATTTCAACAATGGTAGCAAAGGGTTATTAGTGGCAGGGATAGTGATGGTATGATGGGGTAGAAGCATGTTAATCACTGAAGCGTGGCTTCAGTTATGTTATCATGGTTTACAGGGTTTGACTTTGGGATGGAGTTGTCCAAGGAAAGTAGGCAACTGTGTGTAGCTGGAAAAGGGAGGTGGGGGTAGAGCAAGGAAATGACTTTAAAGTTGTAGATGGCCAGAGCTGTCCTAGGTACTGGGAATGCAAAGACAGAAATGAATCTCTCCCTGCCATCAAGGACCTTCTGTCTTATGGGATGAAACAATAGGTATGTATATGTATACATATATTTATACACATATGTATATGTATGTATACAAAGTAAGTATAGAATAACAGTGGCAAAGAGCTAGCAGCTGTTGGATTAAGTATTGGACAGGGTGCTTGAACTGAGCTTTCATCCAATTAGCTATCTTGCAGAGCAAACCTAATCAACCAAGTATTCATTCCAGAGATATTATATTTCTAGCACCATTCTCTGTAGGCAATATAGAGGATTCTATCTATCTATCTATCTATCTATCTATCTATCTATCTATCTATCT
>NW_020954577.1:38176318-38180451 GCF_900497805.2 Vombatus ursinus
TCTATCTATCTATCTATCTATCTATCTATCTATCTATCTATCTATCTATCTATCTATCTTTCTATCTTTCTATCTATTTGTCTACATAATACATATACAAACATACCCTAGATCCTGCCCTTAGGAACTCATGTTCTAAATGGAAATAGGTGATATAAGAAACTTCAAAATGGATTGCTTATACGTCTTAGTAGACAAATACTAGAGAATCACCTCAGACACACAGAGGCCAATAAGCACCAGAGATGGGATTTGAGCTTAGGTCTTTCTGACTCTAAACCTAGCACTTTGACCACTAAGACATGCTGCCTCTAGCTAGCTGTAAACATTCTTGTCTAATTTTGGCATTTTTCTTCTAAAGGAATCCATGTTAGATACAGAGAAGACTTTTTGTGGAACAGATGAAATATCAAATGAGCAGTTAGTGTGAATATGGGAATTATCCGCCTCTGTCATCGAATCTATATTAACTTGCCCTTAAGTCTCTTCTTTTGGTATACAAAAAGTCCTACCCTTTCCTGAATCTGTGCATTTTTTTGTATTTTATGAGGAATAATGGAATATTATTATAATGAAATGTGTATATACATACAAATATACACATACATACATATATACATGCATATACATATATATATAGAGAGAGAGAGAGTATATAAGTAATGAGGTATGAACTTCTTTGTAGGAAGAAGCATAAATGCTTGAGAGGCAGTTTGGTGTAGTGGGTAGAGTGCTGGATTAATGACAGTCAGGAAGACCTTGATCCAATACCTCTCATATTTACTAGCAGTGTGACCCAGGGAAAGTCACAGCCTCTTTGGGCCCTACTTTCTTTATTCTGTAAAACGGTGGTGGTGGTGGTGGATGTCTGAATTAAACAATCTCTAAATTTCCTTCTGGGTTTACTTCTATGATCCTTTGATCCCCCAGTTCCAAGTGTGGCTGTATTTTAAATGCAATAAATGAGTTCCAGAAATTAATGTGTTTCAGGGATCATAAATCTCTCTTTTCCAGGTATGGATAGCACTGAGAAGAGCCAGTTTCATTTGCTCTTTCCCCATCCCTTTACTAAGTTTCTTTGGCCTGCATTGCTGTGGTAATTGAACAACCTGGTTTAGTTGCCACAGGGGAGAGCATAGGATTGAGGAGCACTGGGGAGGAGTGTCTGGGCATGGAGGAAAGAGCTGACTCAAGCAGATGATGGACTATTTACATACTGGCAGAGAGAGGATGCAAATAGTAATAAGCCATCATGAACGTCTGTGAAGAGCAAGAAGAGTGTTCCTACTGTTCCCTAAAGAACTCTTGTATGTGTGTGAAACCTGAAGTTGTGGGTCCTGGCAAAAGAAGCACTAATAAGGGAATTGTTTGTGGGCTTTAATCACAGTTATAGATTTCTTACCATTTAGGAGAATAGTTGAAGAACTAGTTCCCTAGTTAGGAGAACAAGTGACATCTACTGGAGGTTTGAGTTCAGGGATGGTGGGTTGAAATGATCAATAGCTGAGATCTGAGACTGAAGGTGAAAGACAAAGGCAAGCAAGGTAGCTTAAATGAGGCACTGGCCCATGGAGAAGACTTATTTGGAGGAGCTGACCCAGACAGTCTCATTGAGTTCCCCTACTGAGATCAGAACTGTGTCACTGCTGCCATACAGGTCTGAGGGAGGGGAAAGTGCTCACTGGTGAGTAGCAATCTAGGTGCCAATTCCAGACATAGTGTTTCTATTAACTTAAAAAAAAACTTTGATTACTTTTTATTTTTCAAATAACGTTTTTATTAATACATCCCTGCCACTTCCTCCCATTATGTGTATCTGCATAGTACAGCAAAACAAATTCTTGCATTAGCCAAGTCTGAAAAGGTATATCTCTTACTTCATCTCAGGTTCAACACCTCTCTGCCAGGAAGCGAGTAATGTGCTTTATCTTCATTCTTTCGGACTTATTTATCATTGAGTTGATCAGAGTTCTGAAGTCTTTCAAAACTGTTTTTATCTCTAATGTTGTTATTGTTATCCTAGTTCTGCTCAATTTTCTCTGCATCAATTCATAAAGATCTTCCTCATTTCTATTGATATTGTCCATTTTATCATTTAATGGCATACTAATATTCTGTTACATTTATATACTAAGATTTTTTAGTTATTCCTCAATAGAAGGATAGTTAGCCCTTTTATTTCAAATTTTTGGTTACTACAAAAAGAACTATTCTAAATATTTTTCTACATATAGACCATTTTCTTCTTTTATTTTAAACATTTCTTTGGTGGGTAGAAGCCTAGGAGAAGTTATTGCTGGGACAAAGCATATGCACAGTTTGGTAATTTTCTGGGCATAGTTTCAAATTGCTTTCCAGAATTAGTAGGTCAATTCACAAACCTGCCCACAGTGCTCTAGTGTACTTGTTTCCCATAGCATCTCCAGCATTTGTCATTTTCCTCTTTTGTCATAGTTTCAGTCCCTTGCATTTTTTTAATTTTTAGTAATCTAGAGCATTTTTTTCATATTATTGTTGACAACTTGAATTTCCTCCTTTGGAAGCTGCCTATTTGCCTCCTTTGACCATTTATCTGCTTGGGGAATGGCTCTTAGTCTCATGTATCTGAATCAATTTCTTATATATCTTTTAATTCCGAGATGCTTGTCGCAACGATTTTATACCTATTGCCTGTATCCCTCCTGCTTTTTTTTTTTTTACTACATTAGATGTGTTTGTTCAAAACCTTTTTAAATTGTGTACAAGAAAACTGTCCATTTCATCTTTTGAGAGCCTTGATATGATTTATTTAGTTACAAAATCTTCCCCTCTCCATAGATCTGAAAGGTAATTTCTTCCTTGCTCTTCTAATTTGTTTATGATGTGACTTTTTATATCTAGACTATGTATTTATTTGGAGCTATCTTGGAATATGATGTGAGGTTTTTGTTTAAATCTAATTTCTGCTAGACTGCTGTTCAGTTTTCCCAGCCCTTTTGGTCAAATAATGAATCTTTTGTCCAGGAACTGGGATCTTTGGGTTTATCACATTCTATGCTACTGTATTTTGTATTTTGTATAGCTAATCTGTTACACTGATCTTTCTCTCCCTCCCTCCCCCCGTCTTTCTCTCTCTCTCTCTCTCTCTCTCTCTCTCTCTCTCCCAGTACCAAATCATTTTAGTCACTACTGCTTTGGAGTTCAGTTTGAAATCTGGTGCTGATAGACTGACTTCCTTCCCATTTTTTTTCATTACTACTCTTGATATTCTTGGTCTTTTGTTCCTATATGTGGATGTTGTTATTATTTTTTTAGATCTGTGAAATATTCATTTGGGCATTTGGCACAGCACTAAATAAGTCTAAGTAAATTAATTTAGATAGTGTTTTCATTTTTATTATATTGGTTTGACCTACCCATGAACAAATAATGTTTCTCCAATTACTTAGATATGCCTTTATTTCTGCATAGTGTTTTACAGTTAATTTCATATAGTCTCTGGGTGAATCTTGATACATACCCAAATTCACAGCTTCTGTAGTTTTTTTTTTTAACAGAATTTACCTTTCTGACTCTTCTTGTTGGGTTTTATTGGTTTTATGTACGAATGCTGATCTTTTATGTGGATTTTTCTTACATCCTATAACTTCTTCAAAGTTATTTCCATTAATTTTTAGTTTACTATAAGTCGGTCAGTAAACAGTTTTAAGCACCTACTGTGGGCTGGGCACTGTGCTAAGTGCTGGGGATGTATTATCATCTCATTTACAAAAAAAAAGGAAGGAATAAAAAAGAGAGGGAGGAAGGAAGAAGAGAAAAGGAACAAGAACATAGTTATTAACTTTTAAATACAATTTAAACCATTACCTTTTTTGGGGGGGGGGCTGGGCAATGAGGTTAAGTGACTTGCCCAGGGTCACACAGCTAGCAAACGTCAAATGTATGAGGCCAGATTCGAACTCAGGTCCTCCTGACTCCAGGGCCCATGCTCTATCCACTGCCCCCCTCACCTGCCCCCTAAACTATTAACTTTTAAATAAAAATGTGAATGATGTGAAGTCATATGAGGAGGAAATACAGCGTGGTAGAATGTGCTGGATTTGGAGTCAGAGGACCTGGGTTCCAATCTTCGCTCTTCTATTTATTACCTTGCA
>NW_020954577.1:38180461-38183739 GCF_900497805.2 Vombatus ursinus
GACTGACGCAAGTAAGATTCCTGAGATCTCATGTCAACTGGGTGGGGACAAAGAAGCCCCAAAGAAGCTTCAAGTTCCCCAAATTGTATCTGACTCTTCAGCCATAAATGTAATAAAAAAAGAACAACTGGTTCTATGATTTGGACTGTGTAGAAAGCTCCCCAGGAAGAACTCCTACCACTGCAGATTGGTATCTGCTTGGCAAACTCTTCTTAGACTTGTCCTAGGGCACTGAAAGATTAAAGGACAAACAGGGGTCACATAGCCAATATATGTGAGAGGCAGAATTTGAATTCAGGACTTCCTAACTCCAAGGATGGCTCTCTACCCACTACATCAATGGTGTCAAACTCAAATAGAAATGGAACTGTGAATTATTAATTAACATATTAATCTTATCTAGGTTGCATTGTACTTTTATTTATTTTACTAAATATTTTCCAATGACATTTTGATCTGATTCTAGCAGCACATAGGAGTCTTGTGGGCTGCATGTCTGACATGGCTTTGGGATTATAGCACATTACCTTTGACACAAAAGTTGCATGTAGAAATTGAAATTTTGTAAACTGAGTGACATTTTCAATTCACTATTTTAAGAAATATCATAGTATTTCCTGCCATCAAATGATTTGACTGATGATCTTCATTTTATACACATGCACTTTATATCCATGGAGTTTGCTGAAAGAACATTGGAATTAATGTTTTGTCACTGTATTCCTTATCAGCAATAAGATAGGTGATGCCAATCATCTAAGTGAAAACTAGAGTCAATTGGTCAGGATTTTCATATGATACTGTTTTGTTGGTTGTCTTTTTTTCCATTTTACCTGGCTGTTTTCGACTTATAGACCGATTTAGACCAGTGGTACAGAACTCAAATAGAAACCAGGGAAGGAAGAAAGGAAGCATTTATATAGCTCCTGCTATGGGCCAGGCATTGTGATAAGTACTTCACAGCCATCTCATTTGATCCTCACAACAACCCTATCTCATAGCGGATGTTCTTATTCCCATTTTACAGTTGAGGAAACTGAAGCAGAAAGAGGTTACATGACTTGTCCAGGGTCACACTAGTAAGTGTCTAAGGCTGGATTTGAATTCAGGTCTTCCTGACTCCAGGCCCCAGCATGTGCCAGCTAGGACAACTAAACCATACATAAGGATCTCTACTGATAGCCTATTAACTTAGAAAACTACATATTAACATTATTTATATTTAATTGCATTTTTATTTATTTTGTTAAACATTTCTCCATTACATTTTAATCTAATTCAGGCTGCACTCAGAAGTGGCCCACAACACAATGTTTGAAAACCTTGGTCTGGATGACTTTATATGTCACTCTGAGGAGTCTTCATGATTTTGCTACTTGGTGTGTGTGTGGGGGGGAGGGGAAAGTTGATGATACCAGATTCTAAAAAACAATGCATAATCTTTTGGGGCTCTCCAAGATGGACTGCATGGCCTAGTGGAAAGAGCACTGTATCCATAGTTGAACAACTAGCTTTCTGTCTCAGCTCTGACACTTCCTATCTTTTCTCCATTCTGAGCCTCGATTTCCTCATGTGTAAAATACTGGGATTGGACTACAGACTTCTAAGGAACAGTAGCACCCTGTCTACGCCAGGCTGCCCAGGAAGCGGGTGCTGCGCTGTGCTGCCCTGGAAGTCTGGCTGGCTGGAGGTGCCCAGTCAGTGAGCCCATGCCCAAAACAAGATCTCACCAGGGCACCCCTGCCCAAACGCATTCCTGGAATCCACCTGCCCGTCAGTGGGTAGGACTAACCAGCATTAGATCCAAGATCCTATGAACTTTCCTTTTGTGATAAGGGTTAAGAACATGTGGAAATCAACTGTGAAAAGGCCTTAAGTTTTTCTCTTTCCTTAACATTCTTGCCTTTACACCCCCTAGGAAAACTGTCTAATTAAAAAATCTGGAGATGGTTAAAAAGTAGGGAGAACTTGTTAGGTTGTAGCCTCTGAAGGGCTTCATCTTTACCATAAAACAGTATGCACTGCTTTAATAACCGTGTATTTGGTTTGTTCAGAGAAAAGCGATTGCTGGTCTCCAGTCAATCCATCCAGGCTTCCTGAAAGGCATAGTTTAAAAAAAAAAAAAGGCAAAGTAGAAATACAGTGGTGCTGAGTGAATGATTGAGTCTTTCTTTTATTTGTTTATTTGCGCCTTCACAAACTATTATTGCCAGATGCTGTCTCCGGAAGTAGAAACAAGAAGTTGGGCATAGACAGTTTCGCAATTAAAATGGCCAAGTTGGCAGCGGATCGCACCCTCTTCCTCTAATATATTGCATTTATGAATGAAAGGGAACGGCATCCCAGTGGCTCTCCTCTTGAACCGGCTCATCTATTACAAGGCTAATGATTTTCCGTCCAGGCAACAGCAAAGGCAAAGGCCTATTAAAGCGGCTGCAGAAAGTTAAAAAAGACATTATGAATATACAACCTCAGCCCTGGCTTTTACCAAGCCTTCTCCATGAGATTGCCTGATGCCAACGACAAGTGTTTATTACACTTAATAATGTTTACATAATTCTTCCTGGAGCTCATTAGAGCTGTCAAATCTCAAGTACCCCCCCACCCCGTTTATTTCTAAAGACTTTACAGTCAATAGAGCAAGACAGATTGCGCCCCTGCGCCTGTGGCATTTTCTGGGGGCTTGCAGAGCCTGCCAAGCCAACCTGGCCCGAGTGTCTTCTCGGCTGGCATGGCTGACTTGGCAGTCGTACCCACTGAGGGGCACGTCGGTTCCAGGAATGCGTTTGGGGGAATGCCCGGGTGGAATCCTGCTTTGGGCGTGGGCTCGCTGACCGGGCACCTCCAGCCAGCCAGACTTCCCAGCGCAGCGCAGCGCAGCGCAGCACCCGCTCCCTGGGCAGTCCGGCTCCGTTCGGCCCCGGCCCAGACTGGGTGCTACTGTCGGGGAGGGGGCAGAGTCGGGACTTGCTCGAAGGCAGGATAGGGGGGTAGCCACACAGACTGTGCCCCCCCCACCCCCTTCGCCACCGCCGCAGGAGCGGGTGCACAGCTGCCAGTCTCGGGAGGCGGCAGCAGGCAGCGCGGCAGCCTCAACAGCCGGGAGCGCGTGGCAGAGCTAGCAGGACCACCCCCACCCCCTCCCCAGAGCTGCTTGCGCTCAGCCTCGGTCCGGGGCGGGGCCGGAGGACCGAGGGGGCGGGGACAGGAGGCTCCAGCTGGCTCCACTCCGCAGCAGCAGCAGCAGCAGCAGCAGCAGCAGCAGCAGCAGCAGCAGC
>NW_020954577.1:38183749-38193489 GCF_900497805.2 Vombatus ursinus
GCAGCAGCAGCAGCAGCAGCAGCAGCAGCAGCAGCAGCAGCAGCAGCAGCAGCAGCAGCAGCAGCAGCAGCAGCAGCAGAGGCAGCGCGGCGGGCCGAGGGAGCAGCAGCAGCTGCCGGGCAGGCAGCCGGGCGCGCTCCGGGGGGAAGCCGGCCGGCGGCCCTAAGGTAACGCGGTGGGGAGCGCGGAGGCTGGCCCGGATGGGCTGCACGGGGAGCAACCGGGACTGGCCGCACTGGGGACCCCCCCCGGACGGCGCCGAGTCACCACGGGGCAGCTCTCCACCCGGGGTCGCCCAAGGTCCCCTCGGCGCCCAGCTTTGTTCTCCGCCTCCCGGCGGGGCGATGGAGGGCGTGGGCTGGCAGTTATGGATGTGGCTGTCAAGTTACGCTGCGCCGAGCTGAGCCTCCTAGGAGTGGAGGCTGGTGGCACCTGTGAGCCTCCCGCCTCCCGGCCTCGCGTCCTCCCTTCCCGGGGTCTGGGGAGAGTGGGCCACCAAAAGTTTGCAGCCAGGGCTTGGGCAGCCGACCTGGGGGCAGAGTTGGAGAAATAACAAAGCGCCCACGGGGAGTGGGTTTGGGGGAGCTGGTCCCCGGAGGAGGGACAGTCTGGGCTTGGAGAAACCTGTTCTTGCAGTGGTGGTGATCTCTGAGGTGAAGAATCCTCCTCCAAGGATGGAGATGTGGATGCGGTTAATGCATGACCAGAACCATGGGCTTGGGAGTCGGGAGGGACCGGAGGCGTCCTGTTGGAGAGCAGGGAGAGGATCAAACTTTGTAGCATGTCCGAGATGGGAAAGAGCCTTGTTCTGTCACTTTTCACGTCTGCCCAATTCAACAAGCATTCTATGCAGCGTCTGCTGTAGTGGAGAGCGTCAGAGTCAGAAAGACTTGCCTTCAGGTCCAGGCTCTGACGTTTACTGGCTGTGTGACCCTGTACGGGTCACACTACTGTGCCACAGGCAGCGTTCTAAACCGTGAACACCTGCTTTGGTAGAAGGAGTTTACTCTTAAGGAGCTCCCTATATCGATTAAAGCGCAAGTCTAGTAAGGTAAAATAAAATAAAATAAAGTAAAGTAAAATAAAAACAAACAGGAATATGCCAGACCCTGTACTTCGGGGCTGGTGGATACAATAAACTGACCTCTGAGCTTACATTCTTACTCCGTGTGCTATTTTGAGGAGGCACTTCTCCCTCTGGGCCTCAGTTTCCTCCTTATAAAACGAAGAGGCTTGGATTTGATAACTTCTAAGATCCTTTCCAGCTTTAAATCTTATCAACCACCTCTCCCTCCCCGATGTTTATTACTCATTTCCTCCGAATACGTGTCTCTGGGTCTGACCGAGAGAGAAGTTTTGCCCTGATCCCTTGCGTTAAAATTGAGAGCGAACGAGAGATGATGAGCCAAGGGTAGCCGGGGACTGCGCCTTCCTGTTTTAGCAGCCCTGTGCATCCCTCAGGCATCTGGGGAGCCTTAGTCCCAGGCTTCATCTGTGCGCGCGCCTGTGGGTTCGTATATGAACGGATGCATGGATGCAGCATGCTGCCCACCGATGCATTGCTGCCTCCGGGAAGAAGAGTTGATGTGCTCCGTGGTCATTCTCGGGAGTCTCGGAGGACAGACCCCCCCCCGCCCCGCCCCAACCCTCACGGTGACACAGGGAAGGTAGTGGGGGGAGGTGACAAACAAAAGAAGGGGCAGGCTCTGGAGGGAGCTCTGGTCTGGTCCTATCACTTGGGAAAACCCTGGATGAGTGGGGGAGGGCGCAGAAGGCAGGCTGGGAAAGTACCCGTGGGTGCCGGTGTGACCGAGATATCTGTGAGAAAAGCCAAGAAAAGGGAGGTTAGAGAGGTGTGTTTGTTGGGCGGGGGTGGGGGAGGCTTGGGGAAACTGGCGGGGGAGGATCTAAGGAGAGAAGAGAGAAAAGGAACCGAGGTCAAAAGAGGGAAGGGGACTGGAGAAAGGGAAGGAGAGAACAGGAAAGAAGGAAGAGAGAAAAGAGGACAGGAGATGGAGAGATATAAGGGGTGTATGGGGTGGGAGAGAGAGGAAGGAAGGGAGAGAGAGGGAGAAGGTGGGAAGAGGAGTATCACAAAAGCGTTCTGCCTGGTTGGTTGTACAATTGCAAGCTACTTTGTAAAAGCTGTTACTATTAAAACAGCAGCAGCCACTGGGAGGAGAATCCTCAAGGAGCAAGAACATGGCTCATTGGGTCCAAGGAGTTTTGGAAGGATGCTGGGGTGGCCTGGGGAGCTTCTCCCAGGTGAAATGCAGGCTTCAGATCATCTCCTCTCACACTCCCAACTCGCCCGGGGCCCACCCTGCCAAACTTTTGGCCATCAGAGACAGAAGTGAAACTCACACCCACCCAGACAAAATGTAGCGAGAATGAAGTTTAAATGAAGCTTTAAACAGGAGTAAATGGGTTGTGTAACTGCTGAATGTTGCTAAAGTATTGTCAGGGCTATAAAATAACCAGACAAAAATAAAGAGAAAAAAAAATAATTGTGAGGAGGGAATGAAGGCTTTACAAGAACTTCAGTAATGAACACATAACAATTGATGGTATGATGCAGTAATTATTTTCGTATTTACGCCATTAACGATTGTAATTTAACGTTAATGTCTTGGTATTTTATTCCTTCTCATTTGCAGACAAAAGCACATCTGAGACATCATCAGGGAGTAATTTGGTAATATAAAGTCATGAATAGAAAACACTAAACTATGCTCAGAACTCTGACAACATGAAGCGCAAAGCAAAATAACCTCATTTGCTGTTTATTATCTGTCTTTATAATTCTGTTTACCGTCGTTTGCATAAATGAATAGCTAAATTGTATATACCACTTCCCTTTTTGGAGGAAAAAACGGCTTGATGCTTACAAATCTGTTGGAGAGAAAGGGGGGAAAAAACCCAACCCTAGTAGGTAATACTTACATTAAACATAAGAAGATACATAAACTTTGTGGAATAGAACACTTGTGCAAATAATCAGAATGCAAATTCAATCTCCTTTAGGCAGCCTTATCTTCTCTCATTCTCAAATAGTTTCTTTAAAAATATAGATTAGAGAATGGGCAACCCTCCCACTCACTAATTTATTGGAGAGAAGGTTAAGAAGGAGCTCTTTTCTTTTCAATTTTCTTTAAAAAAAAGTGAAGTAAAGAAAAGAAAACAATCAAAGCCAACAATAGCAATTACATCAAATTCCAAACTTTATTTACCAAGAAGAGGAAGTCCTGCCTACATGAAAGCATGGATTTGATTTATTTACTGGAGAGGCAGAAGGAAAGTGGAATAAGGAACAAGGGTTGTCTAAAGTTATTAAGAATAAAGTTTCCAAAATTAACATAAAGAGTAGATGAAGAGCTATATATGTTACTTTGGTTCAAGGGGAAAAAAAAAACCAACTCCAAGAGGAATTTTAATAATTCATGACTTATGAATAATAATAAACATCAGATTGGAATATTTTAACCTAATACATATTGCTTAAAATTGTTTCTCAAGACTCAAAAGTACAACACTTAAAATTACCCTGAACCTCTATGACAATAATCTATCTGAACAGAAATAAAATTTTTCAATTATTTGGAGGTTTTTGAATTTTTATTTCACATCCTATAGACAAAGCATCAAGATTATTATATGAATTAATTTTTATTTTTTAGTTTTCCTACAAACGTGTTGGCTTTATGAAGGCCCAGGGAATCTACATAACTTTAACAGACAATCCCTGAAGGTAATGTTTCTCTCACTCCTACATTCATTTACAGCAAGAAAGGCACAAATAATACATATAGGACGTAATATTTGTAGGGCATGGCAAATATGTTCCCCAAGAAAGCCTGTGGTCAAATAGGAAAATAATCTTCACTTATTTAGTGATTACAAAATAACAGTAAATGAAATCTGTAGAACTATTGAGTCAAGGACATTTTGAACATAGGAAAGTCCTATGTCAGGCCTGAAAAACAAAAATATGCTTTTCCCAAATCTCACAACTTTAAGATTCTATAAGTTCTCAAAGCGTATGTTATCTGAGAATTTGCCTCATTATACTCTCAGAAAAGTGCTTATAAAAATATGTCACTCAATGCAAGCATTCCAATTTAAATTGTACTCTACCAAGGGGATAGAGCCGAGAAGGTGAAATCATATGGCCATTTTTTTTAAACTTTTGCTAAAATGGAAGAATTAGTTTAGGTGCTCTATGTACTAGCAACTTTTCAATGCAGTCCCCTCTTTTAGACAGTGTCCCATTTTAAAATAATGGGAGGAGATGACATTGTCATATTTGTAAGTCTTCAATTACTGAATCAATATTTTCATTTCAGGCATCAGGGCAGCTAGTTTGAGACCTATAGCTAATCCAATGTCTAGTAACCTCTGTGTGAGTGTGTGTGTGTGTGTGTGTGTGTTACTGAAACCTTTGGTGTTCAAGTAAAGTGTATAGACCCCTTCTCAGCAAAATGAAATAAATAGAATTATAAAGGAAACTAATTATATTGAGATATTATATGTATATATGTGTGTTTATATGTTTGTGCATACATACACACACACATACATGCACGTTCATGGACAACATGTTAAGGACCCCTAAGATAAACAGGTAGATAGTCAAAAGACACTGGATAACTAGTTAGCATTTATATAGGTCCAAGATTGGCAAAGTACTCTAATCTGTCAAGTTATTTGATCCTCACAACAATCCTGAGAGGTAGGTGCTATTAATATCTCCACTATACAGATGAGGAAACTGAGGCCCAGAGAAACTAAGTGATTTGCCCAGGGTCACATAGATAGTAAATGTCTGAGGGAGGATTTGAACTCTGGTCTTCCTGACCCTTAAGTTCTAGGCTCTATTTATTGTGCCATCTAGTTGTGGATACTATATAGTATCAAATGTGAGAGGAAGGTGAAACAGGTAGGCGGGAGAATAAATCAAATGTGCCACAGTCATGTAGGGGGGGAAAGTAAACAAGAAATATATTATGTATTATGTTTAAATTGAATGATAAAGGACAAAAATGAGAAATAATGTTCTAATAGCTATTATTTGAATAATAAGAATAAAAATAATAGCAAATGGCATTTATATATTGCTGTAAGATTTACAAAGTGCTAAACAGACATCTCATCTGATCCACACAGCAACCCTTTTGAGTAAGTAGTATATTTCAGGTCTTTTTATTTCTACTTTGTAGATGAACAAGTGGAGGTCCAGCAATGAAGTGACTTGAGGAAGGTGACCCAGCTGGTGTATATGTGTGTATACACATACACAATATATATGTGTGTGTATACACATACACAATATATATATGTGTGTGTATACACATACACTACAGGCTTTGTGTATACACATAAGCTATATGTGTGTGTATACACATTCACTATATATGGGTGTGTATACACATATACTATTTATGTGTGTATACACATATACATATATACATTTATATACATATATGTCTATATGATGAAACTCATTTAGCATATGAATTATCATTATTACTTTAAGAACAAAAAACATTTGTTCTCCCAAATGGCTAACTTTTACCTGCCCTTTGAAACAAGTCCCACTCATTTTAAAACTAACTATGGACCCAGTAAATTAACAAAAGGCACAATTACAAGTTATTATTCTCTTGAAAAAGAAATATGCTAATTGTCTTCCATATTGGAACAACAGATTCTGGGACATAGGGCTGTCACATTTGCCAAATTAAGAATACTATGTCTGGTTTTAGTTCCAGAAAAAATAAAATGAGATTAAGTAGGGCCACTAAAAAAGTCATTTCAAATAACCATTATTCTTTAACAGCTCAGTTTGTTTCTTTGCCAGTCAGGCTCATTTAATCACAACCGAGACAGAGAAACAGCATTTTTAAGTACTCAGATAACTGGTAGTAAAGGTGGCTTGCACACTGTTGAGAGGCAGATTATTTGAGTGAGATTAAGTCTTGATTAGAGTCAATGAGCTCACTCAAGAATATATTGGTTTTCTACTCATCCCTTCCATCTGCAGCTGGTCTTGGGCAGCTTGCTAGAGTTGTTAGTGCAGATCACTTTCTGTGCTGTGCATTTGCATATTTACTTGGTTACAGGGACTTCATGATTTCAATGTAACCATGTCAACAAAACTCAAGAGATTTCTAAGTGAGGTCATTGGAACTCTAAAGTCCAAAAAAGTAGAAATACCATCTTTCAAGCCATAGGAAACTTTTTAGTCTTCCATTTAAAAATCTAGGAGCTATGACTACATAGGAAGAATTCAGTTACTGATATGTTTCATAAGGAGCCTCAGACCCTCAATGGTCATTGAGTCCAACTGGTATTTGACCATAAATAATAATTCCCCTCTTCAGATATCCCCAACAAATAGTCCCTGTTTGCAGACTTCTAGAGAAAGGGATCCCACTGACCCCTGTGGCCACCCATTTGTTAGGACATTTTTTGTTACGTCGAGCCTGTCTGCCTTCTCTTTGTTCCCACCTTTGCTCCTCTTGGTCCAAGCAAAATGAGTCCAGTCCCTTTTCCAAATGATAGCCTTTCAGTTACATAAAGAGAGCCTTAATATCCCCTTCCCCTAGGATACTAAGTTTTCTTTTGGCTAAACACTCCTACTCACTTCATTTGATACCTGTGTGGCATACTCTTTTTTCTGCTCATCATTCCACTTACTCTCTTGCAGATGTTCTATTTTTCTGTCTTTCTTAATTTATGGTACCCCTACAGTATTCCAGTTGTGGCCTAGCTAAGGCAGGGTATAGTAGAAAAACTCCCTCTCTTACTGTTTACCAAATACTCAATCAGTATGATGTAATAAATCTTTATTTTATGTTTCTGATGTGTTTACAGCTATAAAACTATACCTTGACTTTGATTCCAAGCTAATAACTGGCTAATAAAATCTAGCTAAGAAAAGGTGAAAACAGATCAAGTGATTGGAGACTGTGCTGAAAGGGAAATATTTATTTACTTTGTGAAATCACATCCTCAGTTTATCAAATACATGCCCATTGAGTAACAGCTAAACTGGGGAGGTAGCCATCTTACTGGGTTGTTGTGAGATTTTTCAACGGACATTCACTAAGTGCCTCTAGTATGGTAGGGGTTGGTGACACAGTGACAAAAATGAAACATTCCCTTCTGGCGACATTCTTATTGGTTAAATGAAGTAATGTATGGAAATACTGTGTAAATCAAAGTGCTTTATAAATGTTGGCTCTTCTAACTTCACTCTTAACCAAGTAGATGAGTCAGAGCACCCCTGGGCTTCAGTTCTTCAACTAGAAAATAACTCAGTTGCACTAGTTGTCTTCTAAGGCCCCTTCCAGCCTTAGAACTATTGTCCGATTCTGGGAATGGTGATATATTGTGAATGCTTACCAAACATCCACTATAGACACATTGTTATTATACCTATAGGTAATGCAGAAATGTTTCCGATTTTCTTTGCAAAGATGTATTCAGTGGTTATGTCGTGCATATGTTTTCTTTCCTCTTTCCATCAAAGGCACCTCCATCCTTGTGATCACCCAGGTTCACAACGTGGATCATCTTCAGTTCTTCATTTTCCCTTATTCCAAATCTAGCCTCAGAAACTTACTAGCTGTGTAATTTTGTGTAAGCTGTGCCTTAGTTTCCTCCTCTGAAAAATGGGAATAATAATAATGGAGATGAGATAATGTTTATAAAGTGCTTTGCAAACCTTAAAATGCTATAGAAATGCTAACTACATATACATATATGTGTGTATTTGTGGTGTATATATATGTATCTATAATATATATTTAGACATGTGAAAATATATTCAATTTTAATTCAATAAAGATTTATCAAGAGCTTACTATATCCAAGGCACTATGCTAAATGCTAGGGTCACAAAAAGAGTGAAAGGTAGTTCCTGTCCTCAAAGAGCTTAAAATCGAGTGAGGGAAGCAACATGCAAACAAATACATAAGCAGCAAACTATATACAAGATAAACAGGAAATAACTAAAATGGGAAAAATCCTGGAATTAAGAGGGCTTAGAGAAGGCTTTCTTCCTAGAGAACGTAGGATTTTAGTTGGGACTTGGAATCCACGGAGATCAGTAGTTAGAGAGGATAGGGGAGAGTGTTCTAGGCATGAGGGACAGTCAGAGAAAATGCCTGGAGTGGAGAGATAGTATCTTGTTTGTGGAATAGCCAGGAGACCAGTATCAGCAGAGGCACTCCCCTCTACTGGTTGGAAGAAGATATGTCAGGGTGTAAGGTGTAAGAAGACCAGAAAGGCAGGAGGGGGCTATGTTATGCAGGGCTTTGAATGCCAAACAGAGCTTTTATTTTTTATTTGCTCTGTAATAGGGAACCACTGGAGTTTAAAGTACAGGGGGGTTACATGGATCAGATCTCTTTAGGAAGAACACTTTAGGGGCTGAATGGAGGATGAATTGGAGTGGGGAGAGACTTGAGGCAGTCCCACCCACCATCAGGCTATTGTAGTAAGCAAAGTGAGGTCCCACCAGAGGGATGACAATGTCAGAGGAGAGAAGGGGGCATATTTGAGAGATATTGCAAAGGTAAAACCAACAGGGCACCATACTGGATATGGGGAGTGTGAAAGATAGTGGGGAGTCCAGGATGACTCCTAGGTGATCCTGAGGGACTGGGAGGATAGGGGTGCCCTCTACAGTGATACACACACATACACACACATATATAAAATATGTATATATACATATACATTATATATAATATGCACACATGTCTACATATATCCATTTGTTGTTCAGTCATTTTCAATTGTATCTAACACTCTGTGACCCTATTTGGGATTTTCTTTTTTTAAATTTTTTTATTAATAAATTTATTTATTTTTCATTTTCAACATTTACTTCCTCAAGATTTCGAATTCCAAATTTTCACTCTATCTTGCCCCTCCCCCACCCCAAGATGGCATTCATTCTGAATATCTCTTCCCCTAGTCTGCCTTCCCTTCTATATCTCCCCCCCTTCTCTTAACCCCTTCCCCTTCTATTTTCCTGTAGGGAAGGATAGATTTTTATACCCCATTTCCTGTATTTCTTATTTCCCAGTTGCATGTGAAAACATTTTTTTTAAACTTGTGTTTTTAAAACTTTGGGTTCCAAATTTTCTCCCTTCCTCCCTCCCCACCCACCCTCATTGAAAAGGCAATCAACTCAATATAGGTTATACATGTGCAGTTATACAAAACACTTCCATAGTAGACATGCTGTGAAAAACTAACTCTATTTCCCTTAATCCTGTCCTGCCCCCCCCATTTATTCTATTCTTTCTTTTGACCCTGTCCCTCCTCAGAAGTATTTGCTTCTGATTACCCCCTTTCCCAATCTGCCCCCCTCTCTATCATCCCCCTACTCTCTTGTCCCCTTACCCCCCTATTTTCCTATAGGGTAAGACAGATTTCCATACCCAATTGAGTGTGTTTGTTATTCCCTCCTTAAGTCAAATTCTATGAGAATAAGATTCACTCATTCCCTCTCACCTTCCCCCATTTCCCCTCCACTGTAAGAGCCTTTTCTTTTCTGTTTTTTTTTTGTGAGATGGTTTACCTTGTTCTACCTCTCCCTTTCTCCTTCTAGTATAATCCTCTCTCACCCCTTAATTTTATTCTCCAGCTATGACCCCTTCATCTTCAACTCACCCTGTGCCCTCTATCTATCTATCTATCTATCTATCTATCTATCTATCTATCTATCT
>NW_020954577.1:38193499-38231919 GCF_900497805.2 Vombatus ursinus
TCTATCTATCTATCTATCTATCTATCTATCTATCTATCTATCTATCTATCTATCTATATACATACACATAATTTTTTCCCTCCAACTACCCTAATATTGACAAAAGTCTCATGAGTTATAAATATCATCTTTCCATGCAGGAATGTAAACAGTTCAACCTTAGTAAGTCTCTTATGATTTCTCTTTCCTGTTTACCTCTTCATGTTCCACTTTAGTCTTGTATTTGAAAGTCAAATTTTCTATTCAGCTCTGGTCTTTTTATCAAGAATGCTTGAAAGTCCTCTATTTCACTAAATGACATTTTTTCCCCTGAAGGATTATACTCAGTTTTACTGAGTAGGTGATTCTTGGTTGTAATCCTATCTCCTTTGCCCTCTGGAATATTATATTCCATGCCCTGCGGTCCCTTAATGTAGAAGCTGCTAAATCTTGCGTTATCCTGATTGTGTTTCCACAATACTTGAATTGCATCTTTCTGGCTGCTTGTAATATCTTCTCCCTGACCTGGGACCTCTGGAATTTGGTTACAATATTTCTAGGAGTTTTCCTTTGGGGATCTCTTTCAGGAGGAGATCAGTGAATTCTTTCAATTTCTATTTTGCCCTCTGGTTCTAAAATATCAGGGCAGTTTTCCTTGATAATTTCTTGAAAGATGATGTCTAGGCTCTAGTCCAATAATTTTTAAATTCTCTCTCCTGGATCTATTTTCCAGGTCAGTTGTTTTCCCAATGAGATAGTTCATATTGTTTTCTAATTTTTCATTCTTCTGGATTTGTTTTACAGTGTCTTGATTTCTCATAAAGTCACTAGCTTCCAATTGCTCTATTCTAATTTTTAAGGAAGTATTTTCTTCAGTAATCTTTTGGACTTCCTTTTCCATTTGGCCAATTTTGCTTTTTAGGGCATTCTTCTCCTCATTGGTTTTTTGGACCTCTTTTGCCATTTGGGTTAGGCTGTTTTTTAAGGTGTTATTTTCTTCAGTATTTTTTGGGGTCTCCTTTAGCAAGCTGTTGATTTGTCTTTCATGATTTTCTTGCATCACTCTCATTTCCCTTCCCAGTTTTTCCTCTATGTCTCTTACTTGGTTCTCAAAATCCCTTTTGAGCTCTTCTATGGCCTGGGACTGATTCATATTTTTCTTAGAGGTTTTGGATGTGGGAGCTTTGACTTTGTTGTCTTCTTCTGGTTGTATGTTTTGATCTTCTTTGTTACCAAAGAAAGATTCTGTGGTCTGACTTTTTTTGTACCTTTGTTTATTCATGATCCCAGCCAATTACTTGAGTTTTAAACCCTTTGTTAAGGTAGGAGTCTGCTTCCAGTATGGAGAATGTACTGTCCCAAGCTTCGGGGGTTTGTACAGCTGTTTTCAGAGCTACTTCTAGGGACCTGTAAATTTTTAGTTCTTCCAATGTGGTATGATAAGAGGCGAGGTGTTTCCTCTCCACCACCACAAGCTCCACCACGCCAGCACTCCTCCTCGCCCCAGGACCACCCCTCAGAACTATGACCCAGATCCAAGCATGTGCAAAGCAAGAGATTCCTGCCTCAGCACTGGCAAAGAGATCCCTGCAATCCCCCTCTGGTCAGCCACTCAATTCCCTCTCAGTCTGTGGGCCAGAAACTCAGGAGGCAGTCGCTGCCCTAGACCAAGCTCGGGACTTGCGGCTGAGACCTAGCTTCTCTCTCACTGCAGTCACAGACTTTTTCCACTGACCTTCTAACTTTTCTTTGGCATTCGTGGGTTGAGAAGTCTGGAAACTGCCACAGCTGCCCACAATTTAGTCCTCTGAGGCCTGTTCCAGTTTCCCTGTGGCCTGCGCACCCACGCCAAACTATGCTCCTCTCCTGGCCCAGTGTAATATAACTTTCCTATCAACCATCCAGGTTGTCTTGGGCTGGAAATTTGTTTCACTCTGTCTTTTCGTGGGTTCTATTGCTTTGGAATTTGTTTAGAGCCATTTTTTAACAGGTATTTGGAGGGGTTTGGGGGAGAGCTCAAGCAAGTCATTGCTTTCACTCCACCATCTTGGCTCCGCCCCCCCATTTGGGATTTTCTTGGCTAAGATACTGGAGTGATTTGCCATTTCCTTCTTCAGCTCATTTTACAGATGAGAAAACTGGGGCCAACAGGGTTAAGTGACTTGCCCAAGGTCACACAGCTAGTAAGTGTCTAAAGCCAAATTTGAACTCAAGAAGAGGAGTCTTCCTGATTCCAGGGCCTGAGTTCTATCCACTGTACTACTTAGGTGCCTCACATATATACATACAAGTGTGTATATTTACACATACACATATGAACATGTACGTATTCACACATATATATATACATGTACAGTGACCAAGTCTTACAAATTCTGCCTGGCCAACATTTCTTGTTATCACTTACTACATGTATAACTATTTCCCTAGTTCTATCCCTCACCACCTCTTGCTTGGGTCATCATAGTAGCTATGTCATTGGGCCCCCCTTTCTCTGAACTCTTTCCCTCTCTAAGCCATGCTTCATATAGCTGACAAAGTGATACTCATAAAGCTTTGGTCTGACCCTGTTCCTGACCTGCTCAGCAGGTACTAGGGGCTGTCTGTTTTTTCTTGGACCAAATAACAAAGTACTGTGATATTTAAATCACTTTGTAAGCTGTTGGCTCTCCCAGTTAACTGTCTGGTGTTCATACCCATTACTTATAGAACTTCCTGCCATCTATAATCCCAGCAAACTGGCCTTCTCATAGCTAACGACATTTCCTTTCTTATCTTCACATCATTGAAGAAGTTGGAGCTCTTTCACTTATTTGGAATATGCTGAATTTTTACCTCCTTGATGTAGAATCCTTAGTTTGCTCTAAGATTCAACTCACATGTCACCTCCTACATGAAGCCTTTCCTGATTTTGCCTAGCTTCTACACCGTGTCTGTGCCCTAAATGACTATGTATTTGCTTTGCATATATTTTATATCCACACATACATGTTGTTTCCTTGCAGGCTCCTTGGGAGTAGGGACTGTTTCATTATTATATCTATCAGTCTTATCCATAAATACTTGAGCGCCTATTATGTGCCAGGCACTGGGGCTACAAATATAATGAATGAAAACAATGTCTGCTCATAAGCAGCTTATGTCCTAATGGAAGAAGCTAACATTCTCTTTGGTTCTCCATCGTACCTGGAACATAATAAATGCTTATTGATGAATTGACCTCATATATTCAAAGGGTCCCAAAAGGATGAGCTCTCTTTCTCACACAGAAACACTGTGATTTATGAAGAGAAGGAAGACCCAAGAGTCATTGTCCTTTTATTTGTCTCCCAGGAATTCTCTCTGCTGGCTTACTGACTTTAGGGGACTAGCCTGGTGGGTAGAGCACTGGATATGGAGTCAGGAAGACCTAAGTTTAACTGCTTCCTCAAAAACTTACCTTGTAACCTTGGGCAAGCCACTTAATCTTTTAGCCTCAGTTTCCTTATCTGTAAAATTTGGATGATAATAACACCACTCTCATAGGGTTGTAGTGAAGTTCAAAAGAGATTTTATATATAAAACACATTTCAAACCTTAAAGTGCTATATAAATGCTAGCTAGTTATTATTAATATGACTAGTTAGTTATCATTACTATGACTAATAATTTCCATACTCATTGTGAAGCCATTTCAGGTAAAAGCCACCAGTCCCACCTTCCTTCCTTGTGATAATTGCTTGCCTATGACTGAAGAAGTAATGTCCCTTCTTCCTCTGCACAGGGGATACACAGCATATGGCAGGGTGAAAATGGGTATGGGGAAACATCTATCCCATCTTTCTCTGCCTCAGTCATTCCATTGTCTCCTTCTTTCTGCCTCCGCCACTTTGCCTCACCTCAAGAAACTCAAGAGAACATTCTAGTCCTAGGCTGGGAGGGCATATGGTTTATAGAGAGCTAAGTTGCCAGATGGTAAAGAGATGCTGTGATGTAGAGGGATTCCAGTTGGCAGCTAGCAGAAGTTTTGGCTGAGCCATGAACCAAGCAAGGGATTGGGGTGGCAGTGAGATAAGTGGTAGCATGACCATGTGTGAGGTTACTAATATATGCCTGGGAGGCAGCATGGAATAGAAATTCTAGTATGGAGTCAGGCCCAGGATTCAATTTCTGCTTCAGACCTTTAGTAGCTATGCAACCTTGGAGGAGATGCTGAGTCTCGCTGAAACTCAGTTATCTCATCTGTAAAATGGGACTAATAATAACACCTTCCTTATAGAGTTGTTGTAATTCAGTCATTTCACTTGTGTGTAACTCTTTGTGATCCCATTTGGGTTTTTCTTGGCGAAGATAGTGGAGTGGTTTGACATTTCCTCCTCCAGTTCATTTTACAGATGAGAAAAATGAGGCAAATGGGGTTAAGTGACTTGTCCAGGGTCATACAACTAGTAAGTGTCTGAGGCCAGATTTAAACTCTGGTCTTCCTGACTCCAGGTCTGGCACTCTATCCACTGGGCCACCTAGCTGCCTTTAGTTGTAGTGAAGGTCAAATGAGCCTATGTATATAAATGCACAAGCTATGAGGTTGGTAACCATTTCTTGTATCTAGTCCTCCATAGCCAAATCATATGGGGGTGTGAGAGAGGGCAAGTGAAAGGGAGAGGCAGTGTGGGATGTTGGATCACTGGTCTTGATTATGAAGACCTGAGTTCAAATATTACCACTGAGACTTTAGCTTTATGAGTGTCTTGAAAGCATGGACTGTTTTCTTTGTACCTTTGTATCCCCAGCATATTGTACAGGACCTGATACATAGTAAGTGCTTAATAAACTCTTATTGATTGATGGTGACTATAGACTAGTCACTTAACCTCTCTGAACCTCAATTTCCTGATCTGTAAAATAGGGATGACAATAGCACCCACTTCCCAGGGTGTTTGTGAGGCACTCACAGCATACTTTCTAAGCTATAAAGCAGAATACCAGTGTTAGTTATCATCTGCTTTCTTTTTTGTTTATTTGTGTGTGTATGTGTGTGTGTGTGTCTTTGTGAGTGTCTTTGTGTGTGTGTGTGTGGAGGAGTTCTGCAAGTGAAAGTTGTTACTCCTTTTAAATATATAATAAAATTATCATGTAAATTTCTTACCATAATGCTTTCCACAAAGTACCTTTGCCTTAAAGCTCTGGTCTGTGTTCTGGACAGAGGAGGAACATGGGGATAGGATATAGTGTGCAGTTATAGGATGACAGCTTGCCTGGTAAGGAATTGGAACCAGATGGCAGCAATGCTTTGAGGCAGAGAGGAAGGTGTGCCCAAATGAGAATGTATGGCACCTAAGAGGTAGATATTCAGGCCTAGCCCCTTAGGTGAGATCATTTATAATTTTATGGTAAGGGGATGGTCCCAAGCCAAGAGCCTATAGCATACATATGAAAGACATTTACTAGTTAAGGCATGGGAGAAGTGTTGGGCATGGACTCAGGAAGACCTGAGTTTCAATCTTCAATCTCAGACACTTAAAAGCTGTGCAAACCTGGGAAACTCATGAAACTTTCATAGCCTCATTTTCCTCATCTGTAAAATGTGGATAATAATAGCACCTACCACCCAGGATCATTGTAAGGATCAAAAAGATAACATATAAATACTTTGCAAACCTTAATACTATATAAATGCTATATGTATATATATATATATATAATGTTACATATATGTTATATACAATATATAATATATTTGTGAGTGCGCATGTATATAAAGTATGTTGTTCAGTAGTGTCCAACTCTTCATGACCCTGTGACCACCATACTGTCCATGGGGTTTTCTTGGACAGTGGAGTGGTTTGCCATTTCCTTCTCCAAGGGATTGAGGCAAATAGAGATCAAGTGACCTGCCCAGGGTCACACAGCTAGTAAGTGTCTGAGACTGGATTTGAATTCAAGTCCTCCTGATTCCAGGCTCAGTGCTCTATCCACTGAGCCGTCTAGCTGCCCCAACTTATTGTATATACACACATTATGTATATGCATGGTTATTATTGTTATTGTTATCTGCGAGATGTTGAGAAAATCACGTAGATCACCTTTCTGTTTCAATTTCCTCATAAATGAAGGGGTTGGACTCAATGACCTCTAAGGTCCCTTTCAACTCAAAATTGATGGTCCTATGACCTCATGAATTAGTCATCCATATTTGCAGGTTGGATATGGGAGGCTGTGGCATGGATTTCCTCCTTAATGTGTCTTGTGAATAATTTGTAGTTTATCAGCCCCTTTCTTTAGGTGCCTCAGCACTGCATGCCCCATGAAAATCTGAGCATTAGAGCAATTACCAATTAAAGATAAACCTGACCATATATCAGTCAATCAATAAGCATTAATTAAGTACCTCCTAGGAGGCAAGCATTCCCTGTGCTGGGCCTTGAAGAAAGGGTTACAAAAATGAAATGGTCTTTGTCCTCAAGGAGCATACTGTCTGTTGGGGGAGACCATATGTTCCCACGTGCAAATAAACAGAATAAATACAAGGCCATGTAGTGGAGGGAGTCTTAGCAGCTGGGTACAGAAGGAATGACTTCCTGTAGGACATGGCCTTTGAACTGAACATTGAAGGAAGGCAGCCAAAGAATGACACAAAGACTGGTTCATCACAAATATCAAGATAATTGTTACAAAGGTCGAACTGTTTGAATTTTGTCTGTGTTGCTATTACAGACACACATCTGAGTTCTTTTCTGTCTGTTGTTTGGCTCTGAGCTGTAGGTAGAATTGACATTTTGAAATAAGGCTGCAAGACCACTGGTTGGGGATAGAGTAAAGGGGTTTCTTGAATAGGTACAAATTGAATCCTCGGTAAGGCAGTCAACAAGTTTTTATTGAGCAGAGTTGGGTGACACCATAGTGCATAGAGTGTCCAGCCTGGAGTAAGAAAGCTTCTTCTTCCTGAGGTCAAATCTGGTCTCAGACACTTACCCTGACTATGGGCAACTTACTTAACTCTGTTTGCCTCTGTTTCCTCATCTGTGAAATGAGCTGGAGAAGGAAATGGCAAATCACTCCAATATCTTTGCCAAGAAAATCCCAAAATACATCATGAAGAGTCAGACATGACTGAAAAATGACTAAACAACAAGATATACAAGGTATCCCAAAAAATTGAGTGCAGTTTGAAGCTACTAAGAGCTATGAAGGCTTAAAACTGCACTGTAAGACCTTTGGGTGACCCTATATACAAGATTAATCAACAGAAGGAAGGCATTAATCTTAAGAGGAATTGGGAAATGTTTCTTGCAGAAGGTAGGACTGTAGGGGAGACTTGAAGGAAGCCAACAAGGCCAGGACATAGAGATGGGGAGGGAGATATCCAGGGTTGGGGGATTGGATACCCTTTGAAACCCTTTGCAATTTTCAAATTCTGTAATTCAAAATTACCTGTTGTATATTGTAATGAGCCCCAAATCTTGTTGTGTGTAGGGTTAAGAATGTTCCTGGAGTTATCTACCCTGCACTAAACTGTGCCAATTTCTGAGCTGCATGCACTTATACCCACTTTGCCTTGAGCAAATATGCATAGCTACATTTAATAGACTTTGGGGACTGGGTAGCATTTGTGGGGGTGGCACCTGGAAAATTGGACCTATTTTTAGATGTTTATTTGAAAGAAAAATAAAGCAATAGACTTTGTTATGAAAGACCACAACTGGATTGCTTTGGTAATATGCCCTACATTTCATTTTTAAGCCATATTAAATGCTTCACTTAAACAATGACAACTGTAGTGTCCATTCTGATAATTTAATAGTAAGGAAAAAACCTTTAATCTCGAGCAGCTGGCTTGTTTCTTGCTTTCATTATCAATAGATTTAATATTAAGGGTAAAATACATTTCATTGAAGCATTTTGATTAAAGATGGTGGCTGATTATGTGAGTTTGAAATGAATTTCTTATATTTTCTTATAGTGTGTGTGTGTGTTTTGTGTGTGTGTAAGAACAATTGAGTAAAGAATGAAGTGACTTAATCTTACCTGTGTAGAGATACCAGTGATTAATTACACAGTCTTACTAATGAAGAAGGCAAGGGGTAGCTGCTGATGAAACATTTGGAGCTTTTCGGTAACTGCTTTCACTGGGGTCATCGGTGACAGAGGCATGTGATGACTTCCACCTCTGGGAAAACATTTGCTATCTAAGCCTGGCCAAATGATCTGAAAACTCTATTGATCAGCCAACTATCAACCTTTGGCCAATGAAGGAAGCCGTGGATTCATGTAATAAAGTCACCACAGATTGAGTCAGTTGGTTTTCTTTGTACTACAAACACCCACGGTATAAAATAGATCAATTATTTAATTTTGTAGGGAATAGCCTCTTAGGATAGGCTCAACCAAATGCAGGTACACCTTCATATAAGAAAATTGAATTATTAAAGAAAATACTGAGTTCTGGTTTCTTGGTTTCCATTTCTAGATCATTTGGATGACCCTGGCTGAAGTGCTTACAGGGTAGGAATATTTTTTTCCTGATCTTCAAGGTAAATGAAGGCGACAGTGCTGCCATGGCACTATAAGTATTTAACTTTGTTTCCATTTGGGAAAAAAAAAAACAATTTACTCAGAGTTGTAACTGGGGTAGGAGTGATGGGCTTTGGCCCAGGGGGGCCAAAATTTAAGGGATATCAATTATACTTGCATTACTTTAATAGTGTAGAAGCAAGTTAGCATCTAGCAAGCAAGAGTAATTAGTTTAAATAGGAAGTTGCTACATGGTATCTGAAATTCCTTTCCCGTTCCCCACATCACCTGGTGAAACATTTCCCAGGCCTACCCACCATCTTCTGCTGACCTCAGTACAACAGTGATCTTTTTGTGTCCCAAGGTCTTCACACTCTCCTCACCTTAGCTCAAATGAGTCCAGCATATGTTTCTTGCCACTTATTCCAGGCACAAAGTCAACAAGTCAGCAACAGACATTTATTAAGTGCTTGCTATGTGCCAGGCGCCGTGCCAAGCTCTGGGAATTCAAATACAAGAAGAAATAAAGATCAGCCTCAGACACTTGACACTTAGTAACTGTGTGAACCTGGGCAAGTCACTTAACCCCATTGCCTAGCCAAAAGAAATAAAGACAATCCCTGACCTCAAAAAGCTTATGTTCTAATAAGATGAAGACCATACATAAAAGGAAAATATAAAGTTGAAGGTGAGGAAGGAGAAGGTACCTGGGCCATGGTAAGGAAAATCTGGACAATCTGGAGTGGAGCCCGGAGAGGAATGAAGACATAGCTGACCCAGATTACCAGTTGTTGCTTTGAATTACATTTTTGTCCGGATTTACATAGTCAGCATACTATTAGATAATTTTCTGCCGTGTTTGGAAGAGTCTGGGTAGCCAGTTTGTATGGTCCAGGCAAAAATAGCAAGGGTGTCTCATTGGTTAGAAACAACTCTGTTACTTTGAATAGATGAACATTGTGTGTGTGTGTGTGTGTGTGTGTGTGTGTGTGTGTTTTGGAGAGTACAGGATTCTCCTAAAGCAAATTGAGGCTGGGAGGAACTTTTCAGACTATCTAGTTATAGGAGCACAGGATTTCGACTTGGGCAAGTCCTTAGAGATCACTTACTTCCAACCTGTGCTTTTTACAGGTGAGGAAAGTGCCATCTAAGGCCACACAGAGAGTAAGGGGTCCACCTTTGACTCCAATTCACTGCTCTGTTTCCTATGCCAGACCACATAACACTTTCATTTTACCGATGGGGGAGTTAAAGTCACATGCTGAACAAAGATCCCACAGAAAATTTTTCCAGGGCATGGACTAGAACTCAAGCCTCCTGCCTTTCACACTGCGCTAAGGAATTCATTTTTTCCTTGTGTGTGTAGGGAGGGAGAGAACAGCTTCATAGAGCTCATAAGGAACCCAGAAGTATTCAAGAGCAACCTGACACCATCAGTTCTGTATATTTATAGAGTGATCTTAATTTCTCAAGACAAAAAGCCAAATTTCCTTCTCTTATGCTAACATGTGGTTTGGGGACTTGGAGGAAACCTTTTCTATAGGAAAGCCATAGCCAAAAAGTTAGCTGGTTCTTATTCCCTGTGACTTGGTAAGAGGACCCTTTGAGTAGTGGGACCACCACTGAGATACCTTTCCAAATGGGAGCAATGCTTGGAGCCTGGTGTGGGCCGCTAAGAGGAAACAGCGCCTAGAGATTTGAGGTGTAGTGAAGTACTAGATTTGAAGTCAAGAAGACCACAATTCAAATCCCATCTCAGACACTTATTAGTTGTGTGACCCTGGGCAAGTCTCCTCTTTGTGCCTCAGTTTCTTCACGTGTTAGTATTGTGTGACCAAGACAAAAGTGAAGCCATCCCTCCCATCGAGGACCTTATATTGTGCTGGCAGATGTACATAGGCAGTCTTCTTCTGTTCTTTCCAGTTTAAAAGACATTTGCTGGCTCTGTAATGAGTCCACAAATTAAATTAAAAGGCCTCAGTTTCTGGCTTTCCTATCTAAACTTTGAAGGAAAATGAATAATGTGCCAATATTGTCTTAAGGCTGAAGGGTTCACGGCTTTATCTGACTTTCAGATCTATGAAATTATTTCTGCTAAGTGAGGGACATCCAGTGAGTGTTGGCTGGAGTGGAAGTCAGAAGAGACCTGAGGTCAGGTTGGCACTGCCCCAACACTTCAATAAGTAACTAGCACATGCAAGGCATTGACCATCGGCTAGGCTCTGACTTGTTGCATGTCCCTGCCTGTGTCTGTGAGCCTCAGTTACAAAATGGGGCAAATACTATATGTAGTTCTCACCCCTCAGGGTTGCTGTGTGGAAAGCACTTTGTAAATCTTAAAGTTACAGAAACATTAGCTACTACTGTCACAGGATGGTTTTATTGACTATACACATGAGTCTTCTTTTTCATCTCATCTAGATCTTCAGAGAAACATAAATATTCCTTTTTTCCATTCCTGTCTTGGACTTTAGTCCAATATTTACTGAATAATTGTTACTGAATTAAACAGTTCCATGGGAACGTATTTCTTTATTTTATTGAAGGCAGAACCTCTAAAAATCTTATATATGAATTCAAAAGACAACATACATTCAAATAATTGGCCCAGTGTAGCAGGCCTGAAAATTTATGTTTGATCAGCATCTTATAGATGAGTCCAAGCGTATCATGCATCAGCTATTGTATATGTCTGTGTGTTACCAGCCAACTGGGCTGCATGTTTATGAGTAGTGGCATCCGCTTACTGTAAGTATACTCCTATCAAACCTCGGCATCTGGCAGAGAGCCCTTCTCTGAATTAGGATCCCCCAGAGGGAATGGTGGAGTTCAATTCAATTCAACAAACATTTATTAAGTGTCTACTCTGTGCCAGGCACTGTGCAAGATGCTGGGGACTTAGAGATAAAAATGGGAGATGCTCCCTGCCTTCTAGGAGTGTGCATTCTATTGCGGAGAATCCTGATGGTTGTGGATTTTTTTTTTAAATTTTGCCTATGAAATTCAATCTATATAGTAAAGTCGGAATAGATTATAATTACCACTTAAGATAAACTTCAAAAAGCCCCGCACCCAACTTCTTTCACCATCCTACCCATGTATTTTATACAATAATGCATAATTAGTGTTTATTATAGTGCTTTAAAGTTTATATACATCACTTTGCAAATATTTTATTTTATCCTCACAACAATCCTAGAAGGTCAATGCTATTACTATTCCCACTTTGCAGATGAAGAAGCTGAGGCAAGCTTCAAGGTAAATAAAGGCGACAGTGCTGCCATGGCACTATAAGTATTTAACTGTTTCCATTTGGGAAAAAAAAAACAATTTAGTCAGAGTTGTAACTAGGGTAGGAGTGATGGGCTTTGGCTTGCCTAGGGTCACACAGTTAGTAAGTGTCTGAGACTGAATTTGAACTCGGGTCTACCTTACTCCACGCCCAGTACTCTATCCACTGAGCCACCCAGCTGACCCTCTTTAGAGACTATCTTGTCTAATACGTAGATTTTAATATAATGGAATCAGTTAATAAATATGAAATAAGGTGTATCACACCCGTTGAAGAACATCCCTCCTCTACCTCTTTGGAGGAATATCTATTTCCAGGCTACTGTAAAATCCTTTTCCTTCCTTTCTTCTTTATATTGGCCTGGGGCAGGGGGAGGGATGCAGTTCATTTTGTTTTCTTGGCCTCTAATGATGCATCCAGAATTTTCCATTTTCATTTGTCTAATTCTCAATGGAACAAGATTCCTGAGCAAACCTAACTACAAGTAAAGAGGTGAAGAGGGTTGGCAGTTTCGCCAGATTGAAGGCAATTGAAGAAATTTTGAAAATAATAGAACTGATAATCCAGACAGGATATGTTTTTAAAGTTTCATTGGTGAATAGCTTCTTTTTACATGGGAATCATGGGAAGAGAAACATTGAACTTCATTGATTTAGAGCTGAAAGGAATCTCTGAGGCCTCTAGTTAGATTCCATCATTTTGTAGATGAGGAAGCTGTGCTGCACATATTAAGGCAGTAAATAGAATTTGAACCTAGTCTCCTGACTCCAAATCTAACACGGTGCATCTTCAAAAGGCAAGCTATATGAAGGCCATTTGTTATTTGTAATTGAAAGCTATAACCGAATGAGTATAAAAAAATTAAATTACTTTACCTTTTTGGAGTTTTTAAGTCCCATCATAGCAAAATAAGGGCTGATTGCATTACAAATTCCTGAGGACTATTTTACCTTCCTTGTGCTGGTTAGCACCCTGCCTGTCAGTTTGGTGAAGAAGGATGGGCTAAGTGGAGTGATCCTGTTAGCCCAAAACCCACCTGAATGCTAATCTTATAATGATGGAATATTTCTTAAACTGTTTCTATTCCTCTTCATATGAATTTAGAGTGGAGAGTTTGCAAAGTAATGGGTCTCCTGAGAAATAGCAGATGCTCTTTCTAGGTTAGATTGCACTTAGTTTCTGAATATTCTATATACCCATTTTCTGTAGAGTTTTCCTTATCTGTCAGGTTTCTAAAGTGCCTTTCTTCTCAAGAACCCAGAGCAATTTGTTTCTCTTTATTTCTGAAAGTAAAATTGATTCAAATGAAACAATAAAAATAAATCTTTAACCACGAAGCCCAATCTATCGGAAGTACTTGGCTCCCAGTGAAATGCCCTCATGCTCCCTTGAGATGCCTCTGCCCTGCAACAGCACTTCTGAATGGCAGGCTTTTCATCTTTGGCATTCGTCTTCTCTCTCTTCAGGCACTGCCTAAATCTGTTAGCTTTTAGGTCCTGATATCTGTTTATCCCTTTGTCAAGTTATTGCCTGGGGCCAAGGGGGGAGATTGGAAGCTGTCTAATTTCATATTTTTTACATTAACCAAATTCACCTAGATATTTCCATGATGGCTGTATATTAAGAAATTTAATCAAAGATGGGTTATTATCGTAGCTAGAGCATTACTTCATGGCTCTTGCTGAAGTCTAAGGACCACATACTCATCTTTTTAAAAAAATGATTGTTTTTTTAAATACTTAAATATCAAATAAAATAGACATTTCCATTTACACGATTTAACATAAGACTATACATGAAACAAAGATCTCTACTATTTTCACTTTTAAATACATGATAAATTCAGCATGAAACTTTCAAAGCTGTCCTATTTCTCTGGGATTCTTTCTGGCCTTTGTTCTGTTCCCCTTGTCCATTTTTTTAAAAGAGACTTTGAAGATCTACTTTTCCAGAGGGAGCAGAAGCGCTGACAAATAGTATCACTTTTGGTCACAAGGCATCAGGGGCCCTTCCAGGGTTAGAACAAAAGTGTTGACCAGGAGAACAGTGACCACACCTCTCCCAGCTCACACTACCTTGGGAACACTGAAAACTTTGAAACCCCAGAACTAGCTTTGAAAACAGCAGTGCAAAAAATATTGAAACTTGAGACAATGCCCTGCCTCATCCCCCACATAGTGGGAACAGAGCTCAACTTTTTTTTTTTTAAGGGGAAATTATTTTTTAATTAATTTATTTCGATTTATCAACCATCACTTCCATATGCTTTTGAGTTTAAAATTGTTTTCCCCCTAACAGAGCTCAACTTTAACATAGAGTTCAAAATTAAGAAATAGACTGAGAAAATGAATAAACAACAACATAATAACTGAACCATAAAAAGCTACTATGGCGATAGGGAAGACCAAGGTACAAATGCAGAAGACAATAAAGTCAAAATAGCTACAAGTAAAGCTCAAAGAAAAATATGAATTGGACGCAAGCCCAACAAAAATCCCTAAAAGAATGAAAAAATTATTTTCAAAATAAAAAAAAAGAGTGGTAGAGGAAAACTTTTGTTAATCTTTTTATTTTCAGAATTTCTGCTTTGGTGTTTATTGGACTTCTTTTTGATTTGTTGCATTTCTTTGTTAAAAAAATACTTGCCCAATGCATTTGTATGTTCTTTCTCTTTTTGTTGTCAACAAAAACATATAGAGATAATTTTTTTCTTCTAAGGATGGCTGTAGCTATATCCCATAAGTTTTGATATATTCTCTCTCCCCTTTTTTCATTTCCTTTGATGAAATTTTGTATTGGTTCCACGATTTTTCTCTGACTTACCAATTCTTTATCATTAAATTATTTAGTCTCCAATTAATTTTTCATCCTTTCTTGAAAGGTATGTATATATATGCATATATTTGCATATATGTTTACATTATAGTCAGCAAAAGATTTATTTATTATTTCTGCTTTTGTGCATTTGCTTATGAGGTTTTTATGCACAATTCATGCTCAGTTGTTATAGAAGTGTCATACACAACTGAGATATATGTAAACTCCTTTCTGTTCCACTTTAGTAATCATCAGAGAGCTATAATCTCTAATTTTTGTAAAGTTCTGTTCAAGTCCATTATTCCTGGTTTTTGTAAGATTAGTCTGTGTGTTCAAGGGGTATCTTGAATTCCCTACTTATATAGTTTTGTTGTTTATTTCTCTCTGCAATTTGATTAACTTTTCCTTTAAGTATTTAGATGGTACTCATTTGGTGCATATATATGGAGTATTATATTATAATTAACATAGCACAGTGCCTGGCATATAATAGGTACTTAACAAATGTTTATTGACTGAGTTATTGATGGACATATCAATTTTTAAAAATGTCTGGTGCCTTTAAACAGTGTAATTTCCCTGCTTAACTCTTTGCATTAAGTCTATTTTTACTGTTTCCTTGTCTGAAAGCCTGATTGCTACCCTTGACTTTTTTAGTTATCCTGAGGTTTTTTTCCAGTCATAATTTTTAATCCCTGTGAATTGCTATGTGTCAAATGAATTTCTTGTCAACAACATATTGTTGAATTCTGCTTTCTATTCCATTCAGCTATCTTTTTCTATTTTATAGATTAATCTTTTACATTCATAGTCATGGTTATGACTCTGAATTGTGTCATTCTCTCCTTCCTGTCCTCTTGTCCTTTTTTTCTTTCTTTGCCCACTCCCTCTCTTTATAAAGAAGTAAATTCTGAAAAAAAGTTTACTTAGCACTGATATCTATAACTGAAGCAAGATGTTTCCCTTCTTTTCTCACCCTACCCCCAATCATAGGTTTTTATTCTTTCTTTCCTTTTAACATCTCCTTCAAATTCCATCCAGTGAGGTTAGAGGGTTTTTTTTCCGTTTAAAATTATTTCCTTACCTATCCTGCCCTCCTTCTTAAACTCCATCTCCCCAGTCTTCCCTCTCCCATTTCCCTGTTAAAATTAGTGTATTTCTCTATCATGCTCATTATACGTGAATGTGTGAGTATGTTAGAGTATGTTAAGTCTTCCTTCTCTAGTTCATATGATAATGAAGTTTGGAAGATGTCCACGCCCTCTATTTTGGTACACTCTTCAATTCATGTAGCCCTATTATCTCCCATTCCTCCTCCTTTGCTCTCCAGTATATTTTCCTATTGCTCTTATTTCCTTTTCCCCAAATCATTAAAACAAAGCAGGATCAACCCCAGGCCCTCTGCCTGTCTTATTTAGCTTTTTCTATGACCCTTGAAGGCATGGAGTTCTGAGAGGATATTTACTTTCTTTTCCTTTAGAATATAAACAGTTTATCATCACATAGTCCATTTCAATTGATCAAAGCTATTTAAATACCTCTCTCTGTTTCTCTTGACCCCTGCATTTGTATTTAAAAGATTCTGATCAGGTCTGGCCTTTTCTTCAGGAATGCTTGGAAGTACATTATTTCATTAGTGGTCTATTTTTTCCCCTTTTGGATTAGGCTCAGTTTTGTTGGACAGATTGTTCTAGATTACAAGCTTTCTTCTTTGACTTTTTAGACTATTGCATTCCAATGTTCCTTTCCTTTACTCTGTGATCCTGACTATAGATGCTTAGTATTTCAACTCTTTCTTTTTTGGCTGCTTGCACATTTTTCTTTGACCAGAAAGCCCTGGATTTTGGCTTTGACAGTCTTGGGGATTGGGGGTTTCTTTCTGGAGGTGACCACTGGATTCTTTCTGTTTCCTCACTCTTCTTCCCTCTAAGCACACACAATCACAGATCACTTCAATGGAGAATGCTGATGGCTCTACTTGAAATAGAATCTCAGAGCCTGTCTAGTCCAAACCCAGATCTGAACAAGAATTCTGGCTCCAATATAACCAACCAGTGGTCATCCAGCCTTTGCTTGAAAATCCCTGATAAACTGAAATTTACTACCTCCCCTAATAGCCCATTCTCCCATTCAACATATTAGGAAGTTTTGCCCCATATCAAGCCCAAGTTTAGCTCTCTGACATTTGATTAATTGCTTTTGGTTTTGCAATGTGAGACCAAGGAGAACAAGTTGAAATCCTTTCACACAGGACAGCCTTCAGACACTTAAAGACAGTGATCACATCCCTGCCTCCTACCCCAAATGTTCTTTATTACAAACAAAACATTCCTAGTTTCTTCAACTGACATTCCTATGGCAGGATCACCAGACCCCTTGCCACCCTGTTCACTTTCCTATTCTCTAAGTTCTATTTAACATGCTACGTTCCAGATAAATTCTCGACCAGGGCAAAATACAACAAAACTGTCATGCCTCTCATTCCTGATATTACACCTCTTGTAATTCATCCAATGGTCCCATAGCTGACTTTGCTTCAATATCTTCACATATATATATATGTATATATATATATATATATAAAACTGTTGATTCATAGTGACACATGTCCACTAAGATCCTGAGATATTTTTCATGTGAACTGTTATACAGTCAAACCGTTGGATGTTATTTGGGGGGTGTTACCAGTGGCATTCTGGTAAATATTTAATAAACAGTTCTTTAGGAAAAATGCATATACAACACATTTTAAAGTTTAATTTACTTTATTAACATTTTCTCCATCATATTCTTAAATCTAAATTGCATTTATTCCCTTTATTTTTATTCCATATGTACTTATATATGTATTTGTTACGTCTGATGAATTGTTAGCTCCTTGACAGGGAAGATTTTTATTCTTTGTGATGGTATCCTAGGTGCTTAGTATAGTGCTTGGTACATAGTAGGCATTTAATTATTGCTTCTTGATTGACACAGTGAAGAGATGAATATAGCTTCAAGGTTGAGAACCTACAAGGTTAGACAGTTGGTGGTACCCAGCACAGAAACAGAGAAATTCAGAGTGGAGGAGCAGAGAAAGTTGAGGGACCTAAGAGTTTTGCTTTGGACATGTTAAAGTTAAGATATCTGTAGGACATCTAGGTGTACATGCTGTAAGCACAATGAGGAAATGGAAGAAATACAACTGCTACATTCAAAATTTACAGAAGGGGATTTACCATGGACAAGGCGGGACTGTGGAGACATTTTATAGTGAGCCACACCATTTGCCATCCAGGCTTTTCTGTAGTCACAGCCTCCAAAATGCTATAGTTCATCCAAGCAGATGGCAAAGCACTGGGCTCAGAGCGTTGGCTGCTTAGCTATGGAACGTCCTGGCTGTCCAGATTGTGCGTGGACCTACAGACGGGGCCATTTTCCATGAATGGCAGCTTCACCAGAGAGTATGTAAGTCCTTGTGTTGCTAGGGCACGTGCAAACGCTCCTTCATTTTCAGTGTGAGTGGTTCATATTTAGAAACTGAGAGGCTGCTGCTGTTTCTTCCTCACTGCTGATCTGTCAGTGTAGCTATGATATAATGCTTCTGTTCCCCAGAATGCTTGGAGTCGGAGATAGGAGGGAAGTGGCATGGTTTGGATGTTGTGGGTTGTCTCAGCTAGAGCAAGGATTCTTAGCTATTTTTGTGTCATGGACCACTTTTGCAGTCAGTCTGGTGAAGTCTGTGAATCTTTCCTCTGAATAAATCAGTCAATAAATAATTACTCAGCACCTACTATGTGCTAGGTATTGTGCTAAGTGCTGGGGATAGAGTCAAGAGTCCCTGCCCTCAAGGAGCTTACAATTTTAAATGCAAAAAATGCATAAAATTATAAAGGAAACCGATTATATAAAATTGGTTTTCAAGATTTTTTTTTTTAAAGTTAATGATTCCCAGGTTAAGAGCCCCTGAGCTAGAGGAAAGAGGGTGGTTTGTCCCCTGGTGCAGTCTGCCCTCCCCTTCTCATGGGTCTGTAGACATTGCTTCATCGTATTTGGTTTAGTGTTCACATGAAAACCCCATTTTAACAGTTCAGTTATGCCTTTGCTCCCAGCTGCCCCACTCCGACAAGCTGAAGGAGCTGGTGACATGGTGGTAAAATGGCCAGACTGCAGCTTCCTGAGAGGTAACATAAGAATTGAAGGCTCTTGAAGTCATGCATGTAAGAGCCACGAGGTGGCGCCACAGTGCACAGAGCTCCAGGTCTGCAATCATGAAGATTCATCTTCCTGAGTTCAAATCTGGCCTCAGGCACTTACTGGCTGTGTGACCTTGGGCGAGTCATTTAACCCTGTTTGCCTCAGTTTCCTCATCTGTAAAATGAGCTGGAGAAGGAAACGGCAAACCACTCCAGCATCTTTTCCAAGAAAACTCCAAATGGGTCACAAAGAGTCAGACACAACTGAACAACAAGGTCATGCCCTGTGAGGATCAATGGAAACAATAGAACATACTTAATTTAGAGATCATAGGATTATAGGTTTTTAATTGAAAGGTACCTTAAAGGCTAGCAAGTTAGTTCTTTCATTTTGCAGGTGAGTTCAGGGTGACAGGAGCAGTTAGGGGGCAGAAGTGGAATTCCAGCTGGGGTTCTCTGACTCTGAATCCTTTACACTTCCCACGTACCTCCCTCCATTTCTAGAGAAGGAGACTCAGGGAATCCTAGGTTTATAGCTCTAGTCCAGAGCCCTCTAGTCCAGAGGTGTGAAACTTCCAGAGCAAAGTGCCCAGATTAGGAAATGTTTAACAAAATTAATGAAAATACAACAACACAGATAATGTTAATTTGTGGCTTTCTTAGTCAATATGCAGCCTTCAGGGAATGGTTTCTGAATCTGACCATCCCTAATCTAGTTCAGTTCCCTCCTTTTACAGATGAGAAAACCGAAGCCCCAGAGAGGCCGAATAATTTCTCCAGGGTCATGCAGATAAGTGGCAGAGACAGGATTTGAACTCAGGTCCTTTGACTCAAAATACAATGTGCTTTTTATATACCATGGTGCTCTCTTCAGATATCTGAAAACTCTCACAAGGAAGAAGGGATCAGATTTTTTCTACTTGGTCCTAGACAACAGAACAATAAACAAAGGATAGAAGCTGCTGAGAGTCAAGTTGCTAAATTGTGCAGATACAAAGAAAGGCAAAAATATGGTGCCTGCTGTCAAGGAGAATCCTCATTTATACATCATACCGTCATGAATCTACTGACCTCTGCTTATCTGAAAATGTGCTGATTGGCCCTGCCCAAATACCAACAAATATTTTTTCTTCGGTCATTTTTCAGTCGTGTCTGACTTCTTGACCCCATTTGGGGTTTTCTTGGCAAAGACATTGGAGTGGTTTGCCATTTCCTTCTCCAGCTCATTTTACAGATGAGGCAACTGAGTAAGAGTTAAGTGACTTGCCCAGGGTCACACAGCTAATGATTGAGACCAGATTTGAACTCATAAAGATGCGTCTTCCTGACTTCAGGTCCAGCACTCTATCCGCTGTGCCACCTAGCTGCCCAGCAAATATTTTTGCTCTGACAAAGAACAGTAGAATCAACAAGCCCTTCCTAAGTAGGCATGAGCTCACTGACTGACATCCCCCAAGCTTGCTAACTCCTAGGTTGAGTTTATTCTGATTATCAGAGTTCAGGTCACTTATTTGAATCACCAATAGTTTTCTCCAAGTGTGTTGACATTGAGAACTCAAAGTTGTTTTCTCTTGCTTGGGCAAAGCTGTCTGCAAATGAGCAATGCCATCCATCTCTGTTAGTTGGTTCTGTATTTTGGTTTCTGTGCCACATTTGTGATATATTTGTCCTTGGAGTCACAATTGTGGGCATGCTAGCCTGCAAGAGGCAGGTTTGCAGAGACTCTGCTCATCACTGCAAATGGGATTTCCTCTAACTCAGCTCCCCTTTCTCCAAAGCCTGCTTGGCAGCGTATTTTGCCTGCTGCTTTTATGTCCCACCTGTTCCCATGATTGATTTTCCAGGGCTTCACATTATCCTTCCAGGGAGTGGAGTTTTTGTTGCTGTCGTTGTTTTTTAAATCATTGTGGCTTTATACATCACCATAAACTTTGATATCCAGATGTGTCTATTTCCCCCCATGACCACAGAAAACAAAACTAAATGAGCTTTGGTTTGATGCTGCTGAAGTGATTACACTTAATTAGCTTAGACTACAACCATTCTTTTATACATTTTTAGCATGGCCAAAGTTTGATGTCTGTGATATCTATCTTGGACTGCTTATGGCAACCTTCCCTCTCAAAATAGACAGTTTATTCTTATGAGAGAAGGGTAGTGTAGCTTAGTGGTTGCCATGCTACACTTGGAGGTGGGAAGACCTGGGTTCAGATAACAAGTCAGACACTCCCTGTGTGCTCATGGGCAAATCACTGGGTCCATTGTTGCATGTAGTAATACCTCAAGTATCTACCTCACAGGATTGTGGGAAGGATTGAATGAGACAATAAATGTAAGGCTCATTTCAGCCGTTTAGTGATATGTAAATGTGTCATTATTATTACTCAGTTTCCCAGAATGACTTTTTCACCTCAAAGTTGGAAAGATATAGTACAAGCCATAATGAATAGGAATCCCTTTATGGAACATCCCAGAGAAGTGGGCATCCAGACTTTGCTCACACACCTCCCAGGAGGACAAACTCATCACTTTCTGAGCCATCCCATTCTACTTGGGGTCAGTTCTAGTTGTTGGGAAGTTATTCCTTCCCATCAAGCCTAAATCTGACTCATTGTAGCTTCTACTTATTGCTCTAAGTTTCTCTTTATTTATGCACCATTTGAGAGCCTGTGACTTCTTTGACAGAATACCTTAATGGCTTTCAAGTATCTTCCATTAATATGGATTCCCGACACTGGGCAGCAGCAGTGGCTTGATATATGTAGTTACAGTACCATAGTCTTTGATAGCCGGTTGCCAATTTGTAATATGTCATTGACTTCCTCTGCCAGAGAACCAGTAATTCACTGGGTATGTAGTCACTTGGAGTGGGCCAGCTATGTACATCAAAGGTCTGAATGACTGGTGAAGAGGGTCACATTTTTCCTGTGACAGTGTACCTGAAACAGCTTCTCTCTCTCAAACCCTCTTGTCAGTATTTTAGGTCCACTTTATCATCAAGCATCACTACATCATCATTAACAAATATTTATTATGGAACTGTAATTGGTAAGACACTGAGGCATATAAAAGTCTCTTTCCCAACACTCTTTGGGTTTAAAGTTTAGTTTGGGTGATAAGAGAAACACATTAAAAAAGTAACATAATATAGCCTAGGCTAAGCATTGAATAAAAGATAAAACACCATAGGTACAGGATTTGAGAGACTGTAGAGGTCAAGACGCCTCAGAGGAGCTGGACCTTGAAGCATGGGGAAGACTTAGAACAAGGTTTTTCAAACCATGGTCCCTGGGGCTTTATGGTATATTTTTCCAAGTGGAAAGGGTTAAAAGAACAGACATAAACATAGACTATCATCATTTCATAAGAAGATTGAATTGATTTAATAAACTAGTTGCCACAACAAGAAGACAAAAAAGCCTAGAAACTGTCCTTGCCAGGAAATACTTGAGTCCCTTGCCAAGTGGAAAGACGTGGCAGCCAAAGGCAATTCTGGTTTAAGGTATAAACTTGGTTGTAAAATCTTATGATAGAGGATGGTAGAAAATTAAAAGAAGCATTACCTCATAAAAGACCAAGAAGCTATGAAGAGAAACAAGGTTAAAGCATTCTTGATGAGAAACCCAACTAAAGTAAAGTCACGCTCTGAAGACATTTAGGGATGAAACTGGAAGGACAAACATGAAAAATGGGAAAGATCTGCAAATGTATTTATAACTAACTACTTTTCACTATTAAAGAGAATGGAACAATTACATTTGGACTCTGTCATCACAGACCTCAATGAGTCAGTAGAAATTGTACTAAGGAAAACAGCAATGGGAAAAACAGCAGGACTAGACCAAATATATACAGAAGACGTCAGTGCTGGATGCGAAACAACTTTGAAGACATTGAAGGATTGATTCTTTTGTAAAAATAGATTTTTATTGATATCTTTTCTTATTAAGTCACCTAGATTTTCCCCTATAGCCTTCCTTCTACCCTCTATGATAGAGTCACCCCTTTTAACAAATACATTTCTTAAAAAAGAAAAGAAGATGGAGAGTAAAAACCTGCAAACCTGATCAGCACATTGAAAACATCTGACATTCTGGGAAGTTTTCTGCACTTGTGGATATTCCACCTCTGCAAAGGAACAATGGAGCTATCTTCTCATATCTCTTCATTGAGGTCAATCTTATTCCTTGTAATGTCACAGTATTCATGTTTAATTGTTTCATGGTTGTTCTTTCCATTTACAATGTAGTCATTAGATGCACTATTTTTCTAGCTCTGCTTACATCACTTTGCATGGGTTCATGCGAGTCTTTCTGTGCTATACTCTATTCATCACATTTTTTGTTTCTTACAGAAGTAATATTCCATTACATTCAGGTATCATAGGTTGGTTAGCCACTTCCAAATTGATAGGCTTCTACTTATTTGTATATGGAGCCTTTATTTTTGTCAACAGCCTCCTTGGGGTGTGTATCTAGCAGTGGACCTCTGGGTCAAATGAACATTTGATCCTTAAGATGTTTAAAAGAGACAAGACCATACAAGGCTTGGAAAACATCATGGGCCTTTTTGTTAATGATACCACCAATACCACCAAACAATAGCAGAGAATATTAATGGTTATCATGCCATAAACTACTTTCCCATCTTAACAAAATTTTTATGAGAGTAATCTATACATGTATCGAGGTCATTGTTGATAAAGATATTAGGAAGGGCAGGATTTCCAAAGTTATATTCTAAAATAGACTATGCCTTTATAGCCACATATTTGATGGAAAGATATAAAGACTATAAATTATCACTTTTTATTGAGTATATTTAAAAAACACACACCAGATTTGGTAAGGGCAACAGACAATTAATAGACATACTTCTCTGTCTCGTGTGCAAATCTCCTGTGAAAAAAACATTAGATTCTTTGCAAAATGTGACTATATAAATAACTTTGTTCAATGACCCTCTGATTATTAATTTAAAACTAGGTATAAAACTAGGCTGTGTATATTTGGCAAAAATATATATGCTACTACAATGGGAGCTCTCCAGTATAGATTCCAAATGGAAGAGGGATTTCCTGTAAATGGTAAGGTCCTCCATATGCTCCTAGTTGTGGATGACATTGTACTGATTGCATCAAGTCCTGGAATATGTAGACTTTTAAATGAGATCCATAATCACTCAAAAGAATTCAGTGTAACTATGCATGTTGGAAAAAGCAAATGGATGACTTATCTAGACTATGATATGAAGTCAGATGGACAACACATGGGACTGGTCCATCTGTGCATCTGTGGAACACAGCCAGATCTAGAACGGAATGGAAAGAAGAGAACTGACGAGATTGCTCTGGGAGAAATTGTATGGTTCTTTTAATAACTTCAAATTTCTTCCTGAAACAAAGACCTGCCTTTTTAATAACACTTTTCTTTTCTCAAGTGATTCTACATGGCTGCTAGTTACAGAGTGCCATTGAAGTTTGCAAGTTGAGTTAGTTTGACACTCAAGAAAACTGGCATCAATTCTGGAGCTACCATTGATAAACCTGAAATTGTACTTAGTGAACCAGGTGTCCAAGCATCTTTGAGGAAGGGACCTGCAATTCTGCCTATGATTTCCTCAACAGTTTATCAAGGGTTTGTTGATCTTATTAAATATTTGTACTTTCTCTGCCACAGCTGATGTACTTCAGGAAAAATTTATAGTTTAATAAAAGAACTGTCTATAGCTATAGACCTTCCCACAAGTAAGGAGTGATGACATAAATGTACAGTTAAGAAAGTCTGATTATGCCATAGCAACCAAGGACAACTTTGAAAATCTCCCTTTTCCTTTTGTAGACATATGTGGGTTGTCATTGTTTTTAATCTTTAGTGTGTTTACAAATATATTCTAGAAAGGTAAAGTGAAATTTTGAATTAATATCTTTCTGTTCTATTAATGAAAACAATTTAACACTACATTCTCTATATTGGCTTGCACATTGAAAGTATTCGTGAGTGACTACATGAGTCAGAAATGTAGAACTATTTTATTAAAAATAAGAAACTAGCATTTGAGAGAAGTCCAGATTTGAATAGGGGATGAAGGACTGTGGTGAGAGCCAGATTGTGGGGGCTGAGGAGTTTGGACTGTATTCCCTAGGTACTGGAACAGTTGGGGTGGGGGTGGGGACAGGGAAGACATGTGAAGTGTGAAGAAGAGTGATATCAGAGACCTTGCCCAACCCTTAGGAAAAAAAATAACAAGTAATAAGAAAGATGTCTTTAGCAGGGCACTGTAGAAAGTGTACTGTACTTCAGAGTTAGATGTCCTGGCTTCAAATTTCCATTATCTTATTTATTATAACTCTATAACCTTGCTGGATCCCAGCATCCTTTTCTGTAAATTGTGGTTGTAGTAAATTGTGGTTTAACTTCCTTTAAAGCATTTCTCAAGGGACTCCTCCTATAGGAAAATTTTGGTGATTCTTCCCTCAACCCCAACCTCTTGCCATCCCCAGGTGTTATGGCTTTCTCCCTCTGGATATTACTTTGAATAAACCATATTCATTCATCTATGCATACATAACTCTTGAGTGGAAGGCGAGCTCCTTTAAGGAAGAGACTATTTGATTTTTGTCTTTGTATTCTAAAGACTTGGCAAAATGTCTTGTATATAGTAGGTTACCTGCTTCTTGACCATCAGCTCCAGACTCTAACGTTTCCACTACATCCTTCATCCCTGCCTCTTCCTCATTAGCTACTCAGACTTTGCCTTTGGAGTGACCATTGGCTCTGATAGATAAGCTTTTGCCTCTTCTTACCTACAACCAAGTCTCCACCTCTCTTTTTGGACCAAGCTGACACATGCCTAACTTCACACCCCATTATCTCCCTTACTGAAATGTGAGGACATTGGCTGTTTGTCTTGCTTCCATTTGTATCTCAAGCATTTAGTATGGTGACTGAAACATAGCACTTAATAAAAGCTTTATCTATCTCACTAGGTGCTTAATAATTAATAACAACAATAATTGTTAGCATTTATATAGCACTTTGAGGTTTGAAAAGCCTTTATAAATATTATCGCTCTTTATCCTCACAATAACTGTGGAAGATACACGCCATTATTATCCCTGTTTCACAGATGAGGAAACAGAAATAGATGTAGAGTGATTTGCCCAGGGTCACATAGATAGTAAGTATCCAAGGCTGGATTTGAACTCAGCTCTTCCTGACTCCAGGTCCAGTGCTAAATCCACTGAGCTACTTAGCTGACTCATAGATAAATGTTCATTAAATAGAATGGAATTGGATAATTAGTTGCCACCATCGAATTTCTCCCTTTTCATTAATGTTATCAATCAGCATGTATTTGCTATCACACAAAGACAAGAGCCCATGCCCTCATCTTCACAGAAGCCTGTTTTCCTGCTTTCTAGGGTTGCTTTTCAGCAGAGGCATATGACTATTTCTGCCTCTTCATTTTCAGCAACTTGTTTCAACGTGGAAAAAAAGAGCCACGTTGATATTTTCAGAAATGGGTTAATTCTGCATTATGACTCACCAGCAAAGAATCCAAGGGAAATCAGGTGTTTATCTTGCTGAAGAACCTCCCCCTTTCTCCACTTTTCTGAGCTGCATTTCTTCTTCACCAGGCAGCACAGTCTTGGGTGGCAGGGGAACGAGCCTAAGCTAGACATTTTGTAACCTTAAGATAGCATTGGAGGGCAATGCAAATGGCAGAAACCCCGGTCTCTCAATGCAAGTTGGTAATATTCGTGGCGATTCAACTTCAATGAAGAGAGATTTCTAAGATGGAGCAATTCCACTTTATCTATTAAACCTCACATTGACCAGTTCTTCATTAAATGTAGGTCTTAAACAGGGCAATTGAATCTAAGATATCAGACATGTTTGAATTACGAAGATCGACTGTTACAGTGTTGGCCTTAGGCATGGGATAAAAGGACCTGAATTTAATATTCCCCCAGAAAACAATATAAGAAGCAGTAATTGGCAGCATCTGGAAGATACCATCTTGAAGAGAAAAAATGGCTAAGACAGAGCTATTGGAGAGTACGTTTAATGAGGATGCACTAAATCTCAGTTCGCAAAAATCCTATAGACCTCTCTACGAGCTGACCCTGAAACAAAAGTGGTAGCAGACCTTTTTGTTTCTCATTTTCTTCTTCAAAATGGAAAATTTACAGCTGGCCGATTAGTGCCTGGAAGTATGAATAATAATGCAGAAAACAGGCATTTGATTTGTTTCCATTTTTTGTTGTACCTTGCCTAGACCTGCGCTACGCTAGGCTGACCTAACCTGACCTAGATGAAGATCTCATATAAAAGGAACAGCAAGTTGTATGTAATAGATTTGTAGTTTCATGTACAATCATCTTCCCCCCACTCCCACTCCACTGTGTTATGGAATTGCTTGTTTCATTAAGTTCAGAATAAAATAAAATTTAAAAATAAGAAAGGTACCTAGGTTTGAGCATACATGTCAAGTGATATATCATCTTCCTCCCATAGTTAGTAATGACTCAAAATACAGAAACAAAATGCTTAGGATTTGGGAGCGGGCTTAGAGTCAGGGACATGATCCTAGGTGACATGGTTAGCCTGCAGAAGACATGGGAAAAAGCAGAATTCTCTGTGGGACAGAATTAACAGAAGCATCTCAGAAAAAAAATAGAAAGCCATTTTAGCTGTCTTTAAGTATCTGAAGGGCTCTCCAGTGGAAGGGATACTGGATTTATTCTGTTTGGCCCCAGGGGGTCCAGAGGTAGAAGGTGCAAGGAAGCAAATGTAAGCTTGGTCTTAGGCAATTAAAACTGTCCTGAGGAATGGGCTGCTTTAAGAGGTGGGAGGTTCCCTTTGATTGGAGGCCTTCAGCAGAGGCTGGACAACCTCTCTTTGGCAGTTGATATTCTTTCTAGATATGGATTTGACTACATGTTTAGCCCCTTCTAACTCTGAAATTCTAAAATTCTGTGATTCTGTGTTCATTTTCCTGACCCATTTGGGATTACTTTAAAGGCATAAGTACTGACATTTTCCAATAGGAAAAAAAGTTTCTACTGCCATATGTGGTCCACTTATTCCTATTCCTCCTCCCTCTTCCCACCCCTAAAATAAATACTCAGATGAGCCATTCGGAGTTTACAACTTCCTGATGGGATTGCCTGGACAGATTTGATGGAACAGGAGATCCCTTCCAGAGGACAGATTTCTTTTAGTTTACTTAAACTTAACCTTAATCAACAACAGTGGGAAGTTCAGAGACTTACTGATCCTTCTTGAGATAAAGGGGTAAAGCTATAGGAAAAATGGAATCAGGAAAGGGGGAACACCATTTGCCCTTTGCTCTCCAGAGGAAAAAAGAAAATAAAAAGAAGGACAAAGGGACAGAGAAAGAAGGAGAGAGGTGAGCAGAGGGGGAGAGAGGGATGAGACAGAAGGGAGGAAAAGGACATTGAGAAGAAGAAAGGAAGAGAGAAAAGGAGAGGAAGGAAAGATAGAGGGAGAGAATGGGTTAGGGAGGAGAGGGGCAGGGAGGGCTCTTTGCCTGTCTATTTATAATAACTTTTTATTTCAATAATACTGGAAGGTTTGCAGGTTCTTTCCTTATAGCGACACTTTGGGTAGGCAGTAAAGCATTATTATCTCCATTTCACATGCAAGCTAATCTGACAGTCTAGGAATCAGAGGGAATTTGACCTGTTTACACAGCGAATAAGCATCAGAGTCAGGATTCAAATCTTGATGTCTTGACTCCAACTGCCTGCACTTTCCTTGGGTCACTGCTTCTTATTCATTAGTGTTTGTGAATTCACTTCAATTCAATCTAACCCAACAAGTATCTTGTAGCACTTTATATGTGCTAGGCACTGGGGGAACAAAGACAAAAAGGAAACAGTGCCTCCCCTCAAGGTGCTTCCATTTTACTGATTCTGTAATACAAGTGTGGAGAGATGATCCTAACACAGAGATGAGCTTAATCCTGAGAGAGAACAATTAAGACAGAAAAAAAAGCGAGAGTCAAATGACCAGGGCTGAAGACCTGACTCTGTCGCTTGCTTGCTGTGCAAATTCTTTTATCTTTGTTGGGTTTTTCCATCTATAGAATGGGGATGATATTTATCCTACCTACCTCCTTGGGTTGTGAGGAAACCACTTTAAAAACTGTCACTCTCCATGGGTTTATCCTGGCCATCTTCTTACCATATTTCCTACTACTGTGCCCATTGGACCAAAGAGCATACTCTAGGGGATTTCACATTTGGAACTGTGACCCCTGCCCAGGGGCCCTCACTATTGGGGCTGGTGAGTACACTCCATGGCGCTCTCTATCTAATGACCCCAGCCATGCTTTATTTTACATGCTGGCCTTCTATCTTTTTCACCTGCATTACCATTGACCTTACGCATCTCCTCATTTTTCCATCTCTGGAACCACAGTCAAATCAATACTGCTATCCATTGCTCCTGGAAAGGATATGTCAGTCCTCTCTTCTGTGGTTTCACTCATCTTCCCTGTCACTTTCTAAACCAAGATATCCCTCCCTGGCTACCTCTCTCCTATATGTAATGATTTCCTCTTCCAGAATAGAAGTTCATTGAGGAGAAGAACTTTTTACTTTTTGTTTGAATTTCTATCCCTTGCTTTTAACATGGTGGTTGACACATAATAAACACTTAATTGCCTTTTTTCATTCAGCTATTTCATTCACTAATCTATAAATATATAAATTATAATACTATGTAGATCCATCAATATATTTACAAATGGAAACTATTGTTATTCTTGGAAATATTTATATTTTTGCAATGTTTCTGTATGTGTTCCCCCCTTAAGAGTTTTAAGTGTTTTGGGGAAATGTTGGTTCTTAAAAAGAAACAATTTCTCTTTTTCTCTCTCTTCTACTTCTGACTCTCTTGGTACTTTGCTCTGTTTAGTTTGCCTTGGGGATGGTGGCGATTAAATCTTCCCAGGTCTTGCAGCAGGAATGGTTTTCCTGCTAGGTTTTGCTGCCTTAATTTTTCCCCCAGTGAGTCCAAGGGGTCAGACATAGTCTGGGGCAACACTTAAAGAGTGAAGCCTGAAAAAACAATTGAATTAGTTGTTTTGGACCTTTCTCCTTTTCCCATTAAAATGATGTGGGATGGGGGTCAAGATGTGTTTAAAATTGATTTATTGGGTTGAAAAAAATGCAACCAAGGCCAAGAGGAAATGCCTCATGGTCATGCAGTTGCTAAGTTACACCCCAATGGGGAGTTTACAAGGATGCCCAGGGAGAACTAGACTGAGAGCACCCTAAGAACTATATGTTGTTAACTTGGCCTCATAGAAGGTATTTGAAAAATTCACTGTGTTCATTGGCAAAATTCATTCTATTATAATTCTGTGGAAATTAAAAGCACAAAGACATACCGGTCATGGCTATTACAATAAATATTTTTCATCATAACTGTTTATACCAGGGGTTGTTAATCTGGGGTGTGATTTTTTTCTTTTAAATAACAGTGCTTCAATAGAATTAGTTTCCTTTGTAATCCTGGGCATTTGATTTTCTGCATTTAAAAATAGGTTTCTGAGAAGCAAGGGTATAGGCTTCCCTTGACTGACTATCTGGAAGGTCTAGGACACATAACAGGGAAAGCCCTTGGTTTTTAGATAGTCTTTACTTTTCCCCTCCTCTGATTACTTAGACTGTATCTCTGGCCAAGTCACTTACCTGATGTGTTTCATAGAACACCTTAGTACTTACCGTCCCTTCCTTCACTTCCTTGTGTGGATGAGACCTCAGTCTCTTCTGTCTAAGACAGAAGTGATTCACACTCGTGTGTGTGTGTGTGTGTGTGTGTGTGTGTGTGTCTCAGGGGGGAGGAGAGGGAAAGGGAAGGAGGGAGGGAGAAGGAGGAAGAGGGGAGAGAGTGAGCACTCAACCTGACAGAGGTCATAATTTTTAAATTGGATGGGACCTTAGAAGTCATATAATTTGATACGCTCATTTCACAGATAAGGAGACTGAGTCCCAGAGCAGGAAGTGACTTGCCCATGTATGAAGGAATAGTCAGTTAATGTCAGAGCTGGGATTTCACTCCTTTCCTCTGACTCCAAGCTCAGTGTTGTTTCCCTTGTACTGACTGCACTTCCCATAAGGGGCCACAACCTGGTAAGGTGGAGAACTCTTTGAGGGTAATATTTTTAAAAAATTTATTTAGAGCTCATGAATTTTCAGCAAGGTAGTTTTAGGCTTGATGGAAGACACAACTTGCTGACCGTTGGAGCTGTCCAAAAGTGGAATGGGCTGCCTCAGGAAGTAGTGGTTTGCCCTTGAAGAAGGTCTTCAGGCAAACACTGGATGGCCAGGAGCGTTAGATCCTGTAAAGCGAATTCTTCATCTGCAGTGCGCTGGGCTGCATGGCCTCTGAGGGGTTCCTTTCAGCTCTGAGATTCTATGATCAAGGATCTGCGCTAAATCAGAGAAGGTCACAATCCTCCTCAAGGGAGGGACTTTCTGCAGTAGGACTTTCTGCTTTCAGCAGAGTTCCCTGAGGGATTTGAAGATTTTTTGCAGTTTCTTTACAGCACACTACTATGGCTACTGGCATCATCACCCCCATTTTACAGATGAGGGAACTGATACCCAGAAGGAGCTTTGACTTTCCCAAGGTCAGCAGCAGCTTTAAACCTCTAATCCAACCCACTGACTGTGCTGCTGGCTGCGCTGTGTGGAGGATTCAGAATCAAGTTGCTCTTTGTTAAAGCTGCTGTTCTTAGAGTTAGGATCAAATAAACTGATGATCAAAGAGACTCTTTGAAGCAAATTATTTCACTTCCCTGCCAAAAGGAAAATTAAGAAAACCTAATTAATTTTCCTCCCCAGTATGTCTTAAAATCAAAGATGGTTTAGGACTTAAAAGTTTGGCACAAGAATTGAATTTTTCAGGGAGAGCTTGGGTGTCAGAGATTGGCATCACTCTATACTATGTAGGGATATTGGGGGCACCATTAATCTTGTTAAGACGCATTTATTCAAATGACTCCCTTGTTTATTTGTTTCACTTCCATATGTCAACTGTAGTTTTTGTTTATCTGGGATTCTGTTTGTTTTGGTTTGGATCTGTGATTTTCTCCATATGGGGAGCTCATAGTGTGGAAACTCCCTCCAGTGATGAATATCAGCAAATTGTCTGTAACTTACGATCTTAGCGAGGTGCCCACAGTGATGAGAGGCTGACTTACTCATGGTCACATGGCTAGCATGTTGGTCAGTCATAGGAGTCAAATCAAGTCCTTCCTGTCCCCGTGGCCAGCTCTATAACCAGTCCATCATCCTGCCTCTTACCTCTACTGTGGTGTCTGTACCAAAAAGTGTCTGGAGGCAGCTAGGTTGCACAGTGGGTAGAGCACTGTGTCTAAAGTTAGGAAGACCTGAGTTCAAATTCAGCCTCAGATATTTACTTACTTTGTGACTTTGAGGAAGTGATGGTCTACCTCAGTTTCTTCAACTATAAAATGGGAATCATAATAATACCTACCTCCCAGAGTTGTTGTGAGGATCAAATGAGATAATATTTGTAAAGCACTTAGCTCGTGTCTGGCACATAGAAGGTGCTTAATAAACGCTTGTTCCCTTCCCCCTCTCATTTTAAAACTGATAAGGATATTTCTGAGTTTCTAGAGTACTACCTTCACTTCCTTTGGGTAAAAGTCCCGCAGTTTAAGAAACTAGTCTTAATGGATTTTGTTTAAAGTTTAAAGGCTTTATATATCTATACTATAAATGGCACAAAATCTCATCCCCATTTGATGAACAAGTCATCTAAGGTTCAGAGAGATTTTTCATTATCATGTGGTTAAGTGGTGGAGCCAAGGACCTTCTACTCTAAATCCCTCCTTAAACTTTTTCTACTTGCAACCCTGTCTCACCCAAGAAACTTTTACACAACCCAGGGTTTATAGGTATATAAAACATGTATACAAATCAAACATTTACTGATAATAAATCATAAAGAAATTTATTTTTAAATAATTATTTAGTATACATATTTTACAATTTATTATAGATGAAAGCAAATTTGCATACTAATGAGATGGATGTGCTTGTTTATTTTTGCATAAAGAATTAAATCTTGGCAGAATATTTGATGCTACAGGATGTAAAGCATCTTCAGAGTTGATCAATATTTTGATTTTATAATCATCAATGCTGAGAATGTCAATTCACATAAGTATGTGATCACAAAATGGTAGAGGTATGTTTACAGCCATTTCAGAAATTATTGGAAATTCTGTCCTAATCCCAAGCCAAAATTCATTTACTGATCTTGTAGGAAACTCAAGATTTAAACCTGTGCCCCTTGGTAACTCAGCAAATTCTTCTTGAACTTTGAATGCCAGATGACTAATGTTTTTTATTTCAATTGAGTATGGTTTATAAACCCAACTTTTAAAATCAAAATTTGATGGGAAGTATTTCTGAAACTGTGTCTCAAAGCACTTCAGATGATCAATTATAACCCTTACAATTAAATCTTTGGGATTTGTAGCTGTCAACATTTCTAAAGAACCATTTTCCACCCCATTCTTCCATATGTTAACTTTTTCTGGTAAAACTTTCAATTTTATCTTTTAACATAAATATGTTACAGTTTTTTTCCTTGAAGCAACCTATTTAAATAATCGAGTTTTTTGAAAATATCTGACAAATAACACAGTTTTGAAAGCTTTAAGTCATTATGAAAAAAATTAACAAAATTGGATTTCTGCTCAGTCGAAAGTATAACAACTTCATCTCTCAATTTCAATAATCTGTTTAAACTTCACCCTCTTTAGAGCTGCCTCACCTCTGCATGTAGTAATAAGCTTTTGTACTCAGAGTCCCTGTCTTTCCAAAGATTTGAAAACAAACAACTGTTAAGGGCACAGCCTGTAATGAAGAATGGTTTTGATAGAATTGCAAAGCATAATACCTAACTCTGGTGATATTTTTTTGGGTTACGAGTGTCTTCCCATGGATCACGCAATGAGTAAAAGTGGTACGTTTATTTCTACCAGCTTTTGCTTTTGCTACAAATCCAACTTTCTCACCCATCATTGCTTCAGCAATGCCTATATAGACTCCAACACAATTTTTCCACTGTAAAACTTCATTTGTGAAAAATTCATTGACTTTAAGATATGTATCATCCCCTCTTGTGTGCCCTTCCAAAGAGTAACAAAGCAATAATTCCTCATGTATGCTTCCCTAATAAATATATAAAATAATAACTGTGTTATGTCAGAAATATCATTTGTTTCATCTAACTGCATTGCAAACTTTGGCTGCCCTATATCCTGGTAGTAAGCTGCTGGAATTGGCCATTACTAATTTCAGAAATTCTTTTGGAAACGGTATAATTCTCCATGGAAATTTTACAAATCCCTTCCCTATACTTTTTCTCATGTACTATTTCTGACATTTTAATAGCAGAGGGTAACGTGAGATCTTCTATTGCATAGAGCTTTTTAGTTTTTGTGGTGAAATAAGTTTCATAAGAGTCAAGTAAATACTTTTCATTAATAATAACAAATTTCTCAAAACATTGTTTTTCTTTTTTTGAAGAGTTTAAAAGTCATTCAAAATATTCATTTGGTTTATTGCAGTATACTGCATGCTTGGTATTAAGATGTCATTTTAGTTTGGCTGGTTTCATGCTCTTTGCAACCAAAACTTCATTACAAATTAGGCAAATAGGTTTTTTCCATGCCATCACCATTATTAGAAGCAAATCTATATTGCAAAAATGATTTGACATATTTTCTTTTTCTTGTCAATTTAGGTGTAGTACAACCTGGTAGCAAAGACTGTTGCATTGTCATCAGTATTTTTACTTCTTCTGTCTAAATTTAGCCACTTCTCTGCAACCAAAAATATTTTTGTCCTAAAATGTAAATAAGTATTGCTAATAATTTCTCAAATAAATACTAGCTTTAGTTTAAGAAATTACATTTGTGCTTAATTTGAAAATTGATGTTCACACTTACATACATATACAATGGTGCTGGTGGAGAAATATTATTAAAGGACTTTTGTCTTTATTTACTGTAATTAAACACTTATATTTCTGTAAAAGAAGGAGAAAACAACAATTTTTAAAATCAAACACTCTAACACAATACAATCCAAAGATATACTAGTTTGATACCTACATGCTGAGGAATGATGGTAGGAAAATATTAAAAGTCTTTATTTTCTGTCATTAAGTTATTATGTTTCTGTAAGAGCAGAAAACTTTGTATGTACAGTAAAAACACTGCAATTCATAATGTACAATAGTCTCGAATCTGAGCCAAGGTATTTCTGGTAGCTTTTGTTGGTGTTGTATGGTGTGACAGCATGTGCAGTACAAAGTACACATGTTGTGTGTTCAAAACCAAAGCTGCAGTGAAGTCTCACAATGCAACATGGGCAAGTGCTGCCTGAAACACTTTGGATTCATTACAAGTTTCATTTTGAATTAATTTTTGGTCATTGCCCATTCAGAAACTTTTTACTGTTGCCAAATTTTTTGTGACCCCCACATTCAGTTATGAGACCCCATATAGGGTCACAACCCATAGTTTAAGAAGCACTGCTTTAAATAGTGGCTGTGGTCTCCTCTCCTTTCCCCTTTTTTCCTCTTCTTTCTCCCACTTTCCTCCCCTTCTCTCTCCTCCCCCTCCTTCTCCTCCCTTTCCTGCTGCTCCCTTCTCTCTCTTCCCCCTCACCCCTCCCCATCCTCCCCTTCCCCTCCCTCCTCTCCTTCCTCTCCCTCCTACTTCTCCTCCTTAGAGGTCTTCAGGAAGGGGCCTAAAACCAGTCTCTGGCTGTGTCTCTAATGTATTTATATTTACATGAGTATTTATCCCAATAGAAAGCTCGTAGAAGGCAGGGACAGTTTTATTTTTTCCTTTGTATCCTGAATACTTAATATTTTGCATATTAAAAATTCGTGGTGCTTGTTTGATTGAACCCAGGAGGCTACACAGGTATTACTTACTTATACCTCTCATTTTTCTTCTGGTGTTCTGGGAAAATAAGCCCCTATGGGATATTTCAGGACATGCTGCATGTGATTCTTTGTGCACTCCTTAGGACAGTAAGGCTGTACTCATCTTACCATGAATTAAAATCCACAATGGAACCCAATTAGTATGAAGTGGCAGGAATAGGAGGGGGCTGTGGAAATGTTAGACAACTTACCAGCTATGTGACCCTGAGCACATTGCCTCAATGTGCCTCAGGTTCCTTTTCTGTAAAATAAGGGTGTTGGACTAATGGGACCCCAAGGTCCCTTCCTGTTCTAAGTCTGTGGTCCTATGCCTTGGCCCAAAAGTATTTAATAGGGTTGTCACAGTGAGAGAAGTGATTTTTTTTTCTTATATTAATGATCAACTATTGAATTAAAATTAAAGGGTTTTCTACTTCCTTATCCAGAAATCAAATATTGCAGGAAATCTTGGGAAAACCTTACCCAACCAGACTAAGAGTTCATTGTATTTGGTCCAACAGGTCTGGGGTAGAAGTGGATTCTCTCTTTGATATGTATATTGATAAGTCTCTTTGACTGAGACTTGCAAGATGTACCCCCAAGACCCTCATTAGAATTAGCCCACATCTCATTATAATAATTTTCTCATTAATTGGTAACCAATTAGAGTTGATTGCCACCCTCAGGAACACCCACTTTTCTGAAAGTGTGTAAATTGTGAGCCTGCTACCATGAGGTCTTTGGCATTCAATAGTGCCACTGACCTCTTTTATTAATATCATGCAATATTAATAAAATGATTAATTTCCCAGAAACTATGTCTCTTGAACTTTTTAAACATCACAATGGGCTGGTTATTGGGACAGTAAGGGAGCTAAGTAGACTCCCTTCCTTTCTGGGAGGGTAAACAATGTCACATTGAAAACAAATGAAACAAAACCAAACCATGGGCTGTTTAGATAGAGATGGAATTCCCCAATAATCACATCTCTTGATGATTTCTATTATTTTTCTACAATGTGATGTGCACAAAACTAAAGGACATAGTGGGTTCCCTCTCAAGTGAGGTCTTCAAGGAGAAGACCACTTGTCAGGGAAGTTGTAAAAGGATTTCACATTCAGATACAGATTGAGTTTGGTGGACATTGAAGTACCTTCCAAATATGACCTTTTGGGATTCCATTAATCTCAACATTAATTAGTTTTTTAAAATTCCTTTTTACAGGATGCTGATCAAGCCCACAAAAAGGCAATATTCCACACTTCTCATCTCGTGACTGGCCTTCAGGATCTGCAGACCAGAGGTACGTTCAGAGTTAGTCCCTATTAATTCCCTTGTTCACCCAAAAACTGTGTTGAGTGATCTTACTTTGAATCCTTCTCATCCATCCCACTCCCACCTCCCAATTTTTGAATCAGCTTATTGCCTGGAAGTGGTCAAGGAAGAAAATCCAGAGGTGTTGTCCTGAAGTCTTTCTTGGAACAAGGTGAATGTGTAGGTTTGGGAGATGGAATGTTGTTTCATTTCTGAGAGAGGTGGAAGCTGGCAAGGTGCATAGGGAATGAATGTAGCATCTAAGAAAGGATCTTTCTGGATCTCCCTATGGGGGAAAAACTTGTCCGTTGTTTTCTTAACACAAGTGTAATGCTATTTAAGTGTTGAATTATTTTATTACTGTATAATTGCAAACATATTGTGATTAAATATATATATATTTCTAAACTAGTCATCTAATTTTATTTGACTTATGGGAATATGCACAACATTCATTGGTTACACAAAATTACATTTTCTGGACTTGATAGCAAACCCCTCATTTAATTCTGAATGTACTTGAGAGACACGAACGATCTTTTTATATTTGGATTGTCCTCATAATCCTAGAATGAGTCATCATCATCAAAGAACTTTTGAAATTGTCAGAGGTAACCTAAAAAGCTGCCAAACCTTGGATCAGTGATGCTGAGGGACAATAATATTAATAAAATACATTAATTACAGATTACATAGTGAGATAGCAGTGTATATTTTAAAGTGCCTTGAATTTGGAATCAGATGATTCTTGATTTCCAATCCTGATGCTGGGGCTGTTTGATCTTACTTAAGCCACTTCCCTTCTCTGTGCCTCAGTTTCCTGATCTGTAAAATGGAGATGATACTACCTGTAGTTCTTATCTCACAGAATTTTTGTTATTACCTCATATAAGATAATATATGTATATAATATGACATATACCACATATCATAATATAATAAAATAGTATACTGTGTAATATGTAGTATATACCACATACACATTGTTTTATAATAAGATACTTTGCAAACTTTAGAGTACCATACACATATCATTTATGATGACAATTATTCCTGTCCTGACTACCTCTTCAGGCCTGGTTGTCTAAGAAGGCTTCTGAGAGCCTTTCCTATTGTGATATCCTGGGATCCTTTCAGGAGGATTCTCGGGGTAAGAGAGAACATGGAACTGATGGGATAGGATTCCATGATCTCTATTGTCCCTTCCGACTCCAAACTCTATGATTGCTTTGTTTTTCTGGCTCTCAAAAGCCATGTAATAAAGAGACCTAGATAAATTATTAGCCTTGGATAAGTCACATAAGGTGCAAGTTTAGATAGTAATTACCATGGCTCTTTTT
>NW_020954577.1:38231929-38403107 GCF_900497805.2 Vombatus ursinus
TTCTTTCTTTCTTTCTTTCTTTCTTTCTTTCTTTCTTTCTTTCTTTCCTTCTTTCTTATTAATTTATTTTGAGTTATCAGCAATCACTTCAATAAGCTTTTTGAGTTTTAAATTTTTCTCTCCCTCCCCAAGATGGTGCACAACTTGATATGGGCTATACATATACATTCCTATTAAACATATTTTCACATTAGTCATGTTGTAAGGAAGAATTAGAACCAATAGGAGGAACCACAAGAAAGAGGAAATAAAACATAACAGAAGGATAAAAAGAACAAATAGTATGCTTCAATCTGCATTTAAACTTCATAGTTCTTTCTCTGAATATGGATAGCATTTTCCATCATGAGACTTTTGGAGATATCTTAGATCCTTGCATTGCTGAGAAGAGCTAAGTCTATCCAAGTTAGTCATTCTACAACATTCTCCTGATTCTGCTCACTTCACTCAGCATCAGTCCATACAAGTCTTTCCAGGTTTTTCTGAAGTCTGCCTACTCATCATTTCTTATAGCACAATAGTATTTCACTACATTCATATATCACAACTTGTTCAGCCATTCCCCAGTTGATGGGTATGCCCTCAATTTCAAATTCTTTGACCATGACACTTTCACCTAAAGTGTTTCTGTCCATATACTTTTTTGTCCATGTTTTTTTTTTTTGTCAGCTCTGATGTTCTCTCTTTTTGTAGAGGTGTCATGTCATGTAATTGTCAATTACAATAATTGTATAGATTGTTCTCTTGGTTCCATTCAGTTCACTTTGCATCAGTTCATGCAAGTTTTCCCAAGTTCCTCTGAAACCATCCCGTTCATTATTTCTTATAGTACAATAGTATTCTATTACATTCATATACCGTGACTTGTTCAACCATTTCCTAATTAATGAGTTTTTCCCCACAGTCATGACTACAAAAGAACTGCTTTAAATATTTTTGTATATATGTGTCATTTCACTTTTTCTTTGATCTCTTTGGGGATATAAACCTAGTGGTGGTTTTTCTGCATCAAAAGTTATTCATCATTGAAGAGGTTTGGGGACATAGTTCCTAACTGCTTTCCAGAATGGCTGGATCAGTTCACAGCTTCACCAACAGTGCATTAATATACCTGTTTCTCTCCCTCCAGCATTTGTCACTTTCCTTTTTTTGTCAGCTTTGCCAACCTGATGTTTGTGAGGTGGAACCTCAGAGCTGTTTCAATTTCATTTCTCTAATTATTAGTGCTTTAGAACATTCTTTTCAGATGGCTATTAACAGCTTGGATTTTTTCCCTTAAAAATTGTGTTCCTATCCTCTGACCATTTGCCAATTAGGGAATAAGCTTGGTGGACTTTACTGTAGCTACAGATCTGTTATGTTGAAGTCCCTGCTACTAAAGAGGCAGAGGCTGGTGGATTAATTAAACTTGAGAGTTTTGAGCTGTGGTAGGGCTAAAGCTAATTGGGTGTTTGCATTAAGTCTTGTACTGATATGGTGATCTCTCCCAAATGGAAGGCTACCAGACAGCCTAGGGGGGCAGAGCCAACAATGGTTGGAACCACAGCAAGTCAAAGCTCTTGTGCTAATCAGTTATGGGATCAAGCCCATTGGGAGCCACTGAAATTTCAGCTTGAATAAGAAAGGGACCCAATCTCCACAAAAACAAAAATAAGCGAAAAAGAAGAATGTTTTGCATATGGTATGAACTCAGTGGACTTAAAAGAAGTGAAGAATATACACATTGAGATATCTTCCATCGAACAAGTGAATTTTTCATTTTTGCCCTAGCAAAATCAAATTGTGGTATGAAGACTATTTGAAGAATTGAGATGGTGGCAGTTTAAGAACCTTAGGTTTCAGAGTTTCTCCATCCTGACATTGTTATGCCTTGTTCATCATATGGACTGAAGGATTTATAATTTACAAGCAATGTTAATTTTGCACCAAAAGCAATAGGCAGGGATTTTAAAATACTTCATTAAAAAAACTCGTGACTGAAGAGAAGGTTCACAAAGAGTTGTAGAGGGAGCTCTTGTTGATATAAGTTAAGATTCTATGTTAGCCACCACTTGGGCCAACCATAAAATACTCTGCCATTCATATTGATAAGAAATGTTACTGTATGGCTGAGAACTATGGCTATACAAAAATCTCTGAGGCCCTAAGGTTGTAGGTGATTGATAAAGCAAAGGAAAGGGGCTGGGCAGGTTTCAACACATTACACAGTAAATAATGAATTATGCAAAAGTCTAGTTATTGATTGATTGAAATAGCATAAAGGACATCAAGAATTATAGCAAGAATGAAAGGGTACCTCAAGGACAGCCCATGTCTTCCATTCCTATCCCTAATGCTAAGAAATGTGTGTTGGGTGGAGAATTTATGGGAGGTCACGGATCATATGGGACGATAACGATTGGAAAGGTAGTCATTTGTACCATCCACTGAGTACCCACAGCAACAAGATCTCAGATCCATTGGAGGAAGCTGGGAAGGCATGTGTTTTCCATGACTTTGCTAAAATTGGAAATACCTTTGTGCTCATCCATCCATCCTCTCCCACCCAGTCAACAAACAAGTGTTTACTAGTGTTTACTAGCTGCCATGGGCATGTAAAATAAATGAAAGATCTAGACCTGTAGATCCCAAGCGCAGCCTAGAGATTGTTTCTACTAACCCTTTTCATTTTACAGAAGAGGAAAAAGAGAGAGAAGTGAAAGGTGAAAGGACTTGTCCTGGGCAGCCTACCTTGTTATAGCAGAGGTTTCCCGACCCTGTTTTTATTTTCCCACGTACTATTCTGTGCCTTTGGTCGCTGATCCATAGCTATGTATAATTTTGGGTACCAGAGAAGCCAGGATATTTAGCCAGGGCCTACGGAATGAGTGTGGTAGGATAAGGTCAGAAGTCAATGAGGGCTTCATGAATAAGGAGTACCTGAAATAGACCTTAAAAAGTGGGTAGGATGTAGGTGGGTGAAGGAGATTAGGCAGAAAAACAACATGGAGGAGAGTGTTTGATACATCTTAAAGAATCATATGTGTATTTTTAATATTAATAGTAACATGATAATAAGGTGAAGAGGCAATAGTAAGCTTGGAATTTTAGTGGGAGAGTGAAGATCACAGGATCATTGATTAGAACTGAAAGGGACTTTAGAGTCATCTAGGCCAACATGTGAACTTTACTGATGCTGAAAAGTAATGATAGGGATGTTGATAGCATTTATGTTGAGGTTTTAGGTTTGTGATGTGTTTTTACAAGGCTTATCTCAATTGATCCTTACATTAAGCCTATGACATAGATGTTTTTATCATCTCCATTTTACAAATGAAGAAAGTGAAGCTGAGAGAGATTGTTAGTTTCTCAGACTCACGCAACTATTGTCTAGGCAGGATTTGAACTCAATTCTTCTTGACTTCAAGTCCCATCCTCCGTGTACTATAGTAAACTATGTTATTAGTTGCTTCCAAGTGACTTGGCCAAGGTCAGCCAGAAGGCAAGTTGTAGAAATGGGATCTGGTCACACATCCTCTTAAGTTTTGTGTTCTCACCTCTGTACTGTGTGGACTCCCTGTCCAAAACCAAGACGGGGCAGTGGGAAATAAGGCTGGATAGGTGGGGTGAGGAGGGATTCTAGGGGACCTCGACAGTTAGTCACGCAGCTGTGCACATCTGTGGGACAGCTGGCTGACTGGGGGCGGAGCAGATGGAGCCTGTGGGTCTGACAGAAAGCAGCACTCACGGACTGTTACGTGGACTGAACCTGTGACCGGAGCCTCATTAGCACCAGGGGATGTCCAACTGTGCTAACCAGCCACAGATGTCGTTTCTGGCTGGAAGCATCATGGACTTTGTCATGACTTTCCCTGCCCGTAAAATGCTGATGTAAGACAATGGCAGGTGCCTGGAGTTTCTGCCTTGAGAGGCGCTCCTTTGGTTACACAGTGTCCCGGTCACACAGCATGCTCTGGCCTCAGACTACACAGTCATTTGACTTCCATTTAAAATGAACACTTCTAGGGGTGTCAGAGCTCCTGATAGCCAGCCCCGCTTTAGCATAGGTTCCCCCCAGGTTGGCCTGGGCCCTTTTGTCTTGTCTTTTCTTACACTCTACCCTGATCCCCAGTTTCATAGTACATCCTCCTCAGACCACACCCTCTCCTCCAGTTACCTTGTGTATATTTATATATGGGCATGATGTCTTCCCTGATAAGATGTAAGCTCCTCGAGGGCAGCAACTATTTCATTTTTGACTTGGTATCCTCAGAACCTAGCATAGCGCCTGGCTCATAACTGATGCCTCATCAGTTCTTGCTGTTGCCTGGTTTTCTTACCTCCCCTCCGATCTTCTTTCTTTCCTTTCCCTTGGCTCTTTCCACCAGTTCTTAACTCTTTGTCTCACGATCTCCTTTGGCAGATTGATGCCACGTATGGACCTCTTCTCAGAATAATGTTTTTAAATGCACAAAATAAAATACTTGGAATTACAAAGGAAGCTAATTATATTGAAATATAATTATTGATTTTTTTAAAGGTTCACAGACCTTAGGTTAAAAACACCAACGTTGCAGTTCTGTCCAAGATCTCTTCAACTGCCGTGGGTTAAAGTAGCATCTCTAAGTAGATGACTTCCACATCAATAATCTAGTCCTAATATTTCTTTCAATTGCAGGCCAACATCATCAATTGCCAGTTGGAGGACTTGTTCTAGATACCCTAAGGGCATCTCAAGCTCAACACACCAGAAACAAAACTCATTATGTTTGCCCCTAAACTAATTATTTCCCCAAACTGCCTTTTTCTGTCAAGGTCACTACCATTCTTCCAGTCTCCCAGGTTTGCAACCTCTAGCTGTCTTTGACTGCTTGCTATCTGTCCCTCACCCCCTACCTCATATACAGTTGTTTGCCCTCTCTTGTAGGTTTTAACTCCATGACATTTCACATTTGTCCACCACTCCCCATGAATATAGTTACCACCAGAATTTAGACCATCATCACTCCTTGTCTGGACTATGATAATAACATCCTAATTGGTGCCATGGATTCCAGCCTTTCTTCCCTCCGATCTATCTTCCAGACAGCTGCCAAAATAATCTTCCAAAGATACAAATTTGACAATGTCATCTCCATGCTCCAGAATCTTCAGTAGCTCCCATTTGCCTGTAGGATAAAATAAACACCTCAGATTGTCATTGAAAGCCCTTTCCATTCTAAATTCAACCTTCCATTCCAGATTTATTTTACATTACTCTTTCATGTCCTCTCCAATCCCTAAACTACCTGAATTGTTGTTCCCTAAACTCAGAATTCTTTTTTCTACCTCTAAGTTTTTGTATAACCTGTCCCAGGTTCCTGGAATGAACTTCTCATATCTGCTTCTTGGGATCCTTGCCCTCCTTTGTGGCTCAGCCAAGGTGCTACCTCCTCCACGATGTCGTCCTTGATCACCTTGACTGTTAGTGCCATCTCCTTCCTCAATTTCCCTTGTATGACACTTATCCATGTACATGTTTTATCTCCCCAGCCCCAGCATAAAGTAAACTGCTTGCGGGCAGCAACTGTTTCATTTGTGTCTTTCTTTGCTTTTTTTAAAAATTTTTTTTATTCTTTTTAAAATCATTTTTATCATTCTTATTCTGTACTTGATAAACAAGTCCAGGACCTTGGCCATATCAGCAAATGGCTATCTTGGTGTTGGCAAAGAAGGGTCCTCTTTCAGTGGTGAGTTAAATAGCCTTTGGGTACAATGCCTAAGCCGAACCTGGAGTCAGAAAAGCCCTAAGTTCAAATCCAACCTAAGATGCTCCCCAACTGTGTGACCGTGGGCAAGTCACTTAACTTCTGTCTGCCTCATCTACCTTGGCTGTGAAATAGAGATAATAATAGCACCTGCCTCCTAAGGTTGTTGTGAGGATCAAATGAGATAATATTTGTGATGTGCCTGGCATATAGTATGTGCTATTTAAATGCCAGCTATCACCATCATTATCATCATTATTACAGAATGGATGTAGGCAGGGAAAATGACTGTTGGCTGCTGTTGAACTGAAGTTGACGATAAGATGGTTTTCAGCAGTGTCAACTTTTTTATCCAGAGAAAGTATCAAATAAATCCCCAGGGAGGATGACTGGAACTCAGTAAGACACCTCAAGTGAAGAGGTGTCCATTGAAGTCAATGGAATAAGAGATAACTCATCTCCACGGAAGAGCTGTTGGATCTCCAATGGAATGAACAGGAACACGTCAATCCACCATATCAACATTTAATTCTTTGAGGTCATGAGGGCTATCAAATCATAGTCATTTGAGTGAGGGCATAGGGGTTCTCACATTCCTTTCCTTTTAATACTGATTGAATACCAAGTCTGAACAATGTAGTTATCGTACGTGTAGAGAAACCTTTTCAAAAATATGAGTACTTCTGGGACAGCGAGGTGGTGCAGGGAATAGAGCTGTGGCCTTGGAGTCAGGAAGATCTGAGTTCAAATCCAGCCTCAGACACTTAATACTTACTAGCTGTGTGACCCTGGGCAAGTCACTTAACCCCAATCGCCTCACCAAAAAGCAAAAAAAAAAAAAAAAGAGTACTTCTGCTCCAGATGGCTTGGCTTTTGGCTATGGATGATAAGAGGACCAGAGATTAGAGGTTATTTATGAGGAATATGAGGAAACTGAGGTTTAATGAGCTAAAGTATCCAAGGTGACTAAAGTTACTTCAGTGCCAGGGTTCCACAGGCACTAAGTAGCAGAGGTAGTATTTGAACCCAAATCTTCACACTCTAAATCTAAGGCTCTTTCTATTCTTTCAGTGGAAAAATTTAGAATATGGCATCTTTGTTGTGTCCAATTATCCCTTTTCAAAATTAGATGTTTATTACAACAGCTAGGTGGCTCAGTGGATAGAGTGCTGGGCCTGGAGTCAGGCAGTCCTGGGTTCAAATCCCACTCGAGACACTTCCTAGCTGTGTGACCCTGAACAAGTCATTTACTGCTTCAGTTTCCTCATTTCACCTACCTCCCAGGGTTGTTATGATGATCAAATGAGATATTTGTAAAGTGCTTCGCAAATCTTGAAGTTATATATAAATGCTATCTATCATTATCTATTATTATTTCATTTTCATTATCATTTATTATTGTTGCAATATTAGCTTAACTTGAGTATAGGAAACAAAGGATCTTAACTTTATAACTATAAACAACCTTAAAGGCCAGTCCTTGGAGGCTGGCCCTTCAGAAAGATATTAAATTGTAGACCTGGAATACAAACCTGATGGGCTATGCCCTTCTCTTAGCTTAGTGCCTGGCACATATTAAGTGCCTGGTTACTTTCCATGGTAAGTAAACGGTTTGTTGACTGACTTACCCCTTCTGGGAAAGCTTGGACTATGACCCTGGTAACAGATTGAATCTGTTTTCTGAGGATCAGTATCCCTAATTAGAGAGAGGTGTGTCACTTCATGATGATTTCTTATTTTTTTTTGCCATGGTGACTCATGAAACAAAGAAGAATTTTAAAACACACTCCCTCTAGCCTATGGGACTCTCTTCTACTTCTGCAGTGATGGTAGTACTATGGTAGTAAAGTGGTGGGAAAGGGGTTGGAGAGGACAAAGACGCATATGTTTTTTTCAGACCACCACACAAGGTTGTTTTTAAACCAGCTGAGGCAAGCTTTTGTCAGACCATGGACAGAAGATGTGAAGGATGGGCAGCCATGGGTGAGTTCTGATCTGCATATTGAAGGGAATGCCATTGATGGATTCATTGGAGCAGCTAAGTGTAGCAGTGCATTTTCTGGAAGTCATACTCCTAAGTGAGACTTTGAATGCTTCAGGAATCTGTGATTTACTTCGTAAGGGGAACCCCTTCACTGGTGCAGCTATCAGCCCCTCTTAAATTTAGTACCTGGCCTTTGAGAATTGTTCTAGGCAAAAAAATTCCATCATTCTGTGGACATCCTGGCAATGACCTGTCTGCATTTAGCTAGGCTGGTCCATAGACAAAAGTCCACAGCCTGCCCATGGCCTGTCCTTGAGCCTTATCAGTTTGATAGGACCTGTAAGAGTATCCTTCTCTGGCTCAGCCACAGAGAGCCCAGGGTCCCCTCCTCACCACAGTAAAGCATCAGAGCAATTTAAAGGAAATCACATCATGCTAGCCATACAATCCTTTCCAATGAAGTATGAAGTGAGATAGAGAAATGGTAAAATGGTAACTCATTATAACGCCCTGCTCCACGTAGGGCAATTATGTGGTGCCATAGTGGGTAGAGTGCTGGACCTGCAATCAGGATGATTTATCTGACCTTAGCCACTTACTAGCTATATGACCCTGGGCAAGTCACTTAACCCCGTTTGCTTCAGTTTCCTCATCTGTAAAATGATCTGGAGAAGAAATTGACAAACTACTCCAGTATTTTCACCAAGAAAACTCCAAATGGGGTCACAAATAGTTGCACACAACTGAAAAACAACTGAACAACACTACTCCATCTATTGTTGTGAAATAAAATAGAAATGTTTTCCTTTTAGATCTCGAATACACCCAAGAAATTTTGGGTGATTCATTAAAAAGGGTATTTTTCTTTAAAATGTATTTTATAAGTACAATATGTTTAAAAATATGCATTCTTTTGAGACTCTTTTTTAAAGGACCTCAAAGAAATGAGATTACCAAGTGTCATTCAACATTAGCAGGTATGTAAGACTATCTCTCAGACATAGCTGCTCATGGAACTTTTGACGTTAAAGGTATCTTAGAACTCATTGAAGGGTGGGTTTCTTAACCTTGGGCCTATGAACCTCATTTGTCAGTCGGTAAATAAACATCTAAAATGTGTAAAATGGGGGCAAAAATAGCACTGCCCTCACAGGATTGTTTGAGGAATAAAATGAAATAGTGTTTGTAAAGCACTTTGCAAATTTGAAGGCTCTCTATAAATAAAAGGCTCTCATTACTATTATCATCATCATCACAACTACCATAGTCATCATCATTAATATTGATGTTATTATTAGACAGATGAGGAAATGGAAGTCATTTAAAGGCAAATAGTTTGCCCACAGTCAAATGATAAGCGATTGATAGTATTGAGACCAGTCGTCATCCAATCCAATGATGTTTCCATTATATCTTGCCCCCTCACTGTTGTTCAGAGTGCTGTCCTATCATAAAATCTTAGATTTGGAAAAGGTCCAGAGTGATCTAGTCTAATTAGTCATTAATTACCTACATCCTTTCCACATCATCCTTGACAGGTTCTGGTCATCCAACCCTTACTTGAATATATTTAGTGATGGGTAAGGGCTATTAATAAGAGCTAGTTGAAGCAGTTGTGAGAACATTTTGTTCCTTATACTGAAACCAGACTGGGTCTCCCTACAACTTCTATCTAATTAATAAGAGTTTTGTCCTCTGGAGCAATGGAGAGAAGGTTTATTCTTTCATGGATGCAAAACAAATTCAAATTTTAAAAAACTGTCATATTTCCCCCTTAATTATTTCTTGACAATAAAGATCCCCAGTTCTTTATCAATTTCTCCTCATGTTTCATGGCTTACAGATGCCTCAGTCTCCTGCTCCACCTTCTTCTGGATACACTCAAGTTTGTTTGCTGGAGATGTGGATTTTTTTCTGTATGGTTGACGCTGATATTAATTTAAATAATAATAATCATGACAACAACAACAGCTGGCATTTATGTACTGCTTTAAGGTTTGCAGAACACTTGCAAATATTTAGTTAAATAAACACATGCTTCAGTAAAGGCTCCTCTTTGTGACAAAGAAGCATGAATAAGCAAAACAGATCAACAAATTGACCATGACTCATGATGAAAGGTACTGTCCCTCTCCAGAGAAAGAACTGGTAGAGCCTGAATGCAGATCAAAGATACTTTTTCTTTACTTTCTTTACTTTTCTTGGTTTTTTTTGTCTGCTTTCCTTCATAGAATAACATATATGGAAATGTTTTTTGCATAACTACATATGTATAACCTATGCCACATTGCTTGCCTTCTCTATGGGGGGGAAGAGAGGGAGAGAATTTGGAACTCAAAATATGAAAAAGAATGTTAATTATTTTTGTATGTAATTGGAAACATAAAATATTAAACAAGATTAAAAAAACAAATTGATCATAACAAAATAAAGACATGTTTTCACAAGGTCATTCAGTGAGTGGTGTAGAATCCAAAGAAGATGGAAAGCATTTTTAAGCTAGTCCTGATTGTATGCTTTATGGGCTTTAAATAAAATTAGCCATATTGCCTTTAATTTGTATGGGTATTTGTTTTAAGGGTCATTTAAATATTGTTTCACCCAACAAACCCAGAATATTTAAGTGCTTTATTTTGGACTCATCTAACACGCATGGACTTCAATTTCTTTTATTTTAAACTATTCCTGGTTATTCAGTCATTTTATGTGTAAGAAAAAAGCCTTAGATTTCCAGAGAATGAGGATTTGCTTGACCAAACCCTTACAGAGTTAACCAAAGATTTAGCTTGGGGAGTATTTCTGTCAATTGGTTTTTATTTAAGGGTTATCTACTATAATTGCCTGGAATTCTTTGTTTTTCATTAAAAGAGGGAACAAAACCCACCCCCATTCTCTCTCCAAATAGTAAGTTAACCAACAAGCATTTTACAAACTCACTGTGCTGAACACTGAGTTACAAAGACAAAAGTATAGTATTCTATCAGCCTAGACAACAATTCATACACCTTTAAGTAACATACACAAAATTAATTTAAAGTAATCTCTAGTAGCCTCAGGGATCTGGAAAAGTCTCATGGATGTGGGTATTCCCCTCAGACGTTATATACACATGCATGCACACACATGCATACACACACAATTCTAACCCTTGCCATATGCTTAAGTAATTATTCTTCAGTGTAGCTGTCTTCTCATCAATGTGGGGCATTCTCTGCATTAACTGAACCACCAATTGAGTGATGTCAGGCCATCTTCCAAGCCACCTCATTTCTCATAGAGTTGTTTATAGTTTTCATAGACTCTTCACAGAGGGTCTGCCTCACATTCTGGTGGCCTAACTACAGGAAGGTCTATTAACATTAGGTTCTGGAGGACAGCAACTATCTTTTGCCTCTTTTTGTATCCTTAGCACTTAGCACAGTGCCTGGCACATAGTAGGTCCTTAATAAATATTTGTTGAATGAATGCTAGTACACCACCTGGTCTGTCTACTTGTTTCCCATCTCTCTTACCATGAGGTTGATCCCATTCCCTCACTGATCATACATTTCCTAGATGGCATATTCTTGGTGCCCAATGAGTATCTCTCCATTGACCTTAGGGACACTGTCAGTTTTGATGCTTTGGAGACTGGGTATTTTAAGTTTCCCAAACTTTCAGCAAAATCAAAAGAACATTGGAATTTCTCAGAGATTAAGTTTCACACCGAGGAATATCTTGAGCCCATTAATAACAAAATAATTTTAATTTTAAATTTTAAATCAGAGCAATTTAAAAATTTAAAATTTTAATTTAAAATTATTTTAAATTTTATAATTTTAAATTTTAAAACCTAGGAAAGCATCATTTTTCCCTTGTTCTCCCTCTGGCACCCATAGGAATAGGGGCAAGGGGGATAGATCTGTGATTCCTTTGATGTAAGGAGCACCAAGGTTGGCAACTTACAGTCTTAGAAGGTTTCCTGGATTACTGAGGTTAAGTGGCTGATTCATGATTAAACAACCAGTGTGTGTCAGAGGAGAAATGTGGTTCCAGGTCCAGTTCTCTAGCTACTATGGCATGCTGTCTTTCTCTAGCACCACTATGATTCGGATAATAGAGGCAGCACAGGAAAATGTTTAAGGACACTAACCTGGGATTTAGGAGCCCTAGAGTTTGGTCCAGAACTTCCACTGTATGTAATCTAGTATTTATATTTGTAAACCTTGTTGAAAACCCAAAGTTCATCAGTGAGCTTCTGAGTATGATTATCAAGCACCCTTTTGTTGGTAGGGGTGATCTTGTTTGTTGTTGCTGAAGAACTGATGTCAAAAAGGATTGTGTCTTCCAAGAGGCATGAAGGTTTCCAACATCATTGCCTCACCCATCTGGGGCACCACACGACATCTGCATCTTTGAGCTATGCTGGAATCCTCTGCCTCCTTGCAACAGCTCAAGCCAAAACAAAGAGAGATTCATCTGGTCATAAGCGTGAGCTCTCGGTTATGAGGGGCTCAGAATTCTTGAGTAGGAGCACTTGAGAAGGAGTATTTTGGAAAACTACTCTAGATTTAGCATCCCCAGTCTTGAAGGACAGCACCCAGTATTTGAACTATGTGGTTCATATGATTACCTCAATATCTTTCTGCACACCATGCCCTATCGGTGGCCCAAACTATTACCTAGAAGTAATTCTAAGTGACCCATGACGATTGATACCAAAATAGAATGGCCCTTGACATGCAAGACAGGATCACCAAGATGAAGCTGCAAGTGACCTTGGAGGATACGGAATCCAACTCCTCATTTTACAGATGAAGAAGTTGATGTCTGGCCAGTTTAAGTAACTTGCATTGGGTCATATAACTGGCAAGAGTCTGAGTCAAGATTTGAACCCAGGTCTTCCTGATTTCAAGTCCCAGCCACTATCCATTGCACAATATTGTCTTTCAAGGAGAGCCAATGGGTAAAACAGGACTTGGATTTGAATCAGAGACATCTTGTTCTGAAGTGTAATGCTCTACCTCAGGTTAGGCCCTCTAATTAAACTTTGTTTTTTTTTTCCTATGGGAATATTTAAAAACAAAATGGATATGCCGTAGCAATGCATGGAATTAAAATGAAGAAATAATAACAATATTAATAATAGTAGTTGACATTTGTATATTCATAGTTTACAAAATGCTTTATATACATTACTGTATTTAAACCTTTCAAAAAAAAACCCTATGAAGTAGATAGTATGGTCATCCTCCTTTCACATTTGAGAAAACTGATGCTCAGAGGGCATGCTATTTGCCAACAGTGGCACAGCTAGTAAAGATTTGAGGTAAAATATGAACTCAGATCTTTCTGCCTTGATTCTACTCACAATTCTTTGTTGCTATGGTACTTACATTTTCCATGTGTCCTTCTGTATTGTATTGCATCAAATCTTGGATCTTTCTCAAAAATAATATTTTAGTTAATTTTCCCTATCAATAATCAAATATCATCCTGTGCACTTCTCTAATGAGCAAACAATTTGTAATTTCTTCAGGGTGGAAAGCCTTTTACCAACAAAGGCAGCATCCCCTTCCTCTCCCTATAACTTAGTGGATAAATCATAGGGAATTGCTTCAGGCATAGAGAGTATCTTGTTCAGGGAATCTCAGCTAGTCAATGTCAGAGGCAGGAGCTGAACCTGTGTCTTTCAGACCCTAAGTTACTACGCCTACCATGCTGATTTTATTTCTTCAATATTCTGAGGGAGGTGGTTGGTGAAAGTGGAGGCAGGTATGGGGTGGGACAGGACAAGGAAACATTTTTTTTCTTTATACTTTTAAAATAAGGCTTTGCATTTTGGGAGGTGATCTAGATTTAAACAAACAAACAGCATAACAAAACAAGTCCCAAACAAAGACTGAATTTTCTTAATGGAAGGTTCTGAGGGTAATCAAACTTTTTACATGTTAAAATATCTAAGGTCTGAAGTGGGTAAGAGGATGAGACAAGAGCACTATTATTTTGGCAATCTAATTATAAATACATTAAATTGGACACAAAACCACATCAAACAATAAGTCTTGATGATAGTTAAGTTAATTCACTTTTTGAAGTTCAATACTTCATCTGAGAAGTGTCAGCAGCTGGGTGTTATTAATGGGAAGTCTTTCATTTCTATTAAATCAATTGTAAATAATAGAACCCTTCAGAGAAAAATGATGAAATAAGCATTGATTTCCAAAATGGGTGTCAGATCCGGGGCATTAATAAAACACATTGCAAGAAAACTACAAGCACCTAATACGCTCTTATCACTGAAAGAATTATCAGAGGGAATCAACGATTTGGGTCTAAGTTGTTAGAGCCAGTAATGTTGCACCTGTATCTTGGGATCATTGCATCAATAGCTGCATGTGAATTAATGTTTGGATAAATTCATTTTGTCCTTCTTGTTGGAACAAGTAGGCTTCTAGCAGGCTTCACATTCTATTCAGTTTTTGTTTCTCCTTCTAAGTAGGTGACAGGGGTCTGGCTCAGATGCCTGGTTGGCTAGCTCACACTGGGGGATTTTGTGGTCCTTAATACAACCCAATCATCGTTTATACCAAGTCCCATAAAACATGGCAGAAAAACAGAACTGCCATAATAAAACTTTTTAAGGCAAATAAAGCTCTCCAGCAGGTGTTCATAAAAGTGCTTTATGCCCACAGACCCTGTTAAACGTTAATGCTACTGTCTTAACAAAAACACACGTTAGCTCTAGCTCAAAGGAGAATGGGGGCTGTTCAATTCTCTATGTTGTTATTGGAGCCTGGGCAGCTGGCAGGGCACCACCACATTGCCCATTAGACTGAAATATGAAAGCTATTAGGAGTTCTGCTGAATTTTCACTTTTCTGAAGAAATAGTTGAGAAAGAAAAAGTAAGCACATACAGTCTGAAAAAAAACCCAACAGAACATATGGAGGCGAGATTGGGAACATTTTATTTGTATGAGGATGAAACTTTCAAACACGTATTTCCCAAAGACTTACATAAACTGATGCAGAGTGAAGTGAGCAGAACCAGGAGAACATTGTACACAGTAACAGCAACTTTGTGTGATGACCAACTATGATAGACTTAGCTCTTCTCAGCAATATAGTGATCCAAGACAGTCTAAAAGACTTGGGTTGGAAAATGCTATCCACATCCAAAGAAATAGCTATGGAGTCTGAATGCAGATTGAAGCAGACTATTTTCACTTTTTTTGTTCTTTCTTTCTTGTGGTCTTCTCCTTTTGTTCTGATTCTTCTTTCACAATATGACTAATGTGAAAATATGTTTAACATTATTGTACATGTACAACCTGTATCAGATTGTTTTCTGTCTTAGGAAAGGGGAAAGGAAAGGAGGGAGAAAAATTTAGAACTCAAAATCTTAAAAAAAAAAGAATATATTTGATATGTACCTTTATATCTATCTTTACATGCTGATAACTATCTTTATGTGTAATTGGAAAAAATAAAATACTATTTATGAAAAAGTAACAAATCTTAGCATTTTAATAAAGCAATGCTGGTTGGAAAAAATGTATTTCCCAACTTCAAAGAAAGTTAATGGAATGCAGATCCCCTGCCTCTTTATTCTTTGCTTAGAAGTATAGTCTCAGCCTAGAAAAAGTAAAAACAAAACCTAAATGGTAATGATGTACATCTATCAAAGATGACAAGGGGTTTTTGCTTCATGGAATCCTTTCTAGGGCTACTTTTCCCTGATCCAGAACTAAAGGCATATCAAGATTCCTTCCTCTTTCTAGTCCTGAATAAAGGAACCATTGAACTTTTATTCCCATTGTTAAGACTTTCCTTGTTGAATTACTTTTTTCTTCAGAGGACATTATTGTCCAGTCCAAGCAAAAAATGTCTTTGAAGCCTTCTGATGGATGATTCTTCACTGATTATCTGAACTCAATAATAGCTGACATTTATGTAGTATTTTAAAGATTGTGAAATGCTTTACAAACATTATCTCACTGGATGCTCATGATGACTTTGCTAGGTAGCTACAACGGCATGATGATCCCTATTTTATAGATGAAATAACTGAGGCTCAGAGAGATGAAATAGATTACCCAAAGGCACACAATGCCAAAGTTAGGAATTGGACTCAGATCTCTCCTGATTCCATGTCCAGAGCCCTATCCATGACACTTGATGCCTCTCCAGAAAAATTTTTAGCACTGAAGTGGATCTTGGTATTTATCTAGTCTAGCTGTCTCATTTTACAAATGGGAAAACTCAGGTGTATTGTACATTCCAGCCAAATTAGCCATTCCATTTTCCACCCCTCTACCTTTAGATCCTGCATGTCAAGAATGCACTGACTTATCTTTCTTTGTAGACTCATCTTACGATGGCCTTGTAGCCTTCACACATTTTTCCGATCGTGAATGTTGTTTCCTGCCTTGTATTGCCTTGCATTTGCTTGTCTGTCTACACTAGTCTCCCTTTAGCAAAATGTAAGTCTCTTTGGGATAGGGCAATTTGGTTTTTGTCTTAGCTTAGGGTCCTGCACATAGTAGACATGTGACCAGCACCTGTTGAATTGAGTTTACGTAATGAAGTGATTTTTATGGGTCTTGCACATAGTAGGCATGTAATCAGTCCTTGCTGAATTAAATTTCCTTAATGAAGTGATTTTTATAGGTTCTGCACACAGTAGGCATGTAATTAGCACTTGTTAAATTGAATTTGCTTAATGAAGTTTTTTTTTTTTTATAGATTGCCAAGCAGGTGATGAGAGAGCTGGGGCTAGGAAGTAAGGAAATAGGTACCTAGTAACACTTACTATGAGCTAAGTGCTTTACAAATGTTACCACATTTGATCCTAACAACCCTGAGAAGTAAGTGCTATTATTTTCCACATTTTACAGAGGAGGAAACTGAATCAGATAGAAGTTAAGTGACTTATTAAGGGCCACCCAGCTACTGTCTGTGGCTGGATTTGTACTCCTGGATTTGAACTTCCTCTTGGCTATAAGCCTTCCTGACTCTAAAACTGCACCGCCTAGCTAGCTGCCTACTAGAGGTGAAGTCTCCTGATTCTGCATCTAGGGCTCAGTTTCCCCACTGCCACACACTGATGCTTATTTAATCATTTGAAAGGTCTCCACTGTGAGGGATGGCTTATACCATCAAATGAAAACTCAGTACATAGAAAGAATAGGAAACAGACTAACACTTATTACGGTGTTATGCAAGATTATTACTATTTGTACTGAACCTGTGAATGTAGGGATCCCTCAGAAAAATACTCTCTCCACCAGGGCAGATCAGCTCCTCTGCAATTTTTTAATCTTAGGCCTAGAGCCTGGAGAAATTAAGTGACTTGTCCAGGGTCATTCTGCTAGTCTGTGTCAGAGGCAGGATTTGAATCTGGGTTTTCCTGACTCCAAAGCCAGCTCTTTACCCACCATGCAATACTATTCCCCAGTTTCAGGACAAAAAAGTAAAAATTAATGGTCAAATACAAGATAGGGAATTTAGAGTTAGCAAGGACCTTAGAGGTCCTTCCTTGCCCACCCCCACTTCGCAAGTGAGGAAACTGAGACCAAGGAAGGATAAATGTCTCAAAGTGATTGACTCCATAGAAATGGAAACTAAAAAGAAAAAAAAAATAACCTGGGATCATAGATTTAGAGCTGGAAGGAAACTTAGAAGTCATATAATTCAAACACCTCATTGAATTGATTAGAGTAATTGAAGCCTCAAGCAGTTGAGTGATTTGTCCATAGTCACAAAAGTGGTAACAGAGTCAGGATTTGAAACTAGGTCCTCTGGTCTCAAATTCCAGGGTTCTTTCTAGTGTACCACATTCTAGGGATCTTAGAAGTCTTCAGATTTGAGAAAATTTGGAAGGTGGAAATGCTCAAGTGAGGGGACACCCTTTTTCTCTTTTCTTGTTCCTTATCCCATCCTTGAAATTGGTAGGGTAAATATGCCTAACTGGTGTTGGTGGGGAGTTAGATACCTAACAACTAGCTAGGTTAGTTGTTAGCCTAGCTCAACTGTATGTCATATCTAGATTAGGAAATTGGATCCATTTCAAGGCCAACCAGGGAGCTGGACTCCTGTCCCAACTCTACTGTTACACTGCATAATCTCATTTTAGTCTAAAGAAGAAAGCAAGACTGGTATTCATTGAATTTTCCGAACGTATGTTTCTGTCTCCTGTTGAAGCTACAAATGATTCTATTAAATATCTCTAATAAAGATCTGATATATAAAACATAGTGGTCAAAAGTCATAAACAAATGATTCTTAAAAGAATTGTAATCTATTAACAATCGTATGAAAGCATGTTTTAAACTACCAATAGTAAGAGAAATGCTGAATAAATTGGCAAAGATGACAAAAATGGGAATTACTAAGGTTGAAGAAATTATGGGAAAACTGGCAGATGGATGCATTGTTGGTAGAGTTGGGAATTTTTCTGTAGATTCAAGAAGTCAACTTGGAAGTATGTGAAGAAAGGGATTCAAATATCCATATCATTTGGCTTAGAGATTCTGCTGCTAGGCATATAGAGATCAAATTCAAAAAGGAAGGCTGCGTTTACAACAAAACAGAGCAATACTTTCATATAGTCATAAGTAATGGCAAATTGAACAGATGCCTTTTGACTGAAGACTGGTAAAACAAATAGTGGTACATGAATGCAATGGAATATTATTATGCTATAGGAAATGATGAATATAATGACTTCAAAGAAGCCTGGGAAAGACCAAGGTTGGCCCCAAAGAAGGAATGTGACAAGGCACCTCTTCTCTCTCCCATTCTTTACAGGCAAGGGGAACTGGTGATGGGGAAAGCTCTCTATCATGCCAGACTTTGTTGATATGTTGGTTGGTTATATGAAATTGTTTTCCCTCTTTTTTTATTTTTTGCTGTAATGTTTGGCTCTTTGGGAAAGGCTGAGGGATACTTTGAGAAATGGGGGTAATTTAAAAAAATGAAATGTCAATAGAATTTAATTAAAAATTTTAAATGCATATTACAAGAAGCAGTTGCAGAATCATAAAATTTTGTGCTTGGAAAGAACCTAAGAAGTAAACTAAGCTGGTCTCCTGATTTTACAGATGAGGAAACTGAGTTTCAGAGAAATGAAGTGATGTGACTAAACTCACAAACTAGTAAATTAGAGCAGTGGTGTCAACCTCAAATAGGAACAGGGCCCTTAAACTATACATAAGAATTCCTGCAGACAGCATATTGTCTTAGAAAACCAATATTAACACGATCTATGCTCTTTTGTGTTTTTATTCATTTTGTTACATAAATTATATTTTAATCTAGTTCTGGCAGATGTTTGACATCTCTGAGGTAGAGGACTTGATCATAAGTTTTTTTAACAGCTTTTCAGTAGTTCTAAAAAAAAAAACAGCTGGACCATGACTCTATTTACCCTACAGCACTTCCCCAAAATGCTAGAAATGTTTCACTTGCAGTTGAAGGCTAGATCTGTTACACAGACAATTACAGAATTTCAGAGTAAGGAACCTCAAAGGCCACTGAATATAAACCATTCAAAACAAAAAAAGCAAAAAAAGTCATCTTTGGCTTGCCTGAAAAAGCATCTTTCTAGCCCTTTCTGGAAGACCTCCAATGAAGGGAGCCCTTTACCTCCTGAGGCAGTGAATTCTGCTTTGGTTTGGTGCTATGTGATAGGAAGGTTTTCTAGACTTTAAGTTGAAATTTGTCTCTAGACAGCTTCAACTAATTAATCTGAGTTCTGTTGAGTTGAATGAGTCTCTTTTTCTCTTCCATATGAGGAAGAGGAAAAAAAATACACTAAACATGTACGCACACGAGCGTGCGCGCATGCACACACACACACATTCACACACACACGCACACACTTGAGCGCGCTCTTTCCCTTACGTCGTTTCTCATATAAACAGTGCTAGATTTTTCAACAGATTTTCACTTCAGGCTTTTTCTCCTCCTGGGTACCCACACTGAGATACTCTTTAGGTTATCAGCATCTTAAAATATGGTGCCCAGAAGTAAGCCCAATGCTTCTGATGGTGTCTGACCAGAGCCAAGTTCAGCAGGGTGATCTCTGCCTTATTCCTGAGCATTGTGCCTCTGAGCCTCTTGCTGCCCGAGGCTGATCATCCCTCTTGGCTGCCAAACATGACACTGTGGAGATATTGCATGGTGTAATGGATTGACAAGGGCCTTGGAGTCAGGAAGACCTGGATTCCAGTCTATCCTCTGACATATACTGTCTGTGTGACCCTGGACCACTCACTTAACCCGGTAGGCTCCTGAACAATTCACTAGGAGTAGTAGGCTGCAGACAAGAGGCTGATCACATCTGTAGAGAAAGTTCCTCACTGGGACCTCCCTTTCTAAGTAAAATCATGCAGTTGATTCTCATTGAGATTCCAGTCCATTAAAAACACAGATCTTTTTTAGACAAAATGCTGTCTAACTATTCTTCCCCCATCTTGTCCTGTGAAGTCATTTAAAAAAAAAAAAACTACTGGAATGAAATATTGTTTTCATTAAATGTTTCTCAAAAAACTGGATTCCTAGGATTATGGTTCATGGTCAAATTTGGGTCAGTGTCAGTTAATAAACTTTTATTAACCACCTACTACTATGTGCCAGGTACTGTGCTAAGGGGATACAAAGAAAACTGTAAAATAGTCCCTGCCCTCAAGAAGTTTACCATCTAATTAGGAAGGCAACACATGAAAAGAAAGGACAAGATCCCAGATGTCCCCCCACCCCAGCCTGTCCAACTAGAGGGAAAGAGGAACCCCAGGGGCAGGGGGTGCTGAGGAGGAGTGATTCCCAGAGCTGATTTCATCTTGCAGAATGATGAACTCTGAAAATTTTTGACTGATTCTCCTCTTCCTCCCCTTAGCCTTTTACAGCAGATCTACAAAACAACTGATGGGCAGCTTATCCAAAAGTATACTGGGCTGCGGCTTCTGCCAATTAATTTACTGTCTCTACTTGGCTTAACCCCAGACTCCAATGTTTACAAGTTGATCAGTTGGGAGGAGGATAGGCATTTAATTATTCATAACAGTTATGCTAGGTATTACTTTGGGAGCAGCATTTCAGGAGAAGCATTAGCTGTCTTTGCAACAGGAAGCAAATTGACCAAAAACCGGAGTAAACAAGGCAGAGCCCCATGGAGGTGTTGAGGGACCTCAGCTTCTAGCCCAGCCTTCTGGATTCTTTCAGGCACTGGTTATGTGATCAGGAATTCAGTCAACACCCTTTACTGAGTGTCTTGTCATCTACAGAATATATCCTAAGGCAGCACAGAAACACAGAAAGCATTGTCCCTGCAGTGAGCGAACCTGAGTTCAAATCTCCCCTGTGATGACTGCTACCCATGTGACCTTGGTCACGTCACTTTCTAGGCCTCAGTTTTCTCATTTGTAAAATGAGGAGGTTGGACTTGCTGGCACCAAGTTTATCACCTAAGTTTATGACCCCGTGATCTGCTGATTGCTGTTATAATGCTTACTAAGTCATTTCACCAACACAGTTTTCTGTTTCCTCATCTGCCAGCTGAAAGTAATCCAATCTTTCTATTTCTGTGCCACTTGGACAAATGGGGCTAATCAGACCGATTGGTGAAGCACCTGAAATCTCTCAACAACAACAAAAAAAACCAAAACAAAACTATTTTTCAGAAGTCCAAAGTGTGTTATTTTCTCAAGATGGAAACAACATGCAAAGGATATATAAAAACTCTGGCTTCACGGTTTTGGGGACCAGAGTCGGGGTGGGAGGGGCTAGAAGATACAAACACGGGGCTTGGGTTCAAATCTTAGCTCGCTAATTCCGTGACTGGCCAATTCTCTTCCCCTCTCTGGGTCTCAGTTCTCTGAGCTGTAAAATGGGGGTATTCATACTTGAATTACTCACTGGTTTGTGGTGGTAACCCACAGAGCTCAAACCAGTTGGTGAGTTAAGGAGCTGTCTTCCGCAAGCATGTGAAGACTTCCCCCAGCAGAACGGGCAGATGAGGACAATTTGTTCCAATACCCATGAAGGCAGCTGAAGCAGGAGCTGTGGCGTGCTTAGAGCATGGTCAGACATGGAAGATGCCAAGGTCATCTGCTGCATCCCGAGGCCATGGCCAGTCTTTCTGACTTTTGTTTGCCACTGGACTTTGATGACTCAGGAAGAGAGTAAGGCTGACCTATTCTGCTTCACTTAAATCCAAGATTCAGACATAAGTCAAGATATCACCATATGCCATTGGTTCTTTTCAAAAACAAAGGATAAACAACCTTTTGGGCAAACTACTTTGTAAATAAACTTTAACAGGCTGTGGGAATGCAAGTTTTCATTATTATTCCAGTTCCATCTTACTGTTTAGATTTACCGCCTACTCTGCTCTATTATTTTGGTGCTGGTGAGGGTGGGGGCGGGGATTCTTCTGTGGAGGTGGATTTTATTCATATTACTGTGCCTCAAGCCTGTAGTGAAACTTCCCACATTTTCAAGAGAGGTCACCACACTTGGCAGCTGACAGGCCTGTGTCTTATTTGATCTGGGAAATAGCAACCACCAGGCTAATTTCCTCCTGATAATATTGTGGATTTCCTTCTCTAATTGGATAATGGAATTATTGAGAACTTTGTGAATGTACAGTGGACAATCTGCTGAGACAGGAAGTGATTTCAGCCCACCCTATGCTTCTCCAAGGACCCCCCCTCCCCACACTCCCTATAACCCAAGCCCACAGAATGTGGGGATTCATCAGAATGCAGTCAACAGTACTCTTCCTTTGTTCTGACTTCCTTTCCCTTCCTTGTGATTGCTAGATGTTTTATTGCAAGTCATCATCATCACCTTTGACGCACTCTTGCCTTTCTGGACTCAAAGCATTGACACAGAGTTCCTAAACTATGGAAGTCATGACATTGATGCCTTTTGAATGTATTAAAGTATTTTTAATTAACAAAGTAACAAAGGAAGGGGAATCTTGACCTCTCTGGAAATACTTGTTTGGAACCTCAGATTTTACATTAATGGAATGACCATTTAGTGGTTTCAAAGGTAGGTGGGTTCAGCTTGACCAGTGAAGTAGCCTCAGCCTTAACTGTATTACTCTAACAAACTATTACCTTCTCAAAATTAAACCCTGTATTAAGGAGCAGAGTGGAAAAGTGGCTTGAGGCTCATTGGCCTTGGAGTTTCCCATATGTGCCATGTACCAGCTGTGTGACCCTAGCAGACCACTGACCTTCCCTGGTCTCTAAGCGGCTCAATTGCAGATGAGTTGCTTCTGTTCTGCTTTGGTGTCTCTGGACAGTTCCCCAGACTGAGGAAATCACAGGTTAGATTCTGTGGCAACGAAACTCATACATACATAGGTAAATGATAGAATCTATAAGAGATACAGGGTGTTTAAGTGATTAAAACTTAAAACCGCACTAAGACTTTTGGGACATCCTGGACACACACACAAACACACACACACACACACACATATATGTGTATATATAGATGTACATATGTAGGTATGTGTGTATGCATATATACACACACACATGTGTATAATCAAATAGAGATACAAAGTTTTGAGCTATTAGAACTTAAAACTTCTAAGAATTTTGGGACATCTTGTAGATACAAATATACCTATATACATATATGTCGGAATACATATACGCATATGTACACACAGGTACATAATAGAATCTTATAAGAGCTATAGGGTGTTTAAGTGACCAAAGTTTAAAACTACACTAAGATTTTTGGGACATCCTGTATATACATATATACCTATAGATGTACACATGTATGCATGTGTGTATACATATATATATATGCATATGCACATATATACACATAGGTATATAATAGAATATATGAGAGATAAAAGGTATTTAAGCCATTAAAACTTAAAACTTCTCTTGTACTTTTGGAGCATCATATGTGTGTATATGCATGTATGCATATACATATGTGTAACAGAATATATAATATACATGTATATATACACACATGCATAATGTGTGTATCCATATGTATATAGAGCATGTCCCAAAATCTCAATATAGTTTTAAGCTTTACTAGCTTAAACACTTTGTATACATTCTTTTCTATATCTGTGTGTGTGTGTGTGTGTGCACATATAAAACAAATTGGCCCCTCTCTGATGGCTATTCACATTGTTTCCAGTTTTGTACTGTCATGTCACAAAAGCTGCTATGAAGGTTTTAGTACGTATGGGACCTTTTTTTGGGTCTATGACCTTCTTGAGGCACAGGACCAGTTGCAGAATCTCAGGGCTCAGAGTCAAAAGGCATGAATAGTTGAGTTGAGTTTGCTTATTTCAAGGTTACTAAACTACTGAGTTCATTTTGTTACTGTCTTCAATGTCCTTGAAAACTTACATAAAACACAATTTTCGCTTTTTAGTTTATATTGGTGTGTGGGTAGGCACATCCTGTGTTTCTTTTTCTATATACCTGAAATTAGTGAATTTGAATTATACATACACATACATACAAATATATGTATGTATGTTCCTTTAATGAGAACCCCAAATTCCTTTTTTAAAAAAGGATTATATGTGATTCAAAATATCTTAATCTGCTTTGAAAATAAGGAAGCAGCAACATACTTCTTCCCCTCTGGTCCCCACTTTCTTTCCCCAAAGAAAAATGCTTTTCATGATTTCAAAATAGCTGTTAAAATCTTTGGCAAACTATTCAAACAAGTTACCTTTAGGCCAAGAGCAGTTGTGGAAAACCTCAACTCAAAAGAAATGTTTTTTTGGAATGCTATGAGAGAAAGCAGTGGTAATGAATGTTTGTGTTTAGCCTTAATTATGATAATGTGATCAGTGGTAGCACACGGTAATTAAGTCTATAATGACACTGTACTGCCAGATGAAAACAGGGAAGCATTTCAGGGACCCTGGATTTGGATTTCATTATTTTTGATGTCTTATTATGGCTGCTCTTTCTCACTAATTTCCTAAAGACCTCTTTGCCGGCTTCTCACTTGCAAACGTTGGCTGGTTTTGACCCCTGATGTTTGATGGTAGGCTGGGAAAAGGGATTGTGCCCTGTGCACAATTGGCCAGCTCTCTGGATTGGGATACACTAAAATCTGGGGAAATTCTTCAAGTAGAACTAAAATTAATGTTAATGCTGCAGACCCATGGCTCAGCAATGATAACCCATTCCCACATTACTACACCTGGAGCACATTGTGTTTGGTTCTGGACACAGTGTTTCTGGAAAAAGGTGGCCATGGTGATAAGCATTCTAGAAACTGTGTTGTACATGGAATGGTTAACGAAATTAGGAATGTTTAATCAGGAGAAGAGAAGATTTGAGGGACACACAATAGTTCTCTTCAAATATTTGAAAAATTGACTTGTAGAAGAGTGTTTAGAATTACTATGCTTAATAATAATAATTATTATTATTATAATTAACATTTATGTAGAGCTTTAAGATTTACAAATCGCTTTACAAATATGACCTAATTTGATCCTCACCACAACCCTGGGAGGGAGGCACTGTTATTATTTCCATTTTACAAATGAGAAAACTGAGGCAAATGATATTATGTGACTTGCCCAGGGTCACACAGCTAGTAGGTGTCTGAGGCTCCATTTGAACTCAGGTCTTCCTGACTCTGTAGGTATAGCACTCTATCCACTGAAACAGCCTGTGCTTTTGGAGCTACCATTTCTGTTTAAACTTACAATCATAGACTTCCAAAATCTCAGAGTTGGAAGGGACTTCAGATGGCATTCAGTCTACCCTACAGAGGAATTCCCACTTCAAGATCTTCTACAAATGTTCCATTTGTCAGCTAGATGGTGCAGTGGATAGATTACTGGGCCTAGAGTCAGGAAGACATCTTTGTGAGTTCAAATCCAGCCTCAGACACTTACTAGCTGTGTGACCCTGGGTAAGTCACTTAACCCTGTTTGTCTCAGTTTCCTCATCTGTAAAATGACAGGAAAAGAAAATGGCAAATCACTCCAGTATCTCTGCCAAGAATACCTCAAAAAAGGAGTCATGAAGAGTCAAATATGCCTGATAATGACTGAACAACAGCTGAAGACAATCAACAAGCATTTATTAAGTATAGGGCCCTGGGCAGGCAGAGCAAGGCCATAGTCTCTGGACAGGTCTCTTACATCTCAACCCTCAATAGGTTAGACAACATGGGAATACATGGGTATATAAAAACTAACAGAAGGCAATCATTTGGGAATGGCGCTAGTAGCTGAGGGAATCATTGGGGAAGTGTCAGTTGGGCTGGACTTCAGTGGATGGAGGGATTCTAGGTAGAGGCCGGTAGGCAGTGCTGCCTTGGGGAACAGCACATGATAATGAGGGGCAATAGAGGGTAGTAAAAGGGTTCTTAATCTGGCAACTGTGAACTTTTTAAAAGTATTTTGGTAAGTGTATTTTAATATAATTGGTTTCCTCATCATCTTTTTTTAAAATTTTTAAAAATGTATTCTGCAAAGGAGTCTATCAGATTTACCAAACTGTAAAAGGGGTTCATAGACAAAAACATTACAAGTTCCTAGTGTAGTGAGTAGAAAATTGGCCTTAGAGTCAGAAGGAACAGAGTTTAATTCTTGCTATAAAATACACTAGCCATATGACTGTGGACAAATAAATGATTTAGCTTCTCAAAATCTTGTCTCAAAATCTCGAAGTTACAGGAATGCTGCCTTGGACATATGAAAAAAGTTTCTACATGTGGCAGTTCTCCTACACCAAAGAAATCATAGATTTCAGAACAAAAAAAAGGGACAAAATACAATTTAGATGTCTAAGGCTATACTTTTTACTGTCTATGGGAGTATCTAGATTGAAATACACCTGCATTTGATTTATTATTTTTAAAATAAATCACATATATACATTTATTACATGAAATTAACATACTTCTTTCTCCATCTCTTATCCTCTCATTTAGGTGAGTAGTATTTTTTATATACTCATATATTCACATGTTGTCTCAATTATCAAGAGTTGGGATGTCCAGAGACAATTTCCTTTTTGTCTCTGCCTGCTAAAGTTGGTCAAATGCTAATATTTCCCAGATTCAGAGAATATGTCCTCATTTTTCCTGCTCCTTCCTTCCCCTGTCATGTCTTTCAATATGGCCTGATGGAGCCCTCATGATATGATCTGTATGTAATATTCTTTGTATGTAGCATGATCTTAGACATCTTCTTTGGGAGGAGGCAGCATGGTAGAGTGAGTAGAAACCTGATCTCAGAATCCAGGATACTAGACTGTGACCCTGGGCAGGTCACTTCACTTTTCAATGCCCCAGCTGACTCTTCAGGATTCTTAAGTTACCATGCACTGATAAAGGTAGTTTATGTACCAACAGTTCCCTCATAACCAGCAAAGTCACAGACCTGGTGAAATGAAACAGATAAACAAATTCATTAATAAATAAAGTCAATCAACATGTCTTTCACAAAAGAATGAACAGCATTCATTCAAGAATGTCATACCCAAGCTTGAACTAGAATAGTAAATTATACAATAATGCAGGAATTTTTCCCAACTTACACCAGAGTTAACCATTTGTCAGCAGTCTGTTATACCCACATCCAGGGAAAGAGAACAATTTAACTATTTGTCTGAATGATGTGACATTGTCTGTAGATCTAGCTCATAGGAAATGGCTGGAAGTCAGAGACTGTCTGAATAGGAGTCCCTGAAGTCTGTCTCTGACACTTATCTCTAAATTAGAGAGCTGCTAATTAAATAAACTTGTAAAATCTGTGCCGTGCCATGTTTCTCCTCCTTAGTAAAATAGCACTCTGCCATTCGGGATGGCTGTCTGTGTACATCATTTCATCTTCTCTAACCGTAGGCTTAGTGCTTTAACTCAATTAAATGATAGAAAAGTGAACTTTTCTTACAAGCCTAATGACCAAATGAATATCTGGTGCTTGATGCTTCAGGGATTAGGAGATTTCTGCCATTCAAGTTAGGCTTAGTAACTTGTGACCTGTAGAAATACCATCTGATTCAAGATACAGTCAATGTCTGTTCAATTTCAAGTGCCCATTTTCCAACTGTTTGAATGTTTGCCTTCTCGAAGTTAAAAGTGTCTGTTGTTTTAGGACCCATATTTTGATTCTCTTGGGGTATTTGGTGGTTTTCTAAAAATGTGTCATCTCATTGAAGTAATGAATGAATGAACATAAATCTCGTCAAGAGCAGGAAGAGACCCCATGAGTAATTTAGTCCCCACCCCCTCACCCCCCTCACCTCATTTTACAAATAAAGAAACTTAGGCCTGGAGACATTCAGTGACTTGTCATGTCAGTGACTTGGGCATGGAGGCAGTTAGTGGTCGAACTGGGTTTTGACCCCCAGATCCCCTTACTTCAAATTCAGTGTTCTTTCTTTCCCTACTGAACAAATGAACAAGCTCAGTCTCTCTATCACTTTAGGGTTGAAGAATATTTTCCTCACAAATATCCTGTCAAACATTTAATAAACAAGCCTTAATTAAGCACCTCTTGTTTGTCGAGCATTGCACTAAGCCCTGGAGTGATAAGGATCAAAATGAAACAATCCTTGCCCTCAAGCTTACCTTCTATTGGAGAAGACACAAATATACAGTTGAAAAGCTATAAAGGACATACAATGTAATTTCAAGATTTCAATTTCAACAAATAGGATAATGAATAAAAAATCCATACTGGAGGTAGCAATTTGAACTGAGCTAAGCTTTGAAGGAAGCTAAGTTTTGTATGAAGGAGAGGAAAGGAGGATGTGCATTCCAGGCATGGGGAACAGCTTATGGAAAGCTATGGAAGTAAGAGATAAGTAGTAAGTATCCTTACTGGGAACAGGAAGTAGGCATATTCATCTGGAAGGTAGATTGTGTGAAGGGAAGTAAAATGAGATTCATCTGTTCTCAAATTGGTTGTAATGGAAAAGGTAATATCCTTGGATAATGGCTAGCTCAGGTGAGATGTCTCATCTATGACTGAAATAATTAAATTAAAGCTGGGAGCCATTTAACTCATAAAATTGGTTTTATTTGCCTACTGCATAGATACACTGAAGTGATCAACAGTCATGGGGCTGTCTGGTCCTTACAGCTTCCACTGTGACCCACAAAACAGTATGGAAAGCTGTTCACCTTAACCAGAAGTGCCATCTTGTTTCCCTGAGTCAGAGCCAAGAAAGTTATCCTACACTAGTACCTGTAAGAGTTGATTTTTTGTGTCTCCAAGTTCTCATTGAAATGTCTTCCAAAGAAATTGAATCTGACTTAATGTGATCACTGCAGCCTTTTATAACTTTCCAAGAGGAAAAAAAAGTGGAAAACATCCCTAGGAACCACATATATATATATATATATATGAATATGTATGTATGCAATATATATATATATATACACACATACGTATTGTGTCATGCACATATACCAATATACACATATTTTTTTCCTTTTTTGTTTTTGTTTTTTATTTTTAATTTTCATTTTTAAAAACTGAGTTCCAAATTCTGTCCCTTCCTGCTGCCCCTCCCCCACCCATTGAGAAGGCAAGTAATATACCATACATGTGAAGTCATGCAAAACATATTTATTAGCCATGTTGCGAAAGTAAAAATAAAAAGCAAGAAACATAAATGAAGTTTAGAGAGTCTACTTCAGTCTGCACTCAGAGTTCTCATTCTGGGGGTGGATAGCATTTTTCATTTTGAGTACTTTGAAATTGTCTTGGATCATTGTCTTGATTATCCTTACAATATTGCTGTTCTTGTGTGTAATGTTCTCCTGGTTTTGCTCACTTCACTTTGCATCAGTTCATATAAATCTTCCCATACTTTTCTGAAACCATCTTGCTCATTATTTCTTATAGCACAATAGTATTCCACCCCAATCATATATCATAATTTGCTCAGCCATTTTCCAATTGATGGACAACCCCTCAATTTCCAATTCTTTGCCACCACTAAGAGAACTGCTATAAATATTTTTGTACATCTAGATCCTTTCCTCTTTTCTTTAATCTCTTTGAAATACAAACCTTGCAGTGGTATTGTTAGGTCAAAGGGTATGCAGAGTTTTATAGCCCTTTGAGCATAGTTACAAATTGTTCCCCGTAATGGTTAGGTGAGATCATGACTCCACTAACATTGCATTATTATCCAAATTTTTCACATTCCTTCCAGTATTTATCATTTTTCTTTCCTATTATGTTAACCAATCTGATAGGTGTGAGGTGGTATCTGAGAGTTGTTTTAATTTGCATTTCACTAATTAATAGTGATTTAGGACATTTTTTTTTATTTGACGATAGATAACTTTGATTTCTTGGTCTGAAAACTGCCAGTTCCTATCCTTTGACTATTTATCAGCTGGGGAATGGCTCTTATTGTTACCAATTTGATTCTTCTCTATATAATCAAGAAATGAGGTCTTTATCAGAGAAATTAGCTGTAAAAATATTTTTCAGTTTCCTGCTTTCTTTCAAAATTTGTCTGCATTGGTTTTGTTTGTGCAAAATAACTTTTAAATTAATTTAATGTAATTAAAATTATCCATTTTGTTTCCCATGATCCTCTATCTCTTTTTTGGCAATTTACTCTTCCCATTTTTATAGATCTGACAAGTAAATGTTCACATGCTCCCCTAATTTGCTTGTGATATCACCCTTTATGTCTAAATCATTTACCTATTTTGAAGTTATTTTGGTATATGGTGTGACATGCTGTTTTATGCCTATTTTCTGCTAAACCACTTCACAGTTTTCCCAGCAATTTTTGTCAAATGGTGAGTTCTTGCCCCCAAAGTTGGGATTTTGGGACTTATAACAAACTGCATTACCATGGTCATTTACTACTATATATTTGTACCAAATTTATTCTACTGATCCACCGCTCTGTTTCTTAGCCAGTACCAGATTGTTTTCATGATTACCATTTTGCAATATTATATGAAATCTGAAACTGCTAAGCTACTTTCCTTAACACCTGTTTTCATTGATTCCTTTGATATTCCTGACCTTTATTTCTTCCATATGAATTTTGTTATTTTTTTCTAGCTCTCTAAAATAATTCTTTGGTAGTTTTATTGGTATGGCCCTCCCTTTCCCTCCCCTTACCTGAGGGTGTTCTACCCAAAGGAAGGTAATGTTGATGGCCAAAAGCTACCTAGTTAACTTAGGGTTTACTGGCTAGATTTCTTTCTCAAAGACCAAGCCTTAAACCCAATTCACTCTGGATCTCATGGATTGGACAATAGGTGCCCAAATACCACTTAATGGTTATTTTTTGGGCTTTCCTGGCTCAGAGCAAATGGAAATAGTAACTTTCTCTTTTGGCCAGCAACCTGGAGGGTCTTCCCCTCCCAGTTTGGTTTTTTTAATTAAGGGGGGCATACCTTGACTCACTCCTTAAAGAGACCTATTCACTGAATGGGCATTGCCTCACTCAAAATGAGAACTTGAAAAGACCTTAGCTTAAAAGGGCCAAGGTCACCCATTGCATCCTAGGCCATCTCTAGTCATCTTGATGGATGTCTGGCTACTAGACCCAGATGACTCTAGAGGAGAAAGTGAGGCTGGTGACTTTGCACAGCCCTCCCTTACTCAAATCAAAGTCAATTGCAAGTAATGTCATTATATCCCTGATGTCATGGTCCTCTTCAAGAATGAAGGACAGATCACAACCACAACTGAATAAATAAATTAATTTAAGTAGAATTGTCATTTTTATTATATTGGCTTGAGCTACTCAAGAGTAATGAAAATTTCTCCAATTGTTAAAATCTGTCTATTTATGTGAAAAGTGTTTTGTAATTGTGTTCATATGGTCTCGGCTGATAGATTCCCAAATGTTTGATAATATATGTAGTTATTTTAAATGGAATTTCTATTTCTTCCTATCAAGTTTTGTTGATGATCTATAGAAATGTTAATAGTTTTTGTGGATTTATATATCCTACAACTTTACTAAAGTTGTTAGTTGTTTCAACTAGTTTTTTATTCAATTCTCTAGGGTTCTCTAAGTGTACTATACCATCATATCATCTGCAAAGAGTAATAGTTTTGTTTCCTCATAGCCTATTTTTATTTTTCCGGTTTCTTTTTCTTTTCTTATTGCTGTAACTAGCATTTGTAGCCAATATTGAATAGTCGGGGTGATAATAAATATCCTTGCTTCACCTCTGATCTTATTGGGAAGGCTTCTAGCTTATCCCCATTATAGGTAATGCTTACTCTTGGTTTTAGATAGATATTACTTATAATTTTTAAGAAACAATCTATTTCTGTGTTTTCTAGTGTGTTTTATAGGAATGTGTGTTGTATTTTGTCAAAAGCTTTTTCTGTGTCTAGCAATATTGTCATATGATTTTTGTTGCTTTTTTATTGATGTGGTCAGTTAAACTTATTTCCCTAATATTGAATCAGCCCTGCATTCCTGATATAAAGCCCACCTGGTCTTAGTGCATGATCTTTGTGATTTATTGCTGTAATCATCTTAATAGTGTTTTATTTAAAATTTTTGCATCAACATTCATTAGGGAAATTGGCCTATAGTTTTTTTTCTATTTTGGCTTTCCCTGGTTTAGATATCAGAACCATATTTGTGTCATAAAAGGAATTTGGTAGGACTCCTTCTTTACTTATTTTTTCAAATAGTTTATATATTATTGCAATTGAGTGTTCTTTAATGTTTGGTAGAATTCACTTGTAAATCCATGTGGTCCTTTTTTCTTAGTGAGCTCATTTATGACTTGTTCATTTTCTTTTTCCAAGATAGGGTTATATATGTGTTATAGTTTCTCTTCTATTAATCTGATATGTGTATGTGTATGTGTATGTATATGTATATGTATAATATACACATATGTATAGTATACGCACACGTGCATATGTATATACATGTGTATATACACTCATGTGTACATGTATTCCAAATTATATTCTTATAACATGTGTATATACACGTACACATATATTCTAAATCAATCAATGAATAAATCAACAAATATATTAAGCACTTACTGCTAGCTACTACTGGGGACAGCTAGGTGATCCAGTTGATAGGGTCAAGGAGATCTGACTTCAAACTCAGTCATATACTAGCAGTGTGACACTGGAAAAGTAACTTAACCCCCCTTTGTCTCAGTTTCTTTGCCTGTAAAATGGTCGTAGCAATAGCACCTACCTCATAGTGTAATTGTGAGGATCAAATGAAATAACCATTGTAAAGCACTTAGCACAGTGCCTGGCATGTAGATGTTAATCATTGTTGTCATCGTTGTTGTTATCATTACTGAATGAGGGTTCCTATAGGGGATAGGAAATTTGGGAAAGAATTGGTTGGTGACCTGCCCGACAATTACAGCTGCCTTAAAGTAGAATGGACTCCTTTGGGAGGTGGTAGGTTCTGTTTCCTTGGACATGTTGAACAAACACTAGATGGACACTAGTCAAATGTTATAATGTAAGGTTGTTTTTTTTGTTTGTTTGTTTGTTTTTGTTTTTTTAGGAATGGGATGGACTAGATTTCCACTGAGGTCTCTTCTAATTATTTTCTCATTTAGACAGTGCCCATAATAAATCAATATTAAAGAAAATGCATTGACATCTGCTTTGTTACTGGACCCTAAGAACCACTTTGGAACATTTCTGTCCGATGTGAAGCTAAAACCTCCTGTATTTGTTCTTTCCCATAGTAGACTATGAGCTCTTTGGAAGTGGGAACTATCTCCTCTTTTCCATTTGTGTCCTTAGCCCTAAGCACAGTACTTTGAAGTCAGTTAACTAGCATTTATTAAGGGCCTACTATTATTAGGCGCTGTGCTAAGTGTTGAGGATACAAAGAAAGGCAAAAAATAGTCTTTGCTCTCAAGGAGCTCACAGTCTAATGGGGTAGGAGGGCAATGTAAACAAACTATGTACAAACAAGATATATACAGGATAAATTGAGGTTAGTGTCAGAAGGAAGGCACTAAAATTAAGGAGGACTGTGGAAGGCTTTTTGGAGAAGGTAGGACTCTACCAGAGACTTGAAGGAAGTCAGAAAACATGGAGGTAGAGATGAAGGAGAGAGTTTCAGAAATGGGAAATAGCAAGTAAAACATCAGAGTCAGAAGATGGAGTGTGTGTAAGAGGAACAACCAAGAGGCCAGGTAGCTGGAATACAGAGCACATGGAGAGGGGAATAAAGTACAAGAAGACTGGAAAGGTAGGAAGGGGCTGGGCTGTGAAGGACTTTGCACATGTTAAATGGTTAATAAATGATTTTTCATCCATCCACCCATGCATCCATCCAATCCCTCAAATTTTGTGATTCTTGGGCCCTGTGAAGTCCAATCAGAGGGTTAAGGCACCAGCACCAATAAATAAAACCCCCAATATGATATTCTGTTTCTGAATTAAGCCACTAAAGCCTATGCAACTAAAGGCAAATCATTTAATCTCTTTGGGCTTCAGTTTCTTTACCTACCAAAGATGAGGTCCTTTCTAGCTCTGGGTAATGATACAGGGATAAGAGCATTAGAGGAGTAAAAAGTGAAAAATGAGATTTGAGAAGGTGCTAGAATCTGATAACTTATCCTACTTTGTAAGTGATGAGATCTGATAGCCTATAACCATCATTCAGGTGTGTTCCTGGTCTTCCTACTCAGTAATGATGCTAACTCATATTTACATAATCCTTTTAAGTTTACAAATCACTTTCTTCCTTATTCCACAAAATAGCTCCTGCACTATTATTATCCCCATTTAATAGATGGCAAAACTGAGGGAAAATGACTTTCCATAGCTATTTAAATAGTGAAATAGGGATATGAACTCAGATCTCCAGATTGCAATTCCACTGATCTTTTTTTTAAACCTCTACCATGTTTCTTCTCAAAGAGAGGTAATGTAATGTACTGAAGATGAACGGTGGTCTTGGGGTCAAGAAGACCTGAGATCATATCCCACCTCAGACACTTACTGGCTGTGTGTCCTTGGGCAATTCTTTTAACATTTTGGATCCTCAGTTTACTCATCTGTAACAATGAGGAAGCTGAATCTGATGGCCTTCAAAGTCTGTTTTAGCTCTAAATCTATAATTGCATGATACTATGAAATCAGGAATTCACTTACCTTTAATACCTGCCATTCTGCCCTTAAAAAGGTAGGCAGACTTGAAGGGCTGGCCAGGTGAGCATTGACTCATCATGTTACTATTTCCATTGTTGAGAAGGCTTTCTCCCTGCCCCCATCCTCTCCCCTTTGCCTCCTGATGGGAAGATGGAAGTGCCATGCCTGAATGGCCACAGGAGTTCCTGCAGCTCAACAGCTGGAGTCAGGAATAAATACCAGAGTAATAAGCTATGGAGTATTGGCTCCATGACAAATGATTGTTTCTAAAAAATTTGCAGATGAGCCTTCAATGAAACTGAAATTAAAGTCATTTATCCCGAATCATTTGGAAATATCAACGGCTTCCTTCTTAAAGAAGGAAAAAATAATAAAGCTCCCTCATAAAGCTATAAAATATTAAACACGTGACTTCTGCATTGTACTACCGTCACCTCTTAATGCTCTCATTATTTGGTTATGTTTAACTTCAATGAAAAATTTAGAAGCCTAAGATGTGCATCTTTTTTCTCAGAATCAGGATTTTCCCTTAAAAAATCTGTGATTACATCATTTCCACATTTATATTGCAAGACATTTTTACGATATAAGCATTTTTTCATTCAGACAGCGACCATAATAAATCGAAATAAAATTCGGCCTTGATTGATGTTGCATGTGTCACGCATGGGGCAAGTCCCATCTATTAAGTGGGGTTTGCCAGGGCAGCAATATTCGTAGCATTTGAATGTTTTTCTTATTAAGAAGAAAAATGGTCAGCAGCATTAATAGGGTCTGCTCCAAAGACCCCGGGAGATGGAAAATGCCTACAGCACATTTTAGTCCTTCCCAGTGTCTGCAATGAAGGTAGGAGGAAGGCAGTGAGAATTTTTTTTATTCCCTTTCTTAAAATTAGGATAAACTATTACAGTTTGTGGAATGAAAGAGAGAGGCTGATTACAACATAATGGAGTGTACCATATTCATCTCTTTGAAATATGACCTCACTCGGCCTTTTCCATTTTACAATCGATTCTCTCATTCCCTTAATGAACCTGTGCATTCATGAGTCTTCCTTGGAAGTATGCACATGAAGTATTTCAGTAGCAAAGAAGAATCGTCTGCCAAGCATGCAAGAACAAAGTGCCTCTCTTGTAGTTCAGTTCAATAACATTAGAGATGGTTAATGCATCATCTTGGGCGCCATATTGTTTTCCTTAATAATTATCTAATTTACCAATGCCTGCTTGGCTTGTTTTTTAAATATTATCTCTTGGAAGCTGGCACAATGGACTTGTTTATATACTTCTCGGAAGAGGGGATACTAGGGCTGACTCTGTGGGTTTTTTTTTCTCCCCAACATAAAGGCTTATTGGTTTAGAAGATGAGATTACTAAGCGTCTATAATTTCAGCAACATATTCTTATTCATAGAGCTGTTGTTGAGATGGAAAATCATGATGTAAAAAGCTGAGAAGGATAGAGATGCTATGATGATAATGCAAAATAATGCCACTGAAAGAACACACTTTCCTGAATTTTTAATTAAGAATTGGCAAATGGACTGTAATGCCTTTTGCAAATAACATGAATGAGATCTAGTAATGGAATGAGTATGGGCCCCCATAATAAAATAGAGCTATATCATCAAGCATAGTGATAACAATAGGGGCATTGGGGGGTCACCATGGAAAGAGTGAGGCCTTTGATGTCAGAGGGGCAAAGTTTGAATCCCAGCTCTGCCGCTTACTAACTATATGAGCTTTGGCAATTTAGCTAACTATTCTGAGCCTCAATTTCCTCAGCTATAAAATGAAGGGATTGAAACAGCAGAATATGTCTTTCTAAGACAGGAACCGTTTTAATTTTTTGTCTTTGTATCCTCAGACTTCAAGAGTTACAGAATTTGAGAGCTGGAAAGAACCTCAGTAGCCATTTACTAGGGTGACTCCTCCATCAAAGAAAATCTCACTCTAACATCCCCAACAATGGGTCCTCCAGCCTTTGCCACAATACCTACAAAGAGGGGGAACCTTTCTAGGCAACCTATTCCACTTTTGGAAAGCTGTAATTGTTAAGTTTTCCCTAATATTGTCACTAATGGAACAAGTCTAGTCCTTCTTCCACATGCTATCCTTTCAAATACCTAGAGATAGATAGCATTCATCCCCCACCCCAGGCCCTTGAGCCTTCTCAGATAAATATGCGGAATTCTTTCAGCTCACCCTCAGATGGTGTGGAGCCACACATTTCATCCTGGTGTTCCTCTCTACACACTCTCCAGCAGAACACAATCCTCCGGATGAAGTCTGACAAAGGTAGAGTATGGCAGGATTCACTTCTGTTCCTGGAAGCTAGGTCTTTTAATGCAGCCCAGAATCATATTAGCCTCTTAACTGCTGTGGTATACTACTGACTCGTATGTAGCTTGCAGTCACTGGAAACCCCAGATCTTTTTCCTAGCAACTAATATATATCATGTTTCATTCAATCTCATACCTGGGAAGTTTAATTTTTTTTTGTTTTTGGACTTAAGTACAAGACTTTAGATCTGTCTTTATTAAATTTAATTTTATTGGATTCCTTGCAATGCTATAACCTGTCAGTGTTCTTTTGGGTGGTGACCATATCCTGCACTCTGTTAACTGGTCTCTCCCAGCTTTGGTGATCTGAAAATTTGATGAGCATAAAAACTTCCATGCCTTTAGCCAAGTCTTTGATTAAAATGTTAAGCAGGCAGAGATCCTGTGAGTACTCCACTGGAGACCTCCAGCCAAGTTCATATTAAACCACCAACAACTGCTCTCTGAGTCCTGATATCTAACCAGTTCTGAGTACACCTAATTGTATTATTGCCTAATCCATCTCTCTCCATCTTCTCTCCCTAAGAATAGCATGAGCTGCTTTGTCAAAAATCTTTGCTGAACTCTAGATAAGCTATAGTCACAGCATTTCCCTCATCTACTAGTTTAGTAATCCTGTCAAAGAAAGGCAATGTGGTTGAACTGGCATGATCTATTCTGGATAAATCTATGCTGGCTCTTTGTACTCACTACTTACCTTTCTAGATATTTGCTAAATATCTTTTTTAATGACCCTTATTGGATATTCATTTTCAAGACTCCAACTCAAATTCACCAGTGCCCAGAGTTTGCAGACTTTTACTTCTTATGGTGTTTGACACATAGTAGGCATTTAATAAATGTTTGTTGAATTGAATGGAATTAAATGACCCCTAAGGTCCCTTTCTAAAGCTATGATAAATCTAAGGGTTATTCAATTTTTTAAGGATTGGTTCACAGCATGGCTAGTACAGAATCTTTAAGAATTATTTTCACTCACCATTACTCTGATTAGCAGTAAATTAAATTATCTCTTACTGGTTTTGTGGATGAAAAAAAACCTGATCTTCTTTAAGACATCTTCCCTGAATTGAAGGCAGTAGGGATAAGAGAATAGTACTGAATCAGTGACTGAAGACCTCACTGCTACATTAAATATCTTAGAGCTGAAGAGGACCTCAGAAATCATCCAGTGCACTCCCGTTATTTGATGGATGGGGAAACTGAAACCCATAGAGGTTGAGTGATTGTTTAAACAAATCTAGTTAGGAGGAGAATGGGAAATAGATTTTAAGTTTCCTACTTCCTAATCTCACTCTGCCGCACCATGCTCTCTTTCTGATTTAACCTCTACTTTGCCAATGTATTGTACAAGAAAAAAAAATCTATTTGCTTTTGTAGAAGTAGATTGTCCTGTGTTATATAGTTGTGCACATAATTCATTAGGTGTGTGTGTTTTTATGTTTACTCATGCAAACACAAACAAAACTATGAAAGGTCAGGTCCTGGTGCAGAAGAGAATTATGTTTAAAATTACATGACAAAATAGGTCTGTAAGAGGATTATAGGTAAATGTGAACCAATCAAATGGGATGTTTGCCCAAAGGGAAGAAAAAGAGCAGGGAAGAAGCAGGCATTAGCAATTCAATCCAATTCAACCAATATATATTAGATCCCTCCTAGGTGCTCAGCACTGAATGTACCTTTGGTCATAGGTCACAAAAGAAGCAGAGGAATAGATTGCTAGGGGAGTACCTCTTGAATCTCTGTTTGTTTTTTTTTTAAACTTAGTGAATTTAAACGTTTTCCTCTTCAAATCTTAGGTCATGGATCTTCATTTATCTATCTATCTATCCTTTGATTTAGCTATCTATCTAATCTAATCTAGCTATATGGCAGCTATATGGCAGTGGAGTCAGGAAGACCTAAGTTCAAATCTGGCCTCAGACACTTACTAGCTGTGTGACCTTGGGCAAATCATTTAACCCTGTTTGTCTGAGTTCCTCATCTGTAAAATGATCTGGAGAAGGAAATGGCAAATCACTCCAGAACCTTTGCTAAGAAAACCCCAAATGGGGTCACAGAAATTCAGACATGACTGAAAAACAACTAAAACAATTTTTATATACGTATGTATACATATATACACACACACACACACACACATATGTGTGTATGTGTATCTGTATGCACATACAGGTTACAGACACACAAATAGCACCAGAGCTGCCAGGTAGAGTGCTAAGGAGCTTGTTCTAGACAGGAAACTCTTCCCCTCTTCTGGACTTCATTCAAAGGTCAGTTTTTCCATGGAACCATCCCTTGCTAACCCAGATAAGTTGGGTCACTCCCTTCTGTTCACAGCAGGTATCACCCATGGTAGTCACTAATTTGGCCTTTCATACGTTCATGGCTCTAGAGCTCAAAGGGACTCAAAGGTTTTCGAATCCAAACCCTTTGTTTTATGAATAAGGAAAGTGAGGCTGAGGGAGATTAAGTGATTTAAAATCACATGTGTTCTGTGTGTCAGAGGTGGGATTTGAACCTCAATGCTCCAACTCCAGAACAAGGGGGCTTTCTACTGTATCACACTGCCCATTTTTTTTGACTTTGCTATATTCTAATTTCAAGTCTCCTAACTCTCACTTACACTGCAACCCCCCCCCCCCCTTAAGGCAATCAAGGCTAATTGACATGCCCAGGATCACACAGCTGGTAAGTATCTGAGGCTAGATTTGAACTTAGGTCTCCTGACTCCAGGGCTGGTGCTCTGTGCCACCTAGCTGAATTTATTTATGCCCTTGAAGGCATAGGCAGTACCTTATCCATCTTCATACGCTCAGTATCTGGAATAGTACTTTTCACATTGCAAAATCTCTGTATGTGTTTGCTGAGTGATCGATAGCTTGACTAAAATAACAATTGTATTTTCATACAGTGCCTTTATCCTATAATTTTCAAAATAGGTTCGCGTTTATGACATTGATTCCCCCAATCTCTGAGGTAGGCTGTAGCAAGTGGTATGATGCCTATTTTATTTTAAAATGTTGTTTTGATGTTTCATGCAATGCTTTTATGTACCTTCTTCTGCCATAGAATCCTCCCTTGTAACAACAAAAGGGTCACATCATGAGCAATCAATTCCAGTATTAGAACTAGATGCCTAATTTTCCCCTCCAACACAATTTTGGGAGACTAAAACATTGGGATGTATTTTCTTGACAAACAACAAATGAAAACAACTTTAAAAAAATACTCCAACCAGTTGGATTTCCTTTTGAAAGGCAGCAGAGAGTCCTGTATAGAGAGCCAGGACAGGGAGATCTGGATTCCGCCATTAACCTAGATTGTCTATAGGACACTTGGCAGCTTGACCTCTTAGTTCCTCAGCTAACTAACTCTGTCAGACTCTCTGAGCTTCAGAATAGAGTTGATTTGCATTGGGAGACAGAGTTTTCTCACCAGGTGTTCCCTATACCAATGAGTTCTATCTTTAAAGGTATGATAAAGTTACTATGTGAATTAACGATTGCTTCAAGACCTACGGTTCAAAAGAAATCATTTGGTAGGCAAATTGAAATCTCACATTCAAGTGGAAAATACTGTCCTTAGGACTTAATGGTGTTTTTAGGTTGCCAAGATTCACACAAAAGGCGTGATTTCTGTGACATTGATAAACGTTGCAAGTCCTGATTGCACCATAGAGGTGGAACTAAAGGGCTTTTGACTCTGGACAAAGTCTATAAAATGATTAAGAAATTACTTTTCCCAATTATATAGATATTCCTAATGAAATAGCCTACCTCAGGTGCTAATATGAAGAGTTTTAAAAATAAGGAATATATTTGGGAAGAAATGCTATTGTATCAATCAATCAATAAGCATTCATAAAGCACCGTTCTCTGGACCAGGAGTTGTGTAAGGCAAAGGGAAATCATCCGTCCTTTCAAGAAATTTACATTCTGTTATAATGTAGTTTCTTATGACATAGATTAGTTCTAACTAGGAAGTCAGGATGATTTTACTACAAGACCTATGAAATCAGGTCTCTTTGCTTTTATTTCATGTTACCTCTCATCATTTCACATGCTTTATTTAGCCTTTCATACTCATTCCATTTTGTTATTTTGCAAAAACAAACAGACAAACAAAAAGAAACTCTACTTAAATGCTAGCATAGAGATGAAGGAATCAACGTGGTTTTTGTTTGTTGTTTAAATGTGTCCTACTCTTCTTGACTCAGTGGACAACAGCACACCGGTACTGTCCATGGGGTTTTCTTGGCAAAGATGCTGGAGTGCTCTCTCATTCCCTTCTCTGGTGTATTAAGACAAACAGAGGTTAAGTGACCTGCTCAGGGTCACATAGCTAATAAGTGTCTGAAGACAGATTTGAACTCAGGTCTTCCTGACTCAACGCCTGGAGCCATATCCACTGAGCCATCTAGTTGCCTCTTCAGCATGGCTATACACAATGAGTATAGTCTCCCATTATAAGTACTGTAAGGGAAAAAAAAATCTGTGCTTAACAAATCTCATAGCTCACACTAGCTGACACCAGGTCTTTGGGTTTTTGGTCTATGTCTGTAAGGACCATACCACTTTCAGGATCCACAGAATTTTCCTAGAGCTTCAGACATCCACTCTATCCACTATATCAAGCAGAGAGTTAGTGGATATGGAGAAAAAGTATCAGGAATCAGTAAAGACCTGTGTTCTCTAATCTTGCCTCTGACAATGGAAGGACCATTGAAACCTGTGTTCCAATTGCTTGTTCTGACCCTGTTTGAATTTGGACAAACCACTTTACCTCACTGTTCCTCTTCTATAAAATGAGGGTATTGGAATAGACAACCTATTTAAGAGTTCTTCTAGCCCAAAATCTCTGAATCAATTAACCTTTCAGTCCCTTCTTTTCCTCAGATGTGAAATGGGTGTAATAATGCCTGTAGCACCTCCCTCTTAGGGTTATTGGAAAGCTCAGTTAATTGACAAGAATTTATTAAGCACCTATTATATGCCAGGTACTAGGGAGACAAAGTGAAAAATAAAATAAGAATAAATGAGAAAGTGTATATAGCAGCTTCCTAGACTTTAAAATGCCACAATGAATGAGACTACTATTAAGCCCCTGGATAGTTGGTCACTCTTTGAGATATGCCTGAATATTCGTTGACTGGGTGAATCCCATTATAGGAGCACATACCTATTTCCTATGGCTGTCTAGCATCCAGAATAAGCTGAGTGTAATATATGGTAGCTATAGATCTCAGCTGGAAGTTTTTTGCAAACACCTATTTTATTTAAAACCATATGCATCCAGTGAATCTATACTAAGAAAAAAAGATTATAGTCTACATATGCTGTGTAAGTCAGAAGCCAATACAACCTAAATCGAGGAAAATCAATAAAGTAGGAATCTTAACATGTCGGATCTTGGTGCTGAAAAGAATATGGCCAGCATTCAGATTAGTTCAGTGGAACGAAGACAATTCAGCTACACCCATTTGTCTATATTCTGTCGGAGAGGAAAGAAAAGGTCAGCTTGAGGGGTGCCAGGGAAGGCTGGGGCTTGAAATTTTGACATCCTGTGGGCTCAAAGTCAAAACAAAGGACTGAAGAATGTCACTTAGGCCACATCTGTGGGAGGAGAATCCCCAGACTGAAATTTCAGGGCTTCTATAGGTGTATGGATAGAGGCTTTTGTTCATCTCAAAGCCCAATTCACTCAGCAGCTCACCTCATCTGGAAAGCAAAATCAGGGACCCAAGGCATTTCATTCATTGACCTGGCACTTCAGGGCCTCAGCTCCCTTTAAAGCCACCTCTCCTTTACATAAATCCTCTATCCTGGGTACTCTCTACATTGAATGTCATATTCCTGCCTCTCCATTTATGCCCCCCTCCATTCTCTTGGTTTGGATGGCCTTTCCTGTCAACCCAGTGAATCTTACTCAACCTTCAAGATTTCTTCCATAAAACTTTCCCTTGAGGGACCACCTGAAGTGTATTCTTTAAATGTTTAACAACCAACTCTTTAAGAAAAACAAACTGAATGGAGGATATATGTTTAAGTTTAATCTGCATTATTAGAATTTTCTCCATCAATTTCTTAAGTCTAGAAATCAACAAAACAAATTAAGGTCTGATTTGTACTATTCATCAATTTCTGAGATATGGCTTCTCACACTGAAAATTCAACAATCAGGTCTTGCTAGTGAGAACTGGCTCCAGCGCAACTCTGTACTTCTCTCTACATCTACTGTACCTTTGGTCTTTCAGACTCATTTGTCACTGATTTTGTCTACTTTTTATAATTATCTTTTTATGTATAGTTGAATTATCTCCACTCCTAACAAGATTCTAGGCTTTGTGAAGGGATAGGAGCCCTGCCTTCTGCATCTTCATATCTCCCAAATTCCCTAGTTTTGCCTACCTGCCAATATCCCCAGCATGGGGCACCCTTGTTGGAACTCTCCCTATCAGCTGCAGATTGAGGTTGCCTGAGATGAGAAATGAAGTCATTTGTCTAGGAGCACAGAGTGTGAGAAGAAGGATTTGAACCCAGTCTGTCTGATTCCCACCCCTGTACTCTATCCACTCTACTATACTGCTTCCATAAGCACACAAATGACATTCAATATATTTATAGTTTGATCCAATGATACACACACATATACACATGCATACAGAGGATATTTTTTTCTTTTTGAAAATATATTTTCTTTAATAAATTTATTATTTATTTTTAACATTTTTTAAAAATTTTGAGTTCTGAATTCTTTACCTTCTTCCAGTCCCTTCCTCACCCATTGAGAAGGCAAGCAATATGATATAAACTACACATGTGCAATCATGTAAAACATTTCCATATTAGCCATATTGCCAAAAAAGAGCAAGAAAAATAAAGAAAGTGAAAAAATATATACTTCAATCTCCACTCAGAGTTAATCAGTTCTGTCTCTGGGGGCGGATAGCATTTTTCATCATGGTCCTTTGGAATTATCTTGGATCATTGTCTTAATCAGAGTAGCTAAGTTTTTAACAATTGATCATCAATATAATATTGCTGTTTCTATGTACAGTGTGCTGTTGGTTCTTCTCACTTCACCATGCATCAGTTCAGATATGTTTTCCCAGGTTTTTCTCTGAAACCTTCTTGCCTTTTATTTCTTATAGCATAACAGTATTCCATTACAATTATATACCACATCGTGTTTATCCATTCCCCAATTGATGTACATCCCCTCAATTTCCACTTCTTTGCCACCACTAAAAACTGCTATACTTTTGTGCAAATAAGTTCTTTTCCCTTTTTTAAAATATCTCTTTGGGATACAGACCTAGAAGTAGTATTGCTGGGTCAAAGGGTATGTACAATTTTATAGCCCTTTGGGCATAGTTTCAAATTGCTCTCCAGAATCGTTGGACCAGTTTACAACTCTACCAACACTGCATTAGTGTCCCAGTTTTTCTGCATCCTTTCCAGCATTTGTCATTTTTCATCATGTTAGTCAATCTGTTAAGTGAGAAGGTACCCCAGAGTTGTTTTAATTTGCATTTCTCTAATCAACAGTGCTGATGTAGAACATTTTTTAATATGACTATAGATTGTTTTGATTTCTTGGTCTGAAAACTGCCTGCTCATATCCCTTGACCATTTATTAATTTGAGAATGACTTGGATTTTCATAAATTTGCCTCTATTCCCGATATGTCCTACAAATAAGTCCTTTACCAGAGAAACGTGCTGTAAAGTTCCACCACCACTACCCCAATTTCCTCCTTTCCTTCTAATCTGGGCTGCACTGGTTTCGTTTGGGCAAAACCAGTTTAATTTAATGTAATGAAAATTATGCACTTTACTTTCTGTGATCCTCTCCATCTCCTGTTTGGTCATAAATTCTTCCCTTATCCAAAGATCTGACAGGTAAATGTTTCCATACTCCCCTAATTTGCTTTTGATATAACTATTTCTAAATCATGTGCCTATTTTGACCTTATTTTGGTATATGGTGTGAAATACTTGTCTATACCTAGTTTCTTTTTCTTTTTTTTCTGATGATGAATATTTTTAAATTAATATTTATTTTTAGTTTTCAACATTTACTTCTATGAGATTTTGAGTTCCAAATTTTCACCCCATCTTGCCCCTCCCCCCACCCCAAGATGGCATGCATTCTGAGTAACCCTTCCCCTAGTCTGCCTTCCCTTCTATCTCTCCCCCCCTTCTCTTATCCCCTTCCCCTTCTATTTTCCTGTAGGGTAGGATAGATTTCTGTACCCCATTTCCTGTATTTCTTATTTCCCAGTTGCATGTGAAAACATTTTTTTTAACATGTGTTTTTAAAACTTTGGGTTCCACATTTTCTCCCTTCCTCTCTCCCCACCCACCATCATTGAAAAGACAAGCAATTCAGTATAGGTTATACATGTGCAGTTATGCAAAACACTTCCATAGTAGACATGCTGTGAAAAACTAACTCTGTTTCCCTTAATCCTATCCTGCCCCCCCATTTATTCTATTCTTTCTTTTGACCCTGTCCCTCCTTAGAAGTATTTGCTTCTGATTACCCCCTTTCCCAATCTGCCCTCCTCTCTATCATCCCCCTAGTCTCTTGTCCTCTTCCCTTCCCCCATTTTCCTGTAGGGTAAGACAGATTTCCATACCCAATTAAATGTGTATGTTATTCCCTTCTTAAGCCAAATCCTATGAGAATAAGATTCACTCATTCCCTCTCACCTTCCCCTGTTTCCCCTCCACTGTAAGAGCCTTTTCTTTTCTGTTTTTTTTGTGAGATAATTTACCCCATTCTACCTCTCCTTTTCTCCTTCTCCTAGTATAATCCTCTCTCACCCCTTAATTTTACTGTCCAGCTATGACCCCTTCATCTTCAACTCACCCTGTGCCCTCTATCTATCTATCTATCTATCTATCTATCTATCTATCTATCTATCTATCTATCTATTTATCTATCTATACATATAATTTTTTCCCTCCACTACCCTAATACTGACAAGGGTCTCATGAGTTACAAATATCATCTTTCCATGCAGGAATGTATAAATATCTTATGATTTATCTTTCCTGCTTACCTCTTCATGTTCCATTTAAGTCTTATATTTGAAAGTCAAGTTTTCTATTCAGCTCTGGTCTTTTCATCAAGAATGCTTGAAAGTCCTCTATTTCACTGAATGACCATTTTTTCCCCTGAAGGATTATACTCAGTTTTACTGGGTAGGTGATTCTTGGTGGTAATCCTATCTCTTTTGCCCTCTGCAATATTATATGTCATGCCCTGCAGTCCCTTAATGTAGAAGCTGCTAAATCTTGGGTTATCCTGATTGTGTTTCCACAGTACTTGAATTGTTTCTTTCTGACTGCTTGTAATATTTTCTTCTTTACCTGGGAATTTGGCTACAATATTCCTAGGATTTCCTTCAGGGAGTTCTATCAGGAGGAGATTGGTGGATTCTTTCCATTTCTATTTTGCCCTCTGGTTCTAAAATATCAGGGCAGTTTTCTTTGATAATTTCTTGAAAGGTGATGTCTAGGCTCTTTTTTTGATCCTGGCTTTCAGATAGTCCAATAATTTTTAAATTCTCTCTCCTGGATCTATTTTCCAGGTCAGTTGTTTTTCCAATGAGATAGTTCATGCTGTTTTCTAATTTTTCATTCTTCTGGATTTGTTTTACAGTGTCTTGATTTCTCATAAAGTCACTAGCTTCCACTTGCTCTATTCTAATTTTTAAGGAAGTATTTTCTTCAGTAATCTTTTGGACTTCCTTTTCCATTTGGCCAATTTTGCTTTTTAGGGCATTCTTCTCCTCATTGGCTTTTTGGACCTCTTTTGCCATTAGGCTATTTTTTAAGGTGTTATTTTCTTCAGTATTTTTTTGGGTCTCCTTAAGCAAGCTGTTGACTTGTTTTTCATGATTTTCTTGCATCACTCTCATTTCTCTTCTCAGTTTTTCCTCTACTTCTCTTACTTGCTTCTCAAAATCCCTTTTGAGCTCTTCTGAGGCCTGGGACTGATTCATATTTTTCTTGGAGGCTTTGGATGTGGGATCTTTAACTTTGTTTTCTTCTGGTTGTATGCTTTGATCTTCTTTGTCACCAAAGTAAGATAATATAGTCTGACTCTTTTTGCGCTGCTTACTCATGATCCCAGCCAATTACTTGAGTTTTAAACTCTTTGTTAAGATAAGAGTCTGCTTCCAATGTGGAGAATATACTGTCCTAAGCTTCAGGGGTTTGTACAGCTGTTTTCAGAGATACTTCTAGGGACCTGTAAATTTTCAGTTTTTCCAAGGTGGTATGATAAGGGGCAAACAGCCACAACAAGGTCCACCATGCCAGCACTCCTCCTTGCCCCAGGACCACCCCTCAGAACTGTGACCCAGATCCAAGCATGGGCAAAGCAAGAGATTCCTGCCTCAACACTGACAAAGAGTTCCCTGCAATCCCCCTCTGATCAGCCACCCAATTCCCCCTCAGTCTGTGGTCCTGAAGCTCAGGAGGCAGCTGCTGCCCTGGGGACATGCTCAGGACTTGGGGCTGAGACCTAGCCCCTGTCTCTCACCACAGAAACAGACTTTTCTCACTGACCTTCTAAGTTCTCTTTGGCATTCATAGGTTGAGAAGTCTGGAAACTGCCACAGCTGCCCTCAATTCAGTCTTCTGAGGCCTGCTTCAGGTTCACTGTGGCCTGCGCGCCCATACCGAACGGTGCCCCTCTCTCCGCCCAGCACTATATGCCTTTCCGATCAACCACCCAGGTTGTCTTGGGCTGGAAATTTGTTTCATTCTTTTTGTGGGTTCTGCTGCTTTAGAATATGTTTAGAACCATTTTTTACAGGTATTTGGAGGGGTTTGGGGGAGAGCTCAAGCAAGTCGCTGCTTTCACTCTGCCATCTTGGCTCTGCCCCCTATACCTAATTTCTGCAAAACTGCTTTTCAGTTTTTCCAACACACAGAGAACTTTTTATGCTTAAATAATCTGTAAATGTCAGCTCTCTTTGTTATTAGTCATGTACACATTAGAGAGATGCAGTATCAAGACACAGTTAGAGAGTCAGGAAGACCTGGGTTCAAGGTCCACCTCTGACACATACTGGCTGCGTGACCCTGGGCAAGTCACAATCTCTCAGTGCCCCAGGCAACTCTCTAGAAATAAATTGATGAACAAGTGGCAGTCTGCTTAGGCAGATTGAGTTTCTTGGCTGAGAATTCTTTAAAACAATGAAATTACAGGCTAAGTCTGAATGAATAAGTGAGTGAATGAATACAGAACTACGGTGGAGTCCCTAACTTTCAGTTCTTTCTCCCCAAATAATCATAGGATCTTATGATTTAGAGCTGGAGGGGACCATAAAGATCACTGGGTCTCTTGAGGGAGGCACTGTGGTACAGTGGAAAGAGTACTAGGTCTAGACTCAGAGGAGCCAGAAGACCTAGTTTCAAAACCTGCCTCTGTCCACTTGATTTATTTGATCTTCAGCAAGTTACATCCTCCCTGGGCCTTAGTTTCTTCGTCTGAAAAATTAGCTTGGATTAGATGGTCTCTGAGGTCTCTCCCAGCTCTCTATCTGTGAGCATATGGATAAATTTCCACAATACCTCCCCTTTTTTCACAGATAAGGAAACTGAGGATATAGATAGGGAGAAACTTGCTGGCAAACACACAGTGAGTAAGCAGCAGATCTGGGATCAGAATGCAAAGCCTTAGACTCCCAAACCAGTGCTTCCAAGTAGTACAAAATGGAACCTGAGATCTCAAATTCATTATCTAATTATTTGGATTATCCACTTTAATAGTTATTATTATAATAACTCATAGTTGTATAGCGCTTTCATGTTTGTAAAGTATTTTGTCACATTTGAGCCCCATAACAAGTCTATGAGGAAGATAATATGAGGGATCCATTTTCCAGGTGAGAAAATTCTACCTCCCTAAAGTTAAGTGAATCACCTACAATCACAAAGCTGGTAAGTACTGGAGAGGAGATTTGAACTCGGGTTTTCTTCACTTGATGCTCAGCACTCTATTCACTGCACCTTGATGTTCTGACTCCAACATAGGGAGAACCAGCGTGTCTCTGTCCATCACAGGAATGATCACTTTGTGCCTCTGAAGCTGCTAGAAGGAGGGCTTTCACTAAGCTGCACTGCGTGGAAGGATTCTTTTGGAGGGCCCAGCACCCATCATTCCAGGCAAGAAGGAAAGAGAAATCCCTTAACTGGATGAAATAGCCAAGTGGATTTTGTTAGTCTCAATATGATAGTTGGAGCAGCAATTCTTCCATGACCCATGGATGGCTGTTTCTACAAAAAAAGGTTGGGGTGAGGGGCACCAGCTCCTCAATGGTGTGATTTTAGGTCAAAACAGAAAGAAATCCCATCTGATAGTACAGTTTTCTACCTGGAAGACTGTGAAAAATGTGATGAATCTATAATTTATTTTATATCATGTTATCAGCAGTCCCTTTCTCTAAATGGCCTTATTGTTCTTGATAACAGCTATCCATGATGAATTAAGACAAGCTCCTTAATAATTAAGATTCTCTCTCTGTTCAGTAACAATGAATTGGCCAATTAAAAAACAAAACAAAACAACAAACTTAGCTCATAGAGTCATGCCTATTTAGAATTGTTCAGAGTTATAAAAGCCGATGCCAGAGAATTATTATTTTAAATACATGCATATCTATATGTCTCCAAGTGCCAGATTTTGAATGGACATCCATGAAAGGCAGACAAAGGAGCATATAACCAAGGATGAGTTAGAAAGATTGGTGTTAAAGGTTAAGAGTAGTATCAGAAAAAAACAACCTTGGGACCATCTGGGTCTTGTAAGAAGATTCCAAGAAAAATAAATAAGGATCTTTTACATTAGCATTTGTTGCCTGAAGAAGGAAAAGGAAGAATGAGGCCCTCTTGCTTAGGGCAGATGTTATAATAATGACAGATGACAAAGGAAAAGAACTTTTCAGCATGAATTTTGCTTCTCTCCTTACTGTCAAGGAAAACTATGGTCAAACCAAGGATGTACAAAGGTGGATAACAGTGGAAGCCCAAGACAGGTGAAAAGATGCTAAGAGATTCAGATCCATAATTAGCTTGAGGTGATTGGAGCTTTGGTCCAAAGTGCTAGTGTCTGTATTCTACCTATACCTGTCTTTGCTGGACACTCTTTTTCCTCCCAACCTCCAAGGGGAAACAGACCATACTTTCAAGGATAGGTGGCTTAACATTTTTGGTGTCATGGCCCCCTTGGAAGTCTGGTGGAACCTATGGGTCCCTTTTCATAAGAATGTTTTTAAATGCTTAAAATAAAATACATGAGGTTACAAAGGGAATCAACTATATTAGAATAGGATTCTCAACATATTTTAAAATAAGTTCTTGGACTCCAGAGTAAGAATCCCCTTCTCCAGCTCAGTTGCAGCTGGAAGTTTACTGTCATCAGTACTACTGACTCCCTTTCCCTTTCTTCTCTCCCACAAAAAAAAAAAAATTAGCCTAAGGCACAAACTTTCCTAGTTATGGATCTGAAGATATCAGCCTAGCTAACATGTCCAATATGCAGGATGTCCCAAAAGAATTAGTGAAGTTTTAGGTTTATTAAAGACTTTTGAGACACCCTTTTTCCAAGGGCCCCAGGCCCAGGTGAGCTATTTCTAGGAATATTTTCAGATGTTACCCAGGAATGATTGTTGCTAATCATTGAGAAATCGTGATGCATGAGAGAAGTATTCGTGGGATCATCAGCCTGGAGCCAGGAGAGATCTAATCCAATATCTTTGTTTTCAGAAGAAGTGAAACCCAGAGAGGTTAAGTTACTTGCCCAGGGTCACCCAGGGAGGGAGGGTCAGCACTTTGATTTGAACTCAAGTGTTGTGACTCCATGGCTGCTGAGTCCTACATGGTCTTAGTCCCTAAGGCTGCCCATTCTGCTTTTGGATGATTATATTATGATGATGAAGCTTCAAACATTGGGGGAAAGGCTGCTCCTTTAACTCCTACCCATTTCTTCTAGTTCTACCATGTGGAGCCAAACCAAAGAAGTCTAATCCCGTTTTTGTGACTTCCCTTCAAATACTTGAATACACTCAAGAGTTATCTCTTATTCATGCTAAAAAAAACATAATTCCCAGGTGGCATGGCTCCAAATCCTCTGGACCTATGCCAGCTTGTTCATGCCTTTTCTAAGACATGACAGCCAGAATTGAGCACAGTACTCCAGGTGTCATCTGAACCAGAATGGGTGCAGCAGAATAATCACTCTTCTCATTCAGGACACCAAGCCTAAGGTCCAAAGCCTTGGGAAAAACTACAGACAGTGTACTTAAAAACAAAACAAAACAAGCCAATGCCTTGGAATAAAAACATCACTATCATCAACCCCTATACCTACTTTCTCATCACTCTCAAATCTTTATAAATGTGGTCTATGTAGGTATGAAGAGTATGCTTGATGAAAATGTGGGAAGAGAAAGAATTTCACACATCCCTTTTGAAAAGAGATTTTTAGATACTTTTTGTTTTGAAATAATTTTCATTTCTGAAAAGTCCCACTCTACCATCTGCTACCCAGAGAGCCACTCCTTATAAATAAAAAAAATTAAACAAAGGAAAAAAAAAGCATTTCAGCAAAACTGGCCAAGTCATCAACTGAGTCTGGCAATACATTCAGTGTTCCACACCCATAGTTCCTTACCTCCCCAATGAAGGGGGCAACTACATTTTCTTCTCTCTTCCTCCGGGAGAGGCTCCTTCACTAAATGTACACAACAATGAGTTTCAGAGATTTTTGTCGTTCTTTATTCTTATATTGTACTATGTGGATTGTCATTTTGCTGGTTTTCTTTATTTCACATGAATCAGTTCATAGGAGTCTTCCCTTGCTGCTCTGAATTCCTCATATTCATCGTTTCTTATGGTACAATGATAATCTACCATGGTCAAACACTACACATTGTTTAGTCACTCCCCAATTGATTATTGCTTCTGCTTCTCCTCCTCCTCCTCCTGCTGCTGCTTCTCCTCCTTCTTTTCTTCCTCCTCCTTCTCTTCCTCTTCTTTCTTATATATGTATACATATATGTGTGTATAATGCTTCCTTTGCACCAGGCACTATGCTAAGTGTTTCACAATTATTATCTCATTTGGCCTTCACAACATCCCTGTGAGGTAGGTGTTATTGTTATCACCATTTTACAGATGAGGAAACTCAGGCAAACAGGTGCAGTGACTTGCCCAGGGACACACAACTAGTAACTGAGGCCAGATTTGAATTCAAGTCTTCCTAACTCCAGCTGTTGCACTATCCAATGCACCACCTAGCTGTTCCCCCAAAATGCTACTAGCACAAAAATGCTGCTATAAATACTTCAGTGTCTATGAGACCTTTATTTTTATCGCAGACAGTTCTTTATAGTAGACCACAGCTTTATAGTCACATAATTGACAGAGATTTATGGAGGAAAAAGGTATTTGATTCAGTAGAGTTCAAAAACCTCAGGGACTCTATATCAGATTGTGTGCCATCTTGGGGCGGAGGTGGGGAGGAAGGGGAGAAAAATTTAAAACTCAAAAGCTTATGGAAGTGATTGTTGATAATTCAAAATAAATTAATTTAAAATAAAGAAAAAAACCTCAGGACATCTTTATTGCTTCTTAGAGAAAATATTAACTTCTCTGCTTGGAATTTAAAGCCCAAAGTCCATGACAATTTGGCTCCAGCCTACCTTTTCACTTTGTTTTTTTACAAAGGTAAAATGACTTGCCCAAAGTCATATGGCTGATAAGAAACTGAGAGCATGATTCAAATTTGGGTCGTTTGACTCAAAACCCATTACTCTTATCATTGCATAACATGACTGCTCAAGAAAACATTCCCCATGCCTAGGTTAAGATCATGCAGAATTTTTTAGGTGATGCAGTCACATATCTTTGTTTTTCACTCCTTGGAGGGACATTATCCTTAAGGAAGACACAAAATAGGGGGAGGTGCTAGTTAGAGGTATTTTTTGGTTTTGATTTTTACCAGTGTCATGGCAAATGGCCTTTACAGCTACAAAATGGAAGAAGGACTTCCATGATGGTAAGGTTCCCAAATGTTTGTCTTTGCACATATTACTTGGTTAACTCACTTAACTTTTCTGGGCCTCAGTTCTCTCATTTATGAAAGGAGGGGTTTGGTCTGGATGACCTCTGAGGTATCTTCCAGCTCCGAGTTGGTAATCACATAATGTGGGATGGAAACTGCAGACAGGCAGAGAACTGAAGCCAGAATTAGGCTGCTTTGGGGAAATTACCGCCAATAAGTCAATCAACAGGTATTTGTCGAGTGTTTTCTATGTACGGGTCCTGTGCTAAGCACTAGAAATACAAAGAAAAAGCAAAAACAACCCTTGAGGAGCCAGCTAGAAATAACAAAGTACATATTGAATAAATAGAGGCTCTCTTAGAGGGGAAGATGAACACTTGGAGAGCCCAAGAAGGGCTTCATGCCAAGGGAGGCTCTTGAGCTGAGTCCTAAAGGTAGCCAGGGATTCTATGAGGTGGAAGGAAGGAGGAAGAGCAATCCATGCATGGGGGACAGCCAGCTCATAGGTATGGAGGCGGGAGATGACTTGTCATGTATAAGGAATGGCAAATAGACTGGTAGAGATGGGTCACACAGTGTGTGCAAGGGAAATGTTGTATAAGAAAGCTGAAAAGATAGGATAGGACTGGGTTGTAAAGAGATTTAGATACCAAAAAGAGGAGTTGATATTACATTGTTGTTCAGTCATTCGGTTGTGTCTGACTATTTAGGAGTCCATGGATTTGTCCATGAGGTTTTCATGGCAAAGATATGGGAATGATTTGCTATTTCCTTCTCCTGTGTGTCCCCATTTTTCAGTTGAGGAACTGAGGTAAATAGGGGTTAAGTGACTTGCCCAGGGTCACACGGATAGCAAGTGTCTGAAGCTAGATTTGAACTTAAGTCTTCCTGATTCCTGGGGGTAATAGCTAATGGAGTTAGAAGAATCACATGGTCAGACTTCACATTAAGAAAATCACTGGTAGCTGTGTGAGGATAGATTGATGTGGGGAGAGACTTGAAGCAGGAAAATGAGTTAAAGGACTATTCCAATAGAGAGGTTGGTGAAGGCTTTAACTAGAGTGGTGGCTGTGTGAGCATAGAGAAAAGAGGACTTATGCAAAAGACTGTAGAGAAAGAAATAACAAGTTTTGGCAGCTGATTGTATACATGTGAGATGAGGGAGAGTGAGTAGTCAATTACACTAAGTTTGAGAACCTGGCTGACCGGTAAGATGCTGATGTACTTGACCATAATAGAGAAATTCTAAAAAGGGGTCAATTTCTATTTTGGACATTTCAAATTAGAGATGCCTAGAGGACCATTTCATTTGAAATGTCTGATGAGCAGTTAGTGATGTGGGAATAGAGTTCAGGAGGGAGACTGGGGCTAGATAGATAGATCTGGGAACGAGCAGCATACAGGTGCTGATTTAACCCATGGGAACTGAGATCATCAAGTACAGACAAAGAAGAGAAGAGGCCCAAGGACAGAGGTTTGGGGATTTTCTGGTGTCTTCCAATCTACTCATCTCTTATTCTTGACCAAGCTCTTATTCCCTCAGGGATCTCTGTATTTATTGCTCCAGAAAATGAGGTGCAAAGACTTTATTATTTGGCCTTAACCTCTTGGTTAGTAATGGAGCCAGGAATGGAGACCACCCGGTGAGTCTTTCCCCTCAAAAGAAGAGCCATAAATAGACCAGCCCTTAGGAAGCCCTAACTTCTTTTACAAGTGTGACTTTCTCCTCAGGCCTTTCTTGAAATAAGCAGATGACAATTTCTCAGAACTATTCTAATCAGAGTAAACTAAAAACAGCAACCCACCAGAGAGCAGTCAGTGTAATAGTGGGTGAAGGGGAGGTGCTGAGTGAATAGCTCCCTTTACTCTCATCTTGCTTCACTGATCTATTCTCTCGTTTCCCTCGGGGCACTTGACTCACACATTTTACTACCTAGGCAATTTCTTCCATCAAAACTGAAAGGTATATTTTTTTTTTATTTTTTCAAAGCCCAAATGCTCACACAACCTTGTGTTAAGCAAGGTATGGTGGAAAAGAAACAATTCTGGGGCTGTGCTCTTTATAATCTCACGATTAAAACTCAGTAGGAGACTGAGTGACAATTCTATTGTATTGACCCCCAGAATCCTAAAAGACTGAGGAAGGAGAGAGTGAGGTAGAAAAATACTGTAGTCCAAGGTCTATGAACTGTGTAACTTGCTTCATTGGAAAGAACATCACTGGCTCTGCAATGAGAAGATCTGTGTTCAAATCTTACTGACTCCGTATGTGATGATGGGCAGCTCACTTCTCTGCAGAATGAATCTTGGAGGCCCCTGAGGACCCTTTGAACTCTAGAGCCATTAGATCAGGGGTTTTTAGCCTTTTTACATCATGAAGCCCATTTGGCACAGCCCTTTGGGCCCCTTCTCAAAATAATGTTTTAAAATGCGTAGAATAAAAGACATAGGACTACAGAGGAAACCAAGTCTGTTCAAATACAGTTATCAAAATATGAAAAAAATGCAAGTTCTAATGTCCCAGGTTGGGCATTAAAACAAAGGCTTCTTGTAAACAAGGATGGCATCTGTCTTTGTACTTGTATCTCCAGCACCTGGCATGTCATGGATGGCTGGTCAACGCTTATCCATTGATGTTCCCAGAGTGAGCACTTTGTCTTTCTAGTTGGTCAACAAGCATTTATTTAGTGCCTACTATATGCCAGTTACTGGGCTAAGTGTTGGGGATGCATAGAAAATAAAAGACAGTCCCTGCATTCAAGAAATGTAGAGTCTAATGTGATTGAAAATAACAGTCAACAGTCAGTAAAAGTCTGTAGAATCATAGAATTTGGAATTGGAAAGGATCTTAGCTATCAGATGGCATAATGCGAATCCTCACTAGAACATAGCAATGGGTAGTCATCCAAAGTAGTGGCTATAGTCACTCACCCTTTATTTGAAAGTTTACAGTGGTGGATGGAGGGACATATATATTACCTCCAGAAGCAGAGTATCCCACTTTTGAATAGAGTGTGTTCAGGGAAGACTAATACCTCTGTTATGAGGGCTGCCAAACCCTTTTCAGGGCTGCTTTCCACCTTTGGTGTCTACCTGATACACCTAATTTTCACCTGTGTCTCTAAGAAGCTGTAGTATGCACAGCAGCCACAACCCAGTAAACTGTTTCAGCAGATGAGCTAAACCAAGTTGAGGGTAACTGAGGGGTCTCAAGCCTGTTGGTGAGTTAAGGGGGTGTCTACCCCAAGCATGTGAAGACTTTCTCCAGCAGAATGGGCAGATGAGAAGAATTGGTTCCAATGGCCATGAAGGCAGCTGAAGCAGGCCCTGTGGAATGCTTAGAGCTTGGTTAGACATTGAAGATGCCAAGGTCATCCACTGCATCTTGAGCTATCCCCAATCATGTTGATTCTATTCTCCCACTGGACTATGACGACTCCGGGAGAGAGAGCGAGGCCAACGACTTTGTGTAACTCTGCCTCACTTAAATTTAATTTATGCATGAATCAAAAGACATCACGCATACCATTTTACCATTTTTACCTATCTCAAAGTCCTGTGGCAATGGGCAAGTGATGAAACAGCAGGTACGGATCTACTGGGAGCTGTGGCCACAATCCTGTACACAGATGGTCCAGGCCATAAAGGTCATCTCACTGGAAGCAGCATTGGGATTTAGCAGCTCCCTGGGCATCTGAGGAGGCTTTTAAGGATCACACTGCTCACCTCCTAGTGTGAGGAAGGGGCTAGAAATGGTGCCCTAAAATGTCTGCTTACCCAACCCTGGTCTGATTATTGCAGCAGGCAGCGATCGCACTCTGCAGATGGAAGACAAAAAAAAAGTACAAAAACTTCTGCAAAGATGATTTCACTGACCATTGGAATGTGCACACACTTATAGAAAACACAAAATCCAGTAGACCTGAAAGATAAACAACTCTCATTGTGAGAGAACTCGGCAGGTATCACATCCAAATAGCAGCCCTGAGTGAAACAAGGCTGGCAAATGAAGGCCAGCTTGCTGAAATCGGAACTGAATGCACTTTTTTTCTGGAGTGGCCGAAGTAAAGGGGAGCACCATGAAGCTGGTGTAGGTTTTACAATCAAAACTAATCTAGTCAACAAGATTGTATGCCTACTAAAATGAGTAAATGACAGGCTCAGGACAATATTACTGCCATTTACAGGAAAATGCCGTGCCACCATCAACAGTGCCTATGCTCCCACCATGATGAACTTTGATGAGCTCAAAAAAAATTTTTTATGAAGACCTGGAAATCCTTATCATCAATGTGCCAAAAGGGGACTTATGATTCTGGGTGACTTTAATGCTCGCATTCATATGGTGGTCAGAAAAAGCAATACAAGGACACTCTCAGGGTCTCTTTTAAGCACTTTGGGACTGGTTGTGTGACATGGGAGACATTGGTACAGGACTGCTCAGCATAATGTGTCCTCATCAGAGATGGTGCTGTGCTCTGTGAGCAAAGCAGAATTGGAGCAGCTCAAAAGAAACGTGACATGCACGAATTTAGAGAATCCACCCCAAATGTTCACATGGACTATTTGTACCCAACTGGTGGTAGAGCCCTCTAAGCTTGTATCGGTCTGATCAGCCACAGTTAGACACACTATAACTTGACTCTAACATAGTGATGTCATTTTGATCCTTTTCGAGAATGAAGGACAATAACCAATCAACCCACTACTAGGCAAGGTTTCCTTATATTATGCCTATATTTATCTATAACTTCTACCCCTTGCTCCAGATAGTAATAATAATAATAATAATAATTAGAAGTACACTTGCATTGCCCTTAAAGATCTTCAAAACACCTTTTATCTATTATCTTATTTCATCCTCACAATGACTATCAGGTAGATGCTTTGTTATCTCTATTTTTACAGATGGGGAAACTGAGACTGAGAGAAGTTCAGTGACTTGTTTGGGGTTATAAAACTAGCATCTGAGGCAGGATTCAAACTCAGATTTTCCAGGTTCTATATCCAATGCTCTCTGTGAGCAAGAGGGGCTTTCCTCTGGTTTTTGGTGACACACGGGCCTCTATTTGCAAGACCGTTAAGACCTAGTGGTCGGCATGTCAGACCTCCACTCCTTCTTTGTTGCATCTGTAAGTCAGGCTGATCATGGTCTAGGTCAATGTGGGGAAATGATGACTGTTAGCCTATATAGCAATAGGCACAGCAATGACTAGCTTTTATTGCACCCCATTCCTATGGTACTTCCAATAAATTTATCTTCTGGAGACCAGAGTAGGACTAATCATATTCCCCTCTCCTTGTCTGCCTCAGACAGCATGGACATCACTATGGAGATCTGTGTTATTTTGCCTGTAGAAAGCCAATTCATATGCACTTAGTGGGGGGGGGGCACTTCCCAGAGGATGCATTTCTGACCCACTGGTTCTGATGATTTCAGATGGACCGTGCTGCAGATGAAGTAAACAAGGGGAAAGTGTTGTAAGTAAAAGGGGGAAAATGGCCAAATAAGGGAACAGAGACTCAATGCATCTCTCTGAGATTGCCTGGGAAATCATGTCTGGCCCTTCAGAACAAATTCTTCCTGAAGGATAAATGCAACTTTTATTAGCCCCAAAGAGCTTCCTAAAGTCCTCAGGAATGGAGGCATCCTTTCTGCCATGTGTGGCGCATTTCCTGCAGGCTGGATTTGGAAAGCGGGCTGTGCCTTCTCCATGGTTATGGATGACTTTGTAAGTGCTTGCTGTTGCTGACATATGGGATTATATGGCTGTCTCAGCAATGGGCCTTTGGGGACATATGGTAGATATATCTTTGGGAAACAGCGGTAAATCATCACTCTTAACACAGAACTCTTCTGGCCACAGAAAATATTTCAATTCTACTTGCCCACCTTGGAAAGTGAAAATCCCTCTTTAAAAAAAAGTCCCATTGATTCTACCTCCAAGATATCTCTCATACCTGTCCCCTTTTCTCCATAGGAATATTTAGACTCTACTTGCCTAACTTGAAAAAGCCAAAGCCTTTAAAAAAAGAGCCCTGTTGCCTCTATCTCTTCTGTCTGTCTCATCTATCTTTCTACTTCTTTCCTACCCTAGTTCAGCTTTTATCATCTCTCATTTTCATAGGGTCCTGATAGGTCACCTTACTTTGTCCTTTCTTCACTTGAGTCTATCCTTCACAGTAATTGTCCTAAAACACAGGTCTGGGAATATTTGACAGACCATAAGATCCTGGCTGGCAAAAACTTTCCGTTTTGTTTTGTTTTTTTGTTTTTTTGCCTCTGTATCCTTGACACCTAACATAATGCCTGGCACTAAAGTTTGATTGATTGATTGATTGATTGAGGTTCCTCCCCTGTTCAAAAGCCTTCACTGGCTCCCTATTGCTTCTGGGATAAAATGCAAACTCTTCACCTTGGCGGTTAAGGGCATCCAAAATCTGACTCCAACCTGTTTCCAGCCTCATTTCCCATTATTCCCTTTGATACATTTGCATGCCAGCCAAACTAAGCTATGAACTGTTTTCTAAACTTGTGTCTCTATGCCTTTGTTGTCTTCTTTTCTATCTTTCTAAATTCTTATTTTCCTTCAGTCAATCATTAAGCATGTGTTAAGTACCTACTATGTGCCAGGCATTGTGCTAAGTGCAGGGGATACAAAAAGGCCAAAGACAGTCCCTGCCTTCAAGGAGCTTACATCTAAAGGGGGACAACATGCACATAAATGTATACAAAGCAAGCTATCTGAAGGATAAATAGGAAGTAAGTAATAAGTTAAAGGTACTAGAGTTAAGGGGCAGCTAGATGGCGAAGTGGATAGAGCACATGTTCTAGAGTCAGGAAGATCTGAGTTCAAATCCAGCCTTAGATAACTTACTAACTGGGTGACCCTGAGCAAATCACTTATACCCATTTGCCTCAGTTTCCTCATCTGTAAAATGAATTGGAGAAGGAAATGGCAAACCATTCCAGTATCTTTGCCAAGAAAACCCCAAATGGGGTCACAGAGAGTTGGACCTGACTAAACAGCAACAGTAGAATTAAGACTCTTCATATTCCTTCCTCTATTAGCCCTCTCTAATTAGCTGGCACTGATTTGTTGTGAATTAAGAGCCTACATGGATACACTTTTTAGTATTCTGTTTAGAAGAGGAGTTATTTAAGTCCTGAACAAAGGTCCTAGGGACCCTTTTTGAAATAGAAGTACAGTGGCTTTTGAGAAATCATTTTATTAATCAGTGAGTTGATAAGCATTTTTAAAGTGCCTACTATGTGCCAGACAAAGGCAAAAGAAGACCCCTGCTTTTAAGGATTTCACCATCTGATAGGAGAGATAACATGGGGAAAAACTGTGTGCAAACAAGATACATACAGGATAGAATGGAGATAATCAATAGAGAGAAAGTACTAGCATTAAGGGGGATCAGGAAAGGCTCCTTTTGTTAGGTTCAAGATAGTTAGAATGTACTAAAATCTGACCTCTAGATAAGCAGAGTATTACCATTTATTGATTTTATTTTTTACATTAAATTTGATTTTTAAAAAATTAACAAATCTATTTTCTCTCCCTTTTACCTCTTATCCCGTTGGACCAAAAAAAAGAAAGAAAGAAAACCAAATTCCTTAAAACATGCATAGTATATGCATAGTATAGAATATGCATAATAAGACAAAGACAAATTACTACATTGGCTGTATCCAAAATATATATGTCTCATCCTGCACCCTGATTCTATCACCTCTCTATCAGAAGGTGAATAGCAGGCTTTATTACTTGTGTTTTGAGATCATGCACAGTCATCTAATTGGTCAGAGTTCTTATAACCTTCAAAAGTGTTTGCTTCTGTAGTATTCCTGCTAGTGTAGAAATTGTTCTCCTGGTTCTTCTCACTTCCCTCTGAATCAGTACTATAAATCTTCCATGTCTCTCTGAAATTGCCTGTTTCTTCATTTCTTAAAGCATAACTGTACTCCATCACACTCCTTTATAACATTTTCTTCAACTATTCTCCAATTGATGGACACCCCCTTAATTTCCAAGGGTCTTTTTGCCACCCCAAAAAGGCAGAATAAACATTTTAACCTTTTTTTTACATTTTCTTGTCTCTGAGAATGGGTCTGTGGTGATATAGCTGTACTGTTTAGTAACTTTTAGAGTATTTTCAAAAATAGCTTAGTAACTTTTGGAATTCCAAATAGCTTTCTGGGATGGTTGTACACAATGCTATCAATAGGGCATTGATGTACCTGTTATCCTGCTTCCCCTCCAACATTTGTAATTGTCTTTTTTTGGTCAGTTTTGCCAATCAAATACATGTGAGGTAAAACTTCAGAGTTGTTTTAATTTGCATTTCTCAAATTATGAGTGATTTATAGCATTTTTCCATATGACTATACATAGCCTTTCTTCCTTTGTGAATTGCCTGTTTATATCCTTAAATCATTTATCAACTGAGGAAAGGTTCTTATTTCTGTAAGTTTCAATCAGTTGCTTATATATGTAGGAAATTAGACCAGTATTGAAGAAACTTGTTGCAAAGACTCTTCTCAGTTGTTTCCCTTTTGATTTTAGCTTTATTGGATTTTTTGAACAAATACTTTTAAATTTTGTGTAACCAGATTATCCATTTTATCTCCAGTGATCCTCTCCATTCCTTGTTCGGTCATGAACTTTTCTTCTACCCATAGATCTGATAATTATTTTTTTCCATGTTTCTCTAATTTGTTTATGATGTGACCTTTTATATCTAGGTTGTATATCCATTTAGAGCTTATCTGGGTAAAAGGTGTGAGGTGTTGGTCTAAATCTATTTTTTTCTATACCACTGTCCAATTTTCCTAGTTTATTTTTTTAATCAAATGCTGAATCCTTATTCTAGTAGCTGGGGTCTTTGTACCTATTGAAAACTAGGCTACCTGGTTTATTTATTTCTATATATTATGTACCTACTCTGTTCCACTAATTGATTTCTCCATTTTTTATTTTAATGTTTTCTTTCTTTCATGCATTGAAATAGGAAATATTTCAAGGTATATCATAATTTTTATTTCTATCTTTATATATTTGTGTATACACACACACACACACACACACACACACACACACATATCACCTTCAATTCCAGTATCTCTCTGCCCTTTCCAGGTAGCCATCCCCTACCACAAAAAAAAAAAAAATGGAAGAAGAGGAGGGAGAAAAGCATTTCAGCAAAATTAAATAACGCATCAACCAAGTCTGTCATACTGCATGCTCATAGTCCTTTACCTTTGCAAAGAAGGGATTCAAGTGTGCTCTCATTTCCCTTTGTTCCCCCTTAGGGCCAAGCTTGCTCAATACAATTGTACAGCATTCGGTTTGGATTTTTGTCATTGCCTTAATTTTTCCATCTTCATTGCTTTAGCTGTTGCATGTATTTCCTGATTCTCTGTTCATTTCACTTTGCATTAGTTCCCATAAATCTTCCCAGGCTTTTTTGAATTCTTCATAGTTCTAATTTCTAACAGAATTGCAATATCTCATTCCATTAGTGTATCACAATTTGTTTAGCCATAACCCCGTTGATGACCACCTACAATTTTTCAAGTTTTTTTTTTCCTATTACAAAGTATATTGCTATAAATATTTGGGTAAATATAGTTCCTTTCTTTTTATCATTGACCTCCTGTGATGTCTGGGTCAGAATGTATGGACACTGTATTCACTTAATTAGCATAGATCAGGGCACATCTTTTTCAATAGTAATACACTTTTGGTGTTGCTATTTGACTGAGTTAAAGTTGTAGGTTTCCTAAAGGTCAATGGAGAGGTACCTGGTGGGCATGAATAGGTAGCAACATATTAATGAAAAGCACATGAGGAGTTATGGAAAGGATGTCTCCAGGGAGATGTATTATTAGAAAAGAAAAGTGTCATATGGTAAGGTTAATGAGATAATTGGTGGATGGTTCATGCTCCCTGGATAACTATAGAAGATCTTTTCTATAGAAGATCAGCTATGTGATGTGGTGGATAGAGTGCAGAGCTTGGAGTTAGGAAGGCCTGAGTTCAAATCCTGCCTCAGATAACTTACTAGCTGTATAATCCTGGACAAGTCACTTCACCCCGTTTGCTTTGGTTTTCTCTTCTATAAAATGAGCTGGAGAAGGAAATGACAAACTACTCCAGTATCTCTGCCTAGAAAACCTCAAATGGGGTCACAAAGAGTTGGACACAACTGAAATGACTGAACAATAAATCTTTTCTCCTTTATTTTTTTTTCCTGTGGACTGACAAAGAGGATGCTCCCAGCATGTCGGATTAGCCATCTTGTGAAATATTAACTAGAAAGTTGGACAACAGTGTCATATATTGGGTATCAATAATGGATTGTGATCACCATCTTTTGAAAGAATGCCAACATCAATGAGGTCATGTTGAGGAATTGAGGTATTTAATTTTTTGACAGTAGAAACGACACAGTATAAGTAATTGGAGACAGAGAAGCCAGTCTTAGCATGGAAAAGTCTTATTTATAGACTCTTCTAAGAGAAATTTGGTTTCCTCTACTTTCAAATACGACTAATAACGAAATAACTGTTAATCAAGTGTTTTCAAGAAGAGGTCCTGCTGGGCTTGCTATAATTTTACAAGTAGCTGAGTTAATTTGCATATAAACAATGAACGTAACAAAGTCCTTGAAAAACTTTGTCTTCAGTAGATCCAATTTGCTACCATAACCTCTGGAGGTGTAACATGTGGCTTGATGGAAAGATTGCTAGGCTCGGACCCAGGAGACCATTTGAAGCTGACTTCAGATACTTACTAGTGGTATGTACCATAGGCATCTTGCAACCTCCTAGAGCCTCAGTTTTCACATCTATAAGTAGGATTCCTTGTTATGTTTATTTTTTTCCTTGTTCTGTTTATTTCACAGTTGTGAGGATAATGCTTCATAAAACTTAAAGTGATATGTGTGTATACGAGTCACTGTAATTTTGTCAAACCTTTTCATTTGTTACATAAACCCTTCTTTAATAGGTAAGGTGAAGTCAAAGTTTAACTGGATCCAGATCAAATGATCACAAGCCCATCACTTGATGGCCCCTTAGTTATTTGGGGCTTGCGCAATACCAATACCATCTGCCCACCTACTTCTCTGGTCATGTATTTCCTAGGTAGGATATCTTTTACTTTTCTTCTTGTGCTAATCAAAATATGTTCTAGCCAACTTAAGCCTGGTATGTATCTCTCCATTGCAGTTTGGGTCATGTGCAATTCTGATTCTTTGAAGATGATAGTGGTCAATAATTCATAGCCTTTGGGCATCACTAGGATAACACCGGTACCAAAAAAAATAGGTTTAAGTACACACAAGAGCTACAACAATATAAATGACAAATGCTGATAAAACAAAGCTGAATGTTGGACAATTACAAGGCCCAATCTTGGCCCCAAGAAGAAATGAGAAAATGCATTTCCTTCTTTTTGCTGGAGAGGTGGGAGGCTATGGCTATGGAATAGTGTATGTCACTAACAGTGGTTAATGTGTTGGGTGGCTTGGATTAATTGTTTCTTTTTTTGTTGTTGTTGTTATAGTTGGAGATTCACTGTGTGGAGAAGCAGAGTATAACTAGAAATGACTTTGATATAGAAAAAATGTATCAATCAAACTTGAAAAAAGACAATTGAAGGGGCTTTGTGTTGTTTATGTCCCAATATACAACGATTATAATTTCATTGTTTTGTGATTTCATTTATGTGACTAGTCCCTCTAATTAGAGAGATTGCCACCCATCCCCATCTGATCATCCCGAGAGATTCTAATCCATGTTTCCATCTCTTGGCCACAAGGGCTCCACTTCACATCCTGGAGACCTTCCTCATGATCTCTTGACATTGGATGGATGCCAGAGGAGCAAATGGTCTATCCATCACTTGTCCCTCACTTTCTTGGTGGGGCAAGCCCTTCTTTTCTGTTCATCCATCCCTTAGATGACATTTTCTTTCCTACTTTTTCAAACCTATCTTCGCTTTGAACATATTGGTTTTCCTAATGTCTAGTCAAATACTCTCTCCACTTTACAACCATGCCTTGACCATGCCATCTCCAGCTCAAGAACCTTTAATGACTCCCTGTTATCCATGTCTGTGAACTCTTTAACCAGATATCCAAGAGACTCCACAGCTTGTTTCTTGATTTCCTTAACACTCTGCTCCACAGACACTGTTTTATTTACTATTTCCTCCACTAACCAACAAGTTTTAACCATTTTTTTCACTGTTTATCCACCTCAAATGTCTCTCCTTTCTTAACTTATGAACAGAGAGAGTTGCCTGGGGCACCAAGGAATTAAATGTCTTACTCAGTCATGGCACCATTTTGTGTTAGAAGCAGAACATAAACCCAGATCTTCCTGATTCCAAGGACAGCCATCTCTCCTCTGTAACATATTGCTTCTTCCTAATGTCTGCACCATATTCCTTTTACCACTAGTATTCCATGTAATTTGAGAATGGTATAAGGAGGAAACCAAAGGCTTTGGGGGATCTCCTCCATCCCTGTGGGGTCCCAATTTTATGACACCATCTTCAGTGAAGCATTCAACTCAGGATAGGGATTCTGCCTAGTGATTTGGGTTTTAGATACCCTCCTGGGCTTATAAAAGAAGTCTTATCCTTCTCATTGCTGTAATCATGCATGTAAAATGGTTCAGCATCTATCATCTGAACTGAGATAACATCAGGTCCTTTGTGTGAATGGCTTTACTGAATTATAAGCTCAGACTCCTGGCCCATAGTAGAGAGCAGTTCAATTTCCCCTAAATTAGATGCACATCTGGACATTGTTCCAAAGTCACTCCTTCCCTACCCCTGACCACTTACTCCAAAGATGAAGGTGATCACTTTTTTTTTGCTATCTGGTGCTTAAGCAGCAATCACCATCTTGTATTAAACTATTCTGAGTTCAAAGGCCATCACATACATTATTGGCCCTCAGCACAGTTTTATCATGTCAATATCATGTTCAGTTTCACTTGCATTGTTCCTACTTCATCAGAATTTGAGAAAACAGACAAAAGCTAGCTTGGATAGAAACCCTCTTTTCCCTCTCCAGAAATCTTCTAGGAAAGATTTTGTGGTCTTCATACTTGCGGTCACTGAGGTAATCGGCTATCTCCTGTTCTCTTCTGTCACCAGTCATATAGTGATGGATTAGAATATCCCCTTCTGCTTTGTCTAAATATATTTGGGAGGCTTAAATGGGCTAAATATTAAATATGTGTTCCATATGGCATATATATGGTACAGGAAGTTTTTAAAAATTAAAGTAAAAAGTGCCTCTAAAAGGTTGTGTGTGTAAGGCATCCTGTATGGGAACTGGTCTTGGACATTGATCCAAAGGCTGCCAGTGATTACTGGGTCTATGTGCTGAGGGTGTTAAATGACAAGACTTTTTGCTGATGTTGGGATAGATGGAAATGTTTCTGAGACCCGAGCAGAAGATGGGAACAGCCCTGTGAGCAAGGAGGAGCTGCAAATTTATAGGTTAATTCTGGGAATATATTTGAACTGCTTAGATAGCAAACCTCTGAGTATTTCACTATAATGGCCCTGGCTTAATTTGTCTTCCCCCCCCCCCTTCTTTTTAAAGCATTGCTGAGACTTTAAGATCCTCATTGTGAATTAATTTGGGATTTGGCATAATAACATTAATCATGCTAAAAGAATTCATTTGACAGTAATGCAGTATAATTAGTGATGTACGAAATCCATTGAGATCTACCAACAATTATGGGCCCATTATTTTAAAAACCTTGTATGTGCAATTTTTTCCCTCTCTTTCTTTTTGTTCTATGGCTTGTAGTAGGAAAGCCTGGATTTGGATGATTAATTTTTTGATCTATAAGATGGTGGCATCAAGCTAGTGTCCCAATGAACTGCTTGGTAGTGCTGACCACTAGGATCAGCTTATCCTACGGTCTGTGAACTTGCTTTAAAAAAAAAAAAAACATTTTGATCACTGTATCCTTTGTAATCCTGCATATTTTATTTTATGCATTTAAAACATTATGTTGAGAGGGGGCCTTAGGCTTTACCAGACTACCAAAAAAGTCCTTAAGACAAAGGAAAGGTTAAGGGACTTTGCTCTAGCATGCAGAGTTAAGGGTGTATAAGAGCAGAGATGAGATTGATGGAGGATATTTCCTTTCTACTTCTCAGAAAACTCCTGGCCAAATTCTGAGGATGTATAGTAGAAGAATGAATGAAAAAGTCGGCCAAAAGTATCATTAGAATTTAGGAGAGGCTAGGAAGGGCCAAGGAGAGCAAGCTGGGCATCATGGAGTGGTAGGCTTAAAGACAAGAAGACTACAGTTACTGTCAGTGTAACCCTGGAAAAGTCACTTCTTTGATCCCCAAGCAATTTCCTGGGGCTTATCAAGTAAGTCATGGAAGGTCTGTGATTTGCATTGGTGAAGAGAGTTTCTGCACAGAGGAAAGTCACTGCTCCTTTGTATAATGAGAGATAAAACCATTCCTGAATAGAGGAGTGAATGGAAATGTTACCCTGCTGGGCTGGAGTGATATTTTTTCTTTTGGAAAATAGTTAATATTCTCATATTTGTGGATTTGAATATCATCTGTTTTAAAAACGCTAATAGCCACATTATCTGAGGTATCGTCATTCATAGAATTTTATATCAGTATTATTATTTTGTATGTACCTACATAAAGGCCAATTTCTATGTTTTATTCATTCAATAACCATTTATTAAGCACCTTTATGTGCTAGGCTCTGCAACCAGGTGTTGAAGATACATAGAAAAAATGAAATAGTCCCTGGCCCTCAGTGACACTCAAGCGTCTTACATTCCATTGGGTAGTAACAGCATATAAACGGAGAAGTAAGTTAAAGAATAGATATAAAGTCATTTGGGGAAGTAGGTACTAACAACCCAGCAGATCAGGATAGGCTTGCTGTAGGAAGGACCACCTAGCTGCAGTGGATAGAGCACCAGACCTGGAGCCAGGAAGACTCATCTTCATGAGTTCAAATTCAGCCTTAGACACTTACTAGCTTTGTGACTCTGGGCAAGTCCCTTAACCCTATTGGCCTCAGTTTCCTCATCTGTAAAATGAGCTGGAGAAGGAAATGGCAAACCACTCCAGTATCTTTGCCAAGAAAACCCCAAATGGGTTCACAAAGAATCAGATATGACTAAAACAACGGAACAATAAAAGGAAGTGACCTTGGAAGGAAATAAGGGAATCTACGAGTTAGCAGGGAAGGAATACATGTCAGGCATAGGGATTTGGACAGGACTGGTGCGGGTGGGGGTGGGGGAGAAGCTAGGAAAGGAGAAGTATATAACAAGTCCTCTTTTAGACATGTTGATTTGAGATGCTGACAGTACATCTAGTTAGGCAGATGGTGATTGGGGACTGAACTCACCAGACATTGGGAGTAATTGATAATGAAGGAGTAATTTGCCCTTCTGGGTTGTCTGATCCATTTCCTTCTTGGTAGATTGATGTTTGATGTGTGGTGTTCCAAACTTTCACTTTTTACCAAACTTTACCAATAAATTACCTGATTTCTTTAAAGTTAAAAAAGGCTAAGTACCAAGATCTGCAATATACATATATATATATATATTATATGTGTGTATGTATAGTTGAGTCCAAGAGAGTAGAAGAGAGGAGAAGACAAGCAGGAAGGAAAGGGGGAAGGAGATAGAGGAGAGAAAAGGGGAGTGAAAATGCTAAAATGCACCTCCAAGGACCTCAAGGATTACCTGCTGCAAGCCCTTCATTTTACAAGATAAAGAGAATAAATACCAGACAGTTCTAATATCTGGTCTATTTCTATCATGTCCCTCTCCTTCACTACATGGAAGAAGTACTTGAAACAAGTCAGTCCAAGAATCAATCAATAAATATTTCTTAATTGCTATGGTACCCTCTTCTCCTTCTTGAGATATCATTGAAAGAAACCACACTCTCTTCCTTCCCGATCTCCTTTTCCAAATTGTTCTTGAATCTCCAAACATCCCAGCTCCATACACCCAGCTTCCTGGTGTATATCACTTTCGGAACAAGCCTTTGAGTGAGGGAGACAATGAATGGATAATGAGAATATTACCGATAGCAGAGTGGGCTCCTGAGGCATAAAGTACATAGCACATCCCCTCTCTCCCCTCATACAACTGTTGATTCTTCATGTTTAAAAGTTTCCTTTTGGCTTCAGTTTTTTGCTTACCTTTGGCACAATTACTCCATGTAATGGGGGTGGGGAGAAATGTACTCTACCCAAATGCCTCATCAGAAGGGATGCTTTCCTTGGAACCTTGAAAATATTTATCTTTAAGAGCCCCTTATTAAAATGCAAATACCAGCTGGAAAGTAGAAAGAAAAGTCACATTATGACCAGCTAAGGACTTAGTAGTTAGTTAATATTCTGCTAAGAGCAAGATGTAAAGGAATCAGAAGGAAGATCTGCAAAATTGATGGGCTTAAGTGGGCAAGTGGGGAAGCTCAGTGGCATAGCGGATAGAATGCCAGGCCTGGAGTCAGGAAGACTTGAGTTCAAATTCGGCCTTAAACATTTACTAGTGTGACCCTGGGCAAGTCACTTAACCTAGTTTGCCTCAGTTTCCTCATCGATAAAATGAGCTGGAGAAGGAAGTGGCAAACCACTCCAGTATCTTTTCCAAGAAAATCCCAAATGGGGTCACCAAGAGTTGGCTGGACATGAATGAAACAACTCAATGACACCGGACAAGAGGGAAGAGAGAGGGGAGTTGACAGGCTGTGGAGGTGGGGCCCATTAAAAATATAATTATGGGGAAAGTATTGGATTTGGAGGCAGAGAATGTGATGTGGTGAAAACAGTTTTAAATAACAGATGAGATCCAGAAAGGACCTCATTGTCTACCTGGTTTGGGAAGCAAGGAAGGTTGGTTAAGTACTTGCTATGGGCTAGGGATGCAAATAGAAAGGCATGTAAGTGGCGGAGCCTGCCATCTTTTAAGGCAATCCTTTACACTTTAGATAACTCTAATTTTCAGGAATTTTCCCCCTTATGTTAAGCTGAAATGTGCTCCTTTGTGACTCCCCTCCCCCCCCAACTTGGTCCTCCGGACCTAAACAAAAAGAATCCAACCTTTCTCTCCCATTTCAATATCTGAACATAGCTCTTATGTTCCCTTTGAGTCTTCCCCTCTCCAGGATGGAACGGTATGGAGTTAAAAGACCAGAGTTCAAATCCCGGTTCTGTTGCTTACTACCTGTGTGACCTTGAACAATTCACTTAGCTCTCTGGGGCTCATTTTCTTCATCTGCATAACAGAGTTGGGCTATTTGACCTGTAAAGCCCCTTCTGAATAATCATCCTATGACCTAGGTTCAAATTCTTACGCTGCCACCTACTGTCTATGTGACGTTGACCAACTCACTTCAGTTCCTTTGGCCTCAACATTCTCCCTGTGGTATAATAAAGAGGGTGGACAAAGTGACCTCTAAGTATCCTTCCTGCTTAATCTCTGATACCAGGATTAACTTCATGCTGAAAGTTTAGGCAAATTACCAAGGCAAGAAAGTTCTAACCCAAAATTTGTTTTTCAGCCCCAGGGAAAATCATGTTAACAGCTTAGCAATTATGAGGCGGGCTCTCAAAATGATGCATGTGTTGTAATAAGAAACATTTTCAGTTGTAAGTGAATGAAATGCTGTTGTGATTATAAGTGTCAAGTTTGGAAATGATGAGATATAACTAAACCTTCCTAAAGAAGTCGTAAGATTCGTGATATTTATATGGGCAAATGTCACGAGAACGGGATATGCCAAATAAATCTTTGCTGATTGATGAAATTTATAGAAACAGTTGGTGGAGTTATATAAAGGCAAGGCATAGCATTGCAATCAGGAGGTTCTGAGCCTACTTCCAGCTCTAAAATTCAATGATTTCCTCATCTGGAGACTAAGAGGGATGGACTCAGTTGTTTTCGAAGTTTGGTTTGAGGACTACTGAGGTTAACCAAAATCCTGTCAGAGGGTCTGCAAGGTCAAAACTGTATTTTCATAATGATATTAAGATATTGTTTGCCTATTAAAATTGTTGTTCAGTCCTTTCAGTCATGTCTAACTCTTTGTGACCTCATTCGGGGTTTTCTTGGCAAAGATTCTGGAATAGTTTGCCTTTTCCTTCTCCAGCTCATTTTATAGATGAGGAAACTGAGGCAAACAGGGTTGAGTGACTTGCTCAGGGTCATACAGCTAGCGTCTGAGGTCAGATTTGAACTCAGGTCTTCCTAACTCCAGGCCCTGCACTCTATCCACTGAGCCACTGTGCTGCCCCTATTAAAATATTCTTCTCTTTTTCAACCATGTATCTAGGTGAGGCTGGATTTTCTTCATGTACTTCTTCTAAAACAGCATATCACAACAGGTTTAATGCAAAAACAGATATGAGAACACAGCTGTCTCCTATTAAGCCAGATATTAAAAAAATTGCAAAAAGTATGTGAAAACACGCCACTCTTCTCTAATTTTTCCGTTTTGAAAAATATAGGTATTTCCATTAAAATGGCATTCATGTTGACATGTAGTGAATTTATTATCATTTTTAAATGAGTTAATAAATATCTTAAAACCCTTCCCATTTCAATTTCTAATATTCTAATAAATATTCATAGACATAAATCACATAAACAAAAGCCCTTTGAGGTCATCAATAATCTTTAAGAATGTGGAAGAATCCTGAGACCAAAATCTTTGAGAACTGCTGGGCTTGGTGATCTTTATCATTTCTTTCCCCTCCAATTGTCCCAAGCTCCTATATTTGACACGTTTTTGTTATGCACAAGGTACCAGAGATAGAATGATATCTCTGGTGTCAGAACACCCCTCTGACTGGATGATTTTAGGAGTCCCTTATCTCTCTGGGCCTCAGCTTCGTCACTTGTAAAATGAGGGCATTAGAGTAGATGCCTTTTGAGGTTTCTTCCAGCTCTAAACCATCGATCCGAGAAAGTACTAGATTGTAAGCCCCTCAAGGACAGTGGCTATCTAGCTGCGTCCTTTACACCTGTTTCTGTTCAATGGATTGATCAATGTTAGGGAGCCTTGATGTCAGAGCATTCCTATAGCATGATTCAAATCAGCATTTGAATGTGTGCTCACAGAGAGTAGGGATTGTTTCATTATCTACATTTATATCCCCATAGCCCAACACAGTCCGATCGTGTAGTAAATGTTTGATGAATGTTTATTGATTGGTGGTTAGTATGATGCTAGAAAGTGCATTGTTACACTCTCTGGCAGCTTGAGTTATTATTATCAAGGTTAAACCTGAGTCCTTCTCCCAAAGAGCTTGCTTTTTATCTAAGCACCTTCTAGAATCACCTGATTGACATTTTCTGGATCTACATGTCTCCTGAAGGTTTGTTGGTGCAATAGCTTTGGGCATCTGCTCCCACATTGCCCCCCCCCACACACACCCAGCAGGATTCAGTGGCAGGGCTTTTGCCTTTGATCAGAGCCATATTGGAGCTGAAAGCCATATGTGATGGCAGGTCTTGGCTGGACAGGTTTGTGCCACGGCTCTAACATGAGCCAAATCTGAGCGGCCAAGGTTCAGAGCCGTAGAAGGGGAACATATGGCCTTCGTAGGTTCCCCAGCCAAAAGCTATACTGTCCCTGAACGTGTGGTAGGGAGCCCTGACCACCCAGAGCTGCTCCCCGTCATTGATTCCTTTCATGCATTAAGCTGCTGGATGGGCCTCAGAAATGACCTATCCTTCAAGCAGATTTCCGTATGCATTAGAGCGAGCAGGCGTGAGGAGGTACTGGCACATTAGAATGTGTTTTCAGTTGTAGTTGATGGCAGCTGGTGGGGAATCCAACGAAATACTTATTGTGCTCTGTGAAAATGGGATAAATATAGACAAGGAGAATATTTGTTTCCTGCCATGTAGGTGTAACCTCAAACGAGCTCCCTCCCTGTCTCGCCCCTCCCCCTGTCTCTCTTGCTCTCTTTCCCTCTCTCTCTCGTTCTCACTTCTCTCTTGTTCTCTCTTTTCCTCTCCCCCATCTCTCTCTCTCTTGCTCCCTCTTTCTCCTTCCCTCCCTCTCTCTCCTCTCCCTCTCCCTTCCATCTCTCTCTCTCTCTCTCTCTCCCTCCCTCCTTTCTCCCTCTCCTCTTTCCAGCCATCTCTCTCTTCCTTTCCTCCCTCTCTTTTGCTCTCTCTCTCCTCTTGTTCTTTTTCTCTCATGTTCTCTGTCTCTATCTCTCTTCCTCCTCCCTTCTTCTCTCTCTCTTCTTCTCTCTTCCCCTCTCTTTCTCTCTTGTGCGCACTCTCTCTCTCTTTCCCTCCTTCCCTCCCTCCCTCTCCCTCCATCCATTTCTCTTCCCTCCCTCCCTCTCTTTTGCTCTCTCTCCTTGTTATTGCTTTCTCTCTCATGTACTTTGTATTCTGTCTCTATCTCTCTTTCCCCCTCCCTTCTTCTCTCTCTCTCTCTGTCTCTCTTGTGCTGTCTTCCTCTCCCTCCCTCCATATCTCTCTCTCTCTCTCTCTCACAGACACACACACACACACACACACACACACACACACACATTCTCTTACTCTCACAATGTGCTTTCTTTAATACTGGAAGCTAGAGGCATGAGGAAGGGCCTCCTACCTCTCTGACCACTCCTTTCCTCTGCCATACAGTGATGGCTTGTATGCTTCTTATATGAGTACTAGCCTCACTAAGTTCAGAGGAGCTTGTCCTCAGGTTGACTGCAGGGGATCCATTTTGCTTACGGTAACTGTTGAAGGTGATCTAAGTGGTTGAGGGTTTGTGTCAGTAATGACAGCCACACCATTTCAACCATAGCTCTTATAAGTGTGGAAATTAGAAGTCATAGTTTATCAGAACAACAGACCTCATTTATGAACTGACTTAAGTTTGATAGGATGTTTTAATGCAAACAGCTTTGCTTCAGCTTGGTAGCAAAATTGTCATCAGCCTCATTCTACAGATGATGAGAACTAGGTGGGGCAGTGGGTAGAGCATGGGGCCTGAAGTCCTGAGGACTTGAATTTTAAATCCTGGCTCAAATACATACTGACTGTATAACCCTGGGCAAGTCACGTAATCTTGTGCCTCAGTTTCTTCATATGTAAAATGGGAATAATAATAGCAATAATAAATGGGGATAGTTAGTACAAAGTTGTGAGAATTAAATGAGTTAACTTATGTAAAAAGCTTAGCAAAGCTAAAAAAGCTATATAAATGCCAGTTATTATCAGAGGGAAATGAAACCAAGAGAAGTGGAAATCTTCTCTGATGCTTACTACCTATGTGGCCTTGGGTATGTCCTCTAGTCTCACAGAGCCTCGGTACCTTGTTCTACAGATGAGAGAAATGAAGCCTAAAGTTCAAATCCTACCTGTGATGCTTTAGTATCTTTGTGACCTTGGGCAAGACTCCTAATCTCATAGCGCCTCAGTTTCCTCATCTGTTAAATGAGGGGATAGGATAGATGAGATTGCCCGTGAGATTCCTTCTAGCTCCAACTTTATAATCCTAGAAGACACTTGGATTGTAATTAAGGTGACCTCAATTGATTGCCTCGCCATGCCTTAACTTTTTAACCTGCCCACTCCCAATTTCAGGGCTTTGTGTAGAATAGAACTGAGGTGCCAAGGGTCATATAGGAAATAAACATCAGAGGTAGGCCCTGAACTCAGGTACTGACAAGTCCACCATGCTTTCCATTACAATTATATTGCGCAATAGATTCCAAACCATCTATTACAGGGGTGGGAAACCTGTAGCGTCAAAGCCACAGGTGGCCCTCTCAGTCCTCAAGTGCGGCCCTTTGACTGAATCCAAACTTCACAGAACAAATCCCCTTAATAAAAGGATTTGTTCTGTAAAACTTGGACTCAGTCTAAAGGCCACACCCAAGAACCTAGAAGGCCACATGTGGCCTTGAGGCCACAGGTTCCCCACCCCTGATCTATTATCAAATAGAAGAGGAACCTAGACATGATTTTAGTCCTTTCTAGAATTACCTACCTTGTTAGTATGCCTCAGAGACCAAAAGGAGTAAGAAAAGCCTGGCATCATCAGGAAGAAGGGACCTAGGAACAAAATAGAAAAAAAAGAAAAACACCAGCCTCCTCCTGTACAAGCCCTTGCCTGAAATATTGGGCACCATTCAGGTTGCTGAATAGAGTGCTATGGAGGCTTTGAGGTGCCATATCAAAGTGACTTTCTTTTCTTTCTTTCCTTCTTTCCAAAAATGGGACTGGAAGAGTTACTTACATATAAGACTAATGAAAATGATGAAATGACTATAGGGATTTTCATGTAAAGATAGAGAGAAATATAGTTATATGGAAATGGGATTTTGTAGAATTGTATAAACTAATAAACAGCTGTGGCTAGAGTGAACATGGGTGGGTGACTAAACCTCACAATACTAAAACCACCAGCAATTTCTGAACAGGTGCCAGGCAGCCAGATGGCCAACTGTATGGATAGAGTATGGGCCTTGGAGTCAGGAAGACCTGAGTTCAAATCCTGCCTACTTACTAGCTGTGTGACCCCCTGGGCATAAGGTTTTAACCTTTCTCAGACTTAGTTTCTTCATCTATAAAATGGGGATAATAATAGCAATTATCTTACCTTATGGTTGTTGTGAGCATCAAATGAGTTAACACACGTAAAGCAATTTCCAAACCTTAATTTGCTATGTGAATGATTCTACTAACAAGACACAATTGGGTATAGACATATATTTCATTAAATAGGAAAACAGAAGGACAAGAGGGAAAGTAGATTAAGAGAGGGATAAATCCAGCAGAGGGTAGAAAGCGACCTTAGAGCTTATCTAGTCCCATCTATACCTGAGCAGGAAAAGTCTTTGCCACATCCCTGACAAAGGGATGTCGAGTCTCCACTTGATCTCCGGCAAATGAGAACCCATCGTCTCCAACGAAAACCTGTTCTGCTTTGGGATAGCTCTAATTATTTGAATGTTTTTCCTTATGTTGTGTCAAACCTGTCTTTCTGCATCTTCCATTTCTTATTCCTTGTGCTTCCCTCTGGAGGATCCCTCTGTCATAGACCCTTGAAGACAGCTATCAGAGCCCTGCCCTCCCCCCACTCAAGTCTTCCATTATCCAGGCTAAGTATCCCTAGTTCCTTCAACTGATCCTTGTGCATCATCCTATGCAGTCCTCCTCACCACCTGGTCACTATCCTCTGGGTGACCTTATGCTTGAAAATGACATCGTGCAATTCAGAACACAGAATATTAAAGGACTCAATCTAGGAAGCAAAACTAGCCTTCCAGTGAGGGCTGGGTTCTCCATTATAATATCACCTGAAAATGTTGATTATCGGGCACTGACTTATCTACACTATAAAATTATAATTAATGTTCGTAGCTCTGGGGCATTGTAACATCCTTAAGCGCATTTTAATCACGAAAGAAAGAGTAAGGCAAAAGACGGTGTCTGCCCTCAAGGAGTTCACACTCTAATATTCAAACTAAACTTGAATGTCCCTTATTATATGCACTAATTATGGCATTGTCTTCATAAAAATGGCAAGACTTGGCATCATGATTTTTAAGAGGCATTGACTTCATTTTGCTCAATACATTCTAATCACTGCGTATTTCGATTCAGACAAAACAGTGATGAGTTTTGAGATTTTCTATCTCTTCTTTATGGGCATCACACTATCAAACAAAATGCTAGCCCATTCAAAATGGAATCAGGCCCATTAAAATAGAATTAATGGTAAGTGGAATTGTTCATTTACTGCCAATAAACTCTGATTATAACACAACAGCTGTCTGTGGTTTAGGGAGGACAGAGAAAACTCTGTCAAGGGCCATAAACTGGTTCCTATATACTCCCATCCACCTCCTTTTTCTGGTACGTGGTTCTGAGTTACGAAGACGAGTGTGAGAGGGAGGGTCTTAGGGGATGGAAGGCCTCAACACCATAAATAATATGTGTCTGAATCCTGCCAATGGTGAAGAGTACTGGGGAGCATTTTCGCTTCAAGAATGGTGTGAATTTAACACATTCCCAAAACTAAATGAATCTCAATCTCGGTTCATTTTGCTGTGCTTTACTTTGAGGAAATAAAGAGAGTGTCATGAAATGAGGCAATGAGAAGTTTTGTCTTGGCAAAGAGACATGTAGGGGTAGTTTACCAAGGTTTTAGCAAAATGGTTGACTATATATCTCATTTCATTCTTGTGGAAAAGATGGAGAGATGGGCTTAGGTTTATTTTACCCAAGAGCATAAACCCTAGGGTAGAAGTTAGCGCAGTTAGGGAAACAACTAGCTGACATGCTGTTGTCTGACGTGTCTCTTCCCACTGCTCCTCCCTAATAGAGAAGAGGGAGGGACAAAAAGAGCTGAATCTCAGTGCAATTTTAAGCTTTAATTGTCTAAAACAGCGCTGAGACTTTTGGGACACTCAGAGGAGCACAGTGTGAGAGCGTAGGAACATGTCCTTAGAACTGGAGAGACTTCCAGGTCATCAAATCGAACTCCTCCAGAGAATGTGTAATAATTTGACCTAGATGACATGGGCCATAAGGGACAGAGGCAGGATTTGAACTCACATCCTGTGGCTCTGCATCCTATGCCCTTTGCACTGTATCATACTAAATATAAGCAGGGGGTAGGGTGGCAGCAGGGAATAAGTCTGCCTGTTTGACATCATAAGAGAGGAAAAATACTTTCTTCCTAATAATTAGTCCAGAAACTGTATTTTACCTTCACCAAGAAAAAATTGGGCCCCTACGTGGCGCCATAATGTATAGAGCCCTGGGCTTAGGAAGACTCATATTCATGAGTTCAAATTCAGCCTCAGACACTTATTAGCTATGTGATCCTGGGCAAGTCACTAACCCAGTTTGCCTCAGTTTCCTCATCTGCAAAATGAGTTGGAGAAGGAAATGGCAACCACTCCAGTATCTTTGCCATGAAAACCCCAAATGGGGTCACAAAGAGTAAGATATGACTGAAATGATAGAACAACAAAGAAGGAGATCAGTAAAGCTTAGAATGAATTCTGCATTTCATGTACTTTCAGGATCATAGGATCCTGGCTTCAGACCCAAAGCAAACTTAGAAGCCATCCAGTCTAACCCCCTCATTTTTCAGATGAGGAAACTGAGTCCCACATCAGTTAATGATGTATATGGGTTACACAGGTAATGAATGACAGAGTCAGGATTTAAACCTACGCCCTCTGATTCTGAATTTGGGCTCATTTCACTGTGTCCCCACTTCCGAGCTAGATGCACTAAAGAAAGCTAAGTCCCCTCCCTAGCCTCCTGCCAGCTCTAAGTTCTGAGAACAGTTAATTAACCTTTCCCCTGACCTATAACAAATGAAGGACAGGCTCGTTGGAGTCCATTTTGGAGAAATACTAAGGTACAGGTGGGGCATCCAAAGTTTTTGAAGGAGAATAACATCCAGGACCTCTCTGGTTCTGGCAAGCCATTGGCACACTAGACAGATTCTAACCTGCCCCCATCTGGATAGTGCTCATTTATATGCAGCATTTGGGGCCTTAAGGGGCCTTTTCTCATTTCCCTCACCTGTAAAATGAGCAGGTTGGCCTACATGATCTCCAAGGTCCTTTCTGGCGCTCACATTCTATGACTCCATGGCTATTATATTTAAATAACACTTCTAAGAAGGTCAGAGTGGTTTAAATATGACATTTTTACTGCTTCTAATCTTCTCATAGTTTTGAATATTTATATCACCCCAGTGACTTTACAGGCCACAGCCACTCATCTCAGAGTTTTCTTTGCATTTGTGCAAAGTGTCCACAAGGCTCAAGTTCCTTATCATTTAAAAAAAAAAAAGAAATGGAGTCAAATATATATCTAGGTATTATATTAGGAAGGAGGATTATCTGTTAATAAAGAGAGGTTTTGATAAATGACTATGGGTCTATGATTCATTTAAATAAAGGGAAAAACCTCAAGTGGAATTGAATCATAATTTAGTGTCTTTGTATAACTATATAGTACATGTGAGGAATTCTGAGGAGTGAAGACAGGGCTGGTCTAGGAGTCTGGGAGACCTGGGTCATATAGAAAGACTTGAGATGATATCAGAGGACCTGGGTTTAAATCTGAGCTTTGCTTCTCACTACCTGTGTGGCTTTCAACCAACTGCTTGCTTTCTTTTGGCCTCAGTTTTCTCATCTGCCAAATGAGATATGTTCTCGAAGCCATGAGGAAATGGGGATTAGATTAAAGGGTCATGAGCCATATCTATTAGTAACATTTTTATTAATAGCAGCTAGTTATCATTGTGGATAAAGCTTTGGATTTGGACTCAGGAAGCCCTGAGTTCAAAACTTGCCTCAGACACTAGCTGGTTGTTGGTGTGGTGGTGGTGGTGTTTTAGTCACTTCCAACTCTCTGTGACCCCATTTGGGGTTTTCTTGGCAGAGATACCGGAGTGGGTTGCCATTCCCTTTTCCAGCTCATTTTACAGATGAGGAAACTGAGGCAAACAGGGTTAAGTGACTTGCCCAGAATCATAGTTAAGTGTCTGTGGCCAGATTTGAACTCAGGATAATGAATCTTCATGACTTCAGGCCCCTCATCCCCACCCCATCCTCTGTGCCACTCAGCTTCCCTACTAGCTGTATGACCCCGAGCAAATCACTTAACCTCTCCCTGTCTCAATTTACTCAGCTATAAAATGGGGCGTAATAATAAAGGCCACTTCCTACAACTGTTTTGAGGTTCAAATGAAATACTGGGGTGGGCACACTACAGTCTGAGGGTCAAATCTAGCTGTTACCTGGTTTTGTACAGCCCCATGAGCTAAGAATGATTGTGACTATGAGTTCCTTGAGGGCAGGGACCGTCTTTTGCCTCTTTCTGTATCCCTAGAGCTCAGCACAGTGCCTGGCACAAGGTAGATGCTTAACAAATATTGATTGACTAAGAATGGTTTTTATCTTTTAAAAACATAATAAAAACGAATAAAAGATCAGATTTGGCCCATAGTTGGGGCATTGCTTTCTGACCCCTGAGTTAAAAAAATTGCATTTCAAACTAATACCATATAAATCCTAGTTATTACAAGTTCTGTAAGTATTTGTATACACATATATTTATTCTCTGCATATCAATACAATTTCTTTGTTGTGGGAACCCCTCCCCCAACACAGATTGCAGCTTGTCTGTGACCTAGTAGATAGGGTTAGAGATTAGCATGAGGCTAGCTGGGTTTGGGGCTTGCCCATGGTCACCCAGCAAATTTAGGGCCACAGAGCTAAAGGTGACCTGATCTAACTCCCTAATTTTACAGAGTAGGAAACTGAGGCCATGAGAGGTGAAGCATACCAATACAGCTTCTCAAAATAATGGCAATATTTGACATTTAGTAGAAGTCATTCAAGTAGGTAGGGGTCGATCTTGCATCTTTCCTTAGTTTTTGTTTAGAGGTGATGGAAGCATTGCTCAGTTACTCTTGAGAAAAAAAGTGTCTTGTAAATAAGATGAAATTCATGCCTTTTAGGTGGAATATGCAAAAGCCAAGGTGAACATAATGGCTTAAAGTTATTTTTTATTACCTAAAATTATTTTTTAAAAGCCCAAATTTTTCTTGTAAAGTTACTCATCCATCTTTTCCCATATAAAAATACGTGGCAACCAGTTGTAGAAAGGGAGATCGATAAAACAGTAAAGTTCCATTCTAACTTTTATGCGAGAGAGGAGGAGGAGGACGGAGAGGGGGAGAGGGAGGAAAGGGACGGTGGGAAAGACAGACATGAGAAAAGACACTATTAGGAATAAACATTCGTACATCTTTACAAAGTTGCTCTAAATGTCTCATTTAATATATTCAGGAGTTTGATTTTCTTTAGCATTGTTTACAGATATTTCAAAAATCATTTAAATTAAAATCTCATGCAGTTTTCAGACTTATGACATTAATACATTCTCAGGTAGCTCCGAATTTGAGAAGCCTTGTTCTTGAACTCAGCATTCACTTGCTCAGCTGGGAATTCTGCCCCAGAGAAGGGGCAGTGAGGTCTGAGGACAGCCATGGATGAGGAGGCTCAGTTTCCCAGAGCAGCCCTCACTTCTCTGGCTGAGCCTTTTCAAAGAGTCTGCTACTTCTCAATTCCCAGAAGTGAAAACCCTGGAAGGAAGGTTGTAAACATCACTCTTGATATAATTGCATTTTTAACACCCTCTTTTATAATTGACTGGAGAGACTTTTTTTTAAAAATTAGAAAGCAAAAAAAAAAAACCAATGATGGGAGTTTTTATAGTCATTGTTTTATAATTGCTTTATCTTCATCTCGTAGGTTACAAGAAGATTAAAATGAATCTTCTTGCAACAGAAGAAATTAACTCTGGATTAAAGACCAAGGGATCATGGTGGTTATTACAAACTTTAGATCTCTTTACAAATAGATGTAATTCTGCGAGTGAGCTGAGAAGCAAAATGGGACACAAGTATTAGCACTAAGGAGAGAATAGGACCCATTATTAATATCCATAGAATCTTCCTCGAGGGAAACTGTATTTTGTTCGGGAGGCTCCCCACCGTCTCCCCATGATGCTCTCTTTGAAGAGTGCAATGATAAATAATACAGCTTTTCTCAGTTGTGATTTTGCCAAAAGGCATCATTGGAGTTTTTGTCTGCATGGAGACTCGTGAAGCTTCTCTGTGCCCACATTCCTTTCCAAAAAGAGCAGAGATGAAGCAGTCGTTCTTCCTAGAGTAAAACTCGGGTTCCTAGCTTTGATGCTGTTGCTGTCATTGTTTTTCTGCCCCTGCCAGACATTGCTGATACCAGCTGTGCAGCTGGGAAAGTTATCGAAGATGCGCTGCGTGGATGAGTTAATATAACAGAGATTATTTGGCACGTCTTCCTGGTAAGTGTACCCCCTCGATTATATATCATTTTTTACAGCTTCGAAAATTCAAATTACTCTCTTTTTTCTTGGCTACATACTTGCCCAGGGATCATATCATAGGCTATGAACTTTTATTATTTTGATTAAGTTGGATTTGGTTCTTGCCCATACCTTGTATGGGATTCAGCAGAGAATCTTTGTTGCCCCTCTGTGCCTTTCTCAATAGAGCTTGTCATTTTTTCATGTTGACATTACGATGTTACTGTGTTTGGCATTAGTAAAACTCATGCGTTACTTGGTAGCTGAAATAGGAGGCATTTTGATATTGTCAGGAACATGTGTCCGTTTCAATGCAAATGCCAAACGTGCCTTCTTAAACTGTCATGGCCAAACGCCACAGCATCCCTCTTGCGGGACTCCTCTCTCTTGAGTTTTAGATACTTGATTTGTATACTGGGAAGAATTTTTGAAAGAGTCATCATAAACCACAGAATGATGTGGCAGTGAGTGGTCGAGAAATGAAATTTATTATGCTTCCAAAAGCAAATGAGTACACTTAAAACCTAATGATATTTTGGAGTAGAGAAACACAGCGGGCATATGGCAGAAAGAGTTTGTGTTTCTAAAAGGCACCTTACAGACCTAAATTGCTTAACGAACCATTCTGTGCAGTCTTATAATATTAGTCTACATTCCTTCTGGATGATGATTCCATTAGCTTCTGTTTTCCAAAGGTGGGCAGTTGGGAAAGGTGGTTGCTTATTAATGAGCTGTCATTTTCCTCATAAAGCACAGTAATGGACTGGATCAGGTTAATTTCATCTACACAGTGCTTTCCTACTTTGTTACTGGTTTGAACAGGAGTTGAATTTCTTTGTTAAATTTAGGGCGAGAACAAAGGGATTATGTCACTGAATACTTATATATCACTACTAGGTTCCACTGGTTTAAAAAAAAAAAAAAAGGACTCAGATTGAATCCTGTTCTAACACAGGGAAGCCAAAGGCACATTTCCTTATTAGCCCCTACCTTGTGCTCCTCCCCTCTCCTCAACTCCCACAAAATAAACAAACAAACAGAAGGTTAAAAGGGAAAGCCAGGACTCTATCTGAGATGCCTCCTGTCCAGTCCAAGCCTTGATTCTATACCCCCCACTCATCCAATTTCCTTTTCTTGTTTGCCCCTCTTAGTTTGAAAAGATGGTACTTTTTTATTGTATTCTTTGTCGACTGAAACAGAAAGAAGTCGGCAGAAATCTGTCGCTATTACACACAGCTGTATGTTTAGAGGGCTATAGGTAGAAATGAAAAGCAACTTTGGCAAATGATGTTTGCACTGAATTTTGAGATCCTAAGACATCTAATGGTGTGCCATATGTTAGCATAGGACTTGCGTCTGGAAATCTGTGAGCATTCTCATTTGGCCCAGGAAAATGAGGGAATCTTGTTGAGATAAAACATTGGAGTGTTTGTTTGCCACTTTCCTGCCTTATTACTGTGATATTACACAATCAAAACTGAATTGTAAAAACATGGCCCGCTGTCTGCTAACTCGACATGTCTCAGTTGGTGAAGCGATGAGAGTTGTATTAACATTGTTTCTTGCCCATTCTTATTTTAGCCACCAACGAGTTTGCTCAGGAAAGATGAATTTAGTTTTGTGACACAGCAGGAGAATATTAAATTGAAAAAATTAATCTTACGAGATTCTGAGAATGTTCTGGAGTCTCACTTGCTATAGAAGTGAATTCCCTCTGAGCAAGGTCTGCTTTGAGGCTCACCCATGGGGCTTTAAAATCAGGAAGGCATTTTGGGAGCTGGAAGGGACAATCGCTAAGGTTTACGGAAGTGCCCTTAGCCACCAGGTGGTCCCCTGCCATGACCGGAGAGGCTCCTGTGTGCTTATTTCAATGATGGGGTTTATAGTGCCCTGACCCCACCAGTGCTGATACGTTATTGATACGTTATTCAGTCATTTTTTCTTGGTGTCTAGTTCTTGGTGACCCCATTTTGGATTTTCTTAGCAGAGATACTAGAGTGGTTTGCCATTTCCTTCTCCAGGCCATTTTACAGATGAGGAAACTGAGGCAAACAGGGTTAAATGGCTTTCCCAGGGTCACACAGCTATTAAGTGTTGGAGGCCAGATTTGAGCAAAACACATGTTTTGGAAAGCATTGGCACAACGTCAGCCCAAGCAGCCCCAGCACTGCTGCATCCTAGATGTGCCCCCTCTTCCCCTCACACCCCTACCTCAGTGGGGCAAGAAGGCAAGGTAGAAAAGCCAAGTGTTTTCTCTGATGTGGATCTGGGCTAGTTTTGCTTTTTGTTTTGTTGCAATCAAATGGGATAAAAGGACCCCTTTTACCTCTTGGATTCCCTAGCTCCATTCAAGGTTCCACCCAAAGCTACCTCCTACAGGAAGTCTTTCCTGATTCTCTACCTCCCCTGCCCCTAACTGATTTGGATTTACTTTGTCTGTATTTTGTATTTATTAATCAGCCCAGGGCAGCTCACTTAATTTCTCTGGCCCTCAGTTTCTTTAGATGTAAAATGATGGCAGGAGATGACTTTTAAAATCTCTTCCAGTTCTGACTCCATGGTCTTCTGTAATCATTCCCTAGACCTTTCAGAAGAATGCAAGCTCATTGAGATCAGGGTCTCTCTTTGAATGCCCAGTGCCTGGCATAGTGTCTGGCTCATGGTGGGCACTTAACAAATCTTTGTTCCATTGAAATGGTGTTGAATGAAATTGAATTGAGTGCAATTGATTTGCTGATCTTTATCAGCTGGGCTTTCTACTGGTACCTAGGAATGTCCCAGGATAAGAGACAAGAGATTTGATTGCTAAGAGATGATAAAGTCAGTACCAACGGTAAAATGGAAAGAACAATGGCTTATTAATAAGAGAAATGGGTTTTGGTTTATTCTTGGTGATTAGCTGTGAAACTTTCTGGTTCTGTTTTCATCTGTAAAATGGAGAGATTGGACTAGCCACCTTCTAAAGTCCCATTCATCTTTAAATGTATGCCCTTAGGATCTGTAGGGTCTTTGTGTTGTCTAACCTACACAGAAAATTAACTCATTTAACTTTCTCTCTTTTACCCTCCTCTTCACCTTCTGGTGGAAGGATTGATGAGCAAGAAGGCCAAAAGAGGAAGAAGGAAAGAAAAAGTCAGCATAGATAATCTAAAAACTACATGTAGAATTGGCCCCAGAATAATAAAGAATTAACTGTAATTACCATGACATATGCTGTTAAAGCCAGGCAGAAAAATATGATTTTTGGCATTAAGATAATCATTAATTATAGCCCAGTACCATTCTTTCTTGGGATTAGTTCAGATAACTATAAATTACATTAGTGAAGTGCTTTTATGTCATTTCCTCTCCTTTTTGTGATTTATATAGTCAGAATACTGACCTGTAATTAAGTGTACTGGAGAATAACCCCCAGTTAATTAAACATTGTATAGTGTGGAGGGTGTGTCTTGCCAAAATTCCAAAGAAAAAGGGCACTCTTGGATCAAAGAGCTTTAAAGAAGCTCAGACGAAGATTTCCTAAAATTGTAAAAGCTGCTCAGTGAATCAAAATGAGTATCCCCCCACCCAGAATCTTTGACTCTCTCACCATTGTCTCTAAGAGAATATGGCCCATCCCTTAATAGAATTACCAAATATGCTTGCATAAGAGAGACTTTTAGATAGGAGACAAATCCTAGTTTGTAGGAGCTGAAGAAAGCAAAGATAAGCATGAGTGATAGAAGCCCAAAGGAAATGTCTCACTTTCCTTCCTGAGGATAACAAGTAACAACCAACCAACTCACTAATCATTCTCTGGCGGATACTTCTCATCTAATGTCACTGCCAGTTGACATGGTGTCAACATGTCCCCCAGACTGCTCCAGCCAAACCAATCCCTAATTCCGCCCACCTGTCAAGGCTAGGCCAAAAGCTATCTTTTCCATAGTTAATGCAATTGTGTGCCAGAGAACATGAGATACTGTTGCCAGACACTCCCAGAGCTTACAGTGGCTTTATCCTGGAACCATCTTTTGGAGATGCCTGACTAAAGAGACAGGAAATAGCAGGGTTGGGCAGATTCAAAGACAGGGCAGGGAAAAGCTTTACGTCATAGAGTGCCCTTTTGCATACAGACCTCTAGAACTCCCACTGGAGGGAAGACAATCCAATAAAGTAGAAAGTGAGCTAAATTTGCAGGCAGAGGACCTGGGTTCAAATTCTGACTCTGCCACTTACTACCTTTGTAATTTGAGCCTATCATTTCTCTTCTTTGGGTCTCACTTTTCTCATCTGTAAAAGAAGGGTATTGGGCTAGACCAATGCTTTTTAAACTGTGGGTCTTGACCCCATAGGGGGTCGCAAAAATTTGGCAACAGTGAAAGGTTTCTTTTTTTGTTTTGTTTTGTTTTGTTTTGTTTTTAGGCAATTGGGGTTAAGTGACTTGCCCAGGGTCACACAGCTAGTAAGTGTCAAGTGTTTGGTCTGAGGCCGGATTTGGACTCAGGTCCTCCTGACTTCAGGGCCAGTGCTATATCCACTGCGCCACCTAGCTGCCCTGAAAGGTTTCTTAATGTGCGATAACCAAAAATTAATTAAAAATCAAATGCATAATGAAAATGTGAGGTTTTTCTGGCGGTACTTGCTGTGCTGAACTTCACAGAAGCACACAAAGCATGTGTACTTTGCACTGTGTGTGCCCTCAGGCCACACACATGCAAAATGCAGAAAAAGGAGTTGCTAGTGGAAAAAGTTTAAGAAGACCTGGATTAGACAACCTCTAAGTTTCCTTCCCATTCTTAAGTGTGTGATCCCATGACCAACCCAAGTGATGGAGAGTCACTTGACTTCTATTTGGGAGAACAGTCAAATGTGCCTCTCTTGCCAATGAGGTATTGTATGTCAAGTTCTTGATAAAGCACTGTATAAATGGTATTTATCATCACTATCATTATTAGTGTTATTATTATCATTATTATTGTTTATTATTATCACCATTATGATTCATTAAAGTCATTCCTCTCATCTTGTTCAATGGAGTTCAGTCAACAATGGTCCTAGGATATGTTATTTTGTGGCTCAAATTCTTTAATATTTAATGTTCTGTGGAGTATTGCACATGTGGATAAAATTCCTGCTTTTGTATTTAAATACCATAAGGCATAAGGTCATTCTTTACAGGCTTATGAAAAGCATTCTCAGGATAGATCCAACAGCAACCAAGATGATGTTTATGATATTATGACATATTATCAATAGGATGAACATTCATCATGTTCCCACATACTTTTGATTTCCTCTGTTAAGTCTCTATATTCTGAAAGCTTTTGAGTCTTGCAGCTTGGAGACTGAGTATTTGTACTAAATGTATTTTTTAAAATTGTTGGTTAACTTTTTAATAAATAAATACTATGTTCTGGTCATTGTGGGCAACAGTTTTGTCTATGATAGTGGTCCAGTTCCACTACATTTTACTGATTGGGTTCTCCAAGATATTTTGAGGTCAGTATTGGTAGCCTTTGTCTTCTGCCAGTCCATGAAAGATACTGAGTTTAATTCAAAACCCCCGGTCATATTTTGCTAGGTTTTTTGTTAAGTGCCAAATTTTTATATCCTTCAGTGATGAGTTATATAGTCTCTACCATTTCATTGCATAATCTACACTGATACATAAGTTTTGGTTCCTTAGAGATAACCTTTTCGTAGTTTTTTTATGGCCATGACCAGATCCTGAACTTCCATCATAAGTCCTTTTCAACAAATCTATGTAACTCAGTCAGTTTGACATTTCTCTAGTGGCATATTGTGGCTTGAGTTCATGCAGGTAAATGATTTAAATGTATTTTTCCTGTTGAGCTTTCAGTTTAGGATGTTACTACCTCTCCCAACATATGGTGCCACATCTTCTCTTTAATATCTTTATACTAAACGTGTCTTTCCTGAGGGTGACCAAGGTGTTAGGCATCACCTGTATCCATAGGCTCAACATGACCTCATTCCAGATCAATGCCTTCGTTTTCTATGTGCCCTTGGTGTTTATGAAGAATTTTACACTTATCAAATCCAAATAGCATTTTGATACAATTTGGAGGAATCCATGAAATCAAGAAGATGTTTAATGTACTTTGGATTTTGCTTTGTTTTGTTTTTTGGTGGAGTCATAGAACTTAAGGTTGTCAGTGTTTATCTCGTAATTAATAAGATATTTCAATTCAACTCCTTCTAATTTGGAAGCCATACTAAGTTAACTTTGGTAGAGATGATAATAGATCCAAGGCTGGGTAGAACCATAATGGGATCAAGCTGTCTTCCTGAAAAATGCCATATTTTCTAACAATCGTTCTCAAAATGATTGCATTGGTGGTGTGTGTTAAATATAGGTGTTTTATTATTATTGTCTCTCACTCTCTCAATGAAGATGATCTGAGATCATCCTAAGACAAATTACTATCCTGCTGCTGTTATTTCTTTATATTTGGTGTTCTACAGACTTTTGCACAAGTTGATGAAATAGCTGGGTTTTGTGGTTGAATAAATGTCTAGGAATGTAACATAAACACAACCTCTGTAGGTTTAATGAAAGTATCCTCAGTACATCTCCAGTAGCGGAAAGGGCAAGAGGGATGACCGGCCAACATTTTTTCTGTTCCTACATGATTTTGTCTCCTCAGCTACCTCTATGTATTTGGAAAGCTTTCTGTTCCATGTACCTTGAAGTTTATGAGTATTGGGGATGGCGATATCTGTCAAAAAGTGTTGCTGTTAAGTTTTTGTGAAGCAGTGTTAGGTTTGGGTAAATGCAGGCAAGAGCTAGCTCTGTGACAATGATTTGGTGCCAGCACAATCTTTTAGTTGAGTTCTCTAGGATATTTTGAGGTCTATATTTACAGAATTGGTCTGTCAGTGCATGAAAGATAGTGAACTTCTGGTGGAGAATTCTAACTGCCAGGTCTTATCTGGCTAGGTATTTGGTAGGTGCTAAAATTTTATAGCCTGCCGTGATATGATCCACTATCTGGACTGCTTCCTTGAATAATCTACATTGTTCTTTAACTATAGGTTCCTTAAGGATATCCTTTTCATAGTTGCTGATGGCAAAGAAGTTGTTTTGAATTACTATCATAATTCTTTCTATTTCCACAAACAAATTTGCACGACTCAGCCACTTATTCTATACTTCTTTGTCTATATATTGTGGGCTGAGTTCATTTGGAGGCCGTTGCTCCTAGAGGGCCTTTTGACTCCACGCCCCTTCTCTTCCTCCTCAGTATCATAAATTTCAGAGCATCCCAGTACATTGGAGGTAATCCGGTCCAATACCCTCATTTTCTTTATGAGGAAATTTAAGGTCAGTAAGGTTATATGGCCATAGGTTAGGAACTGGAAAGGATCTCAGAGGCCAGCCTTCTCATTATACATTTGAAGAACTTAAGACCTTGAGAGGATTTCAAAGAGTATTCAAAGAGTATTCAAGTCTTCTGACTTCAAATCCAGTGTTCTTTCTACTCCATCAGTAGTTCTCAACCTGGGAGCAAGGGGGGTGGGGTGGGAGGACACACAAGGACTCTTGAAGGGGTCCAGGAATCCATAAGTAGTCAGACTCATCTCTTATACACTGCGTAAATAACGTATCACTCATACACACGCTACTGTTTTTCAAATGTATATAGATGCCATTATGATTAATAAAAGAAAAATTCATTTAAAAGCTTTACTGAATTTATGGTAGCTTTTCGCCACTATGCATTTTTTCCTACCACTGGATAATATAGTACAACTTCTGACACGTGGAGGGGTTGGAGGGAGTCCGTGTTTTGAAGGACTGAGATTGCATTTCCTCCTGCACTGCAGAGGCACAGAATATAGGTTCCTTGTTAGAGACAGTGGTACTGGCTTCAATTTGAAGGCAAGCCATTACTAGATGGTGGAGAAAGTCCTACTCCTTTTCTGTGAGATGATGCCATAAAAACTGAAAGGATCTAAGCTTGCCATAATGTATTCTTTGTAGCCAATCTTAGAACCCTGGGATCCTTTCCAGGCTCAGCTTAGGTACCACCTTCCATGCTAGAAAGAGTCTTAGCAGATTTTCATTTTAAAATGATTTATTATCATTTTAGTATCAAACCTCCACACTTAGCACAGTACCTGGGACATGGTAGGCAGTAAAGAACTGCTTTTTTTAATTGGACAAAAAATCTTGATGAAAATAGAAAGTTACACTTTATACATTAAAATTAATTTAAATATGATCCCAAGTATTTCTAATATCAATAGCCAGCATTTGAATAGTACTTTACTATTTATAAAACTTTGTACATATTTGATCTCATGGTCCTTACAAAAACCCCACTATTATCCCCATTTTACAGAGGAGGAAACGGGGACTGAGAGATGTCATTACTTGCCCAGGGCAGCATGCTAGTGTCTGAAGCAAGATTTGAACCTGTATCTTTCTGACTCAAGTCCCGGTGTGCTATCTGCTGCATCATCTATCTGCCAAGCTTAATAGATTGACTCAATTAATCAACAAATATTTATTAAATGCCTACTATGTGCCAGAAGTGGTGCTAGGTATGGATATTTGATATTAAATTATAATAGATTACTTTTAAAAACAAAGTGGGAGAATGAGGAAAATATCCATAGGCAGTAATACCCATGAGTGGTCTAGAAGGAAACTCAAGGGTCTAAGATTGGCTATGGAGAATGTTACAGCAATAGTAGAATTAATTAGATTCCTTCAGTTTTTACTTCACGGTCACATTGCATAGGAGTAAGATGGCTATCCACAATCAGATAATTACCGGTCTTCAAAATGCATATTTCTTTCAGGAACCAGTGATACCACATGCCACTTTTTTGTGTTGTAGAAGGGTTCTCTTCTGTAACATAGGAGAGTCCTTTTTATTCAGACAAGAATGTAATATGTCTAACCGTGGAAGTCTCTCTAAAGACCCTAAGAAAATCGCAAGAGCAAGGTATTGATTTGTAAAAATGAAGATACTTTGGAGGTACTGATACCATGTGGTGTCCTCCAGCTGCCATGTTATTAAACACATTTCTTTCTAGTAATTATCTTTTTTATAATTCAAAGGGAAATGTTCTTTCCCCCTCAAAAAAAATCAACAATACCACATAAATGCATGAAAGACCTACGATTTCATCAGTATAAGTAATTCATGGTATAGGGGCAAGGAAAACTCCTTCCACTAACTTGGATTTGAAGACTCTGTGATTTAGTAGATAAGTCCTGGGGAATTGCTTGTAGATCAGAGAGGTTATGTGATTTGGCCAGGGTCACACAGCAGTTAAATGTCAGAGATGAGGATTGAACCTTAAATTTTGCTGATTTCTAGCTCAACTTTCAAGCCACGGTCCTACAATGCCTCTCAATAATACCATCACAAGGGGCAGCTAGGCGGCGCAGTGGATAGAGCGCCGGCCCTGAAGTCAGGAGGACCTGAGTGCAAATCCAGCCTCAGACCAAACACTTGATGCTAACTGTGTGACCCTGGGCAAGTCATTTAACCCCAATTGCCTAAAAAAAAAAATACCATCACAGGAGGCAGCTAGGTGGTGCCATGGTTCAGAGAGCATTGGACCTGGAGTCAGGAGTTCAAATCCTGCCTTAAAGACTTACTAGCTATGTGACCCTGTTTGCCTTAATCACCTGGATAAAGAAACAGCAACGCACTCCAGTATCTTTGCCAAGAAAATCCCACCGGCAGCATACTTCACAGGGTCATGAGTCCGACCCAACTGAACAACAACAACAAATACTGTCATCCCAGAACAAGAAAGGGATAATTGTCCTTCAGACATCTTCTCCTATGTTGGCCCTCTTCTACTATTTCCAGATTATACCTCATCAGGCAACACACTCCAAACAGGTCGTAGGCTCATTGATCTAGACCTAGAAAGTACCTTAGAAATCATTTGCTCCAACCCCCTTATTTTATATGTGGTGAAACCGAGGCCCAGAGAATAAAAATGCCTTCGCCAAGCCTACCTGGGTGGTAAAAGAGGCAACAAACACTTAAAGCTGGGTCCTCTGCCTCCACCTCCGGCTTTTTTTTCACAGTATAATACTGCTTCAAACATTTAAACACCTACTGTGTGCTGGGCAGTTTATCTACCCAAAAGCGTGCCTAGGCTTCCACAGCAAGAAGGCTAAAGCCTTTCAGAGTGACCCTTGGTGAATCCGGCCTGCTATTCCCAGCCAAAGCAAATCATTCAGAGAAAGTTTCCCCTGTCAATTTGTGTTAATAGGGCTACCCAAATGGGTTATTTTGGGGGTCCACAGAGTAACCAAAGGCACAGGATAAGATGAACGTCTTGTTAATTTTTGTCCCATTTGGTGTGGGTTATTTTGCATATTAGGTAAGTAATTCTTTTTTGCTTACAATGTGATTAGCCATCAAATCTTTTGGGGGTACATTTTCATTGCCACACTCTTGTTATCGTAAATGGAATTTGCATGCCTAATTCCCTTCCTTCATATTGAATCCATCCCCCTTTAGGCCTAACGGCATGCTAAAAATGATTCCAAATCTCCGATGCTGATTGTGGGCCATATGTTAGCACTAATTATATAAATGAAACTCGGTGGAAACGTGATATGTGAAGCGTTCAGGGCTTCAAGGAATTATCCAAATGAATGCTAGCTTGCTTTAGTGTGGGAAGGAGTGGAGGAGGAGTGAGTATCGGCTTTGAGCAGATGTTAACAGGTTTGCATGGCTATCCGTTGTCTTTTTATCTCACTTTCAGGCCTGCTGACAGAACAGCGTATCAGAATATTTGAAGGGACCACCTTGCTGAAATACTACAATTAGCTCCTACTGATGTGTAAATATATAATACAGATATGTAATAGATCAGAGATGTAGATTATATTATATAGGTGTATATCATAGAGATTTATATCATATAGGTATATTATAAAGATACATTACATAGATACATAATATAGATCCTACATACATACGTGTGTATGTTTGTGTGTATTTTGGATTCATTATCTGAGTTGAAATAACACAAAATAAAAGGCTGGAAATCAGTAACTTTGGAAAATAGGGTGTTGGAAGGGAATAGCGAGGTAGTGTGGTATTGTGGGTTGAATGCTGACCTTCAAGTCAGGCTGTCTTGACTTCCCAGACCAATAAATGCTAACTGTGAGACCCTACACAAATCACTTCTCCTCTCTGAATCCCAGGTAACTGCATAAGACTCTACTGTTGTGGTTGTGGTGAGAGGACCTTGATGTACGTTGAGTGTGAAATAGGGGTTATGTTTGTGATGACTTGGTGGTGGGGTTATAGATAGGGGCTGATTTCATTGGTGAATCAGTCAGCACGTAATTCCTACGTGCCAAGCACTGGGTTAGATGCTGAGCATCCAAGTTCTGACCCTCTCCCCTCAGGCCCCAAGGGAAATAGCCCAGGACCTGGAACCCAAGAACCTTAAGAATGGTAATGCTTCCATTTTAGGGCTGACAGCCATCATTTCTGAGAGCAGCCTCTGTGGACATTCAGCCTGACAACTTACATTCCAATTGGAAAGTCCATGAGTACACGTATAATCTACAAATATACACAGCATAAAGGTAAAGTGAAAAATTACAAACTTATACAAGGTAGTTAAATACAGAGTACTTTGTGAATGAATAAAAAAGCATTTATTATTAAACACTTACTGTGTGCTCCATGCTGGGCATACAAATAGAAAAGCAGAGACAGGCCCTGCTCTCCAAAAGCTCACGTTCTGATGGAGGAAATGGCGCAGATGGATGTTCTCAGTGCACGACGGGTGGAAGGCTTCTGTGGTCTGAGGTGGATTGTGGTAACTCTTCTTTAATGTCATTTACACTGACAAAATACCAGGAGTTCCTTATGTTGAAGCCCTTAACAATGCCTAGGACATGGATGATGAGAAGGTTTTTTTTTTCTAGGTCTTCTGTAGCTAGGACTGTAGCACCTTCGAGAGTGGCCAGGCTGACTTGTGTCTTTCATGCATCACGGAAAATGTTGGACTTGTTCTCTAAGGTCCTTTTCGGCTTCCTGGATTCTGTGGGTCTGAGAGAAAGAGTGACATTTGCCCTTCGTCTCTTTAGAAGCATTTCTAATAAACTCTGACCCTTTTCTACTGTTTCTTTCTAATTAATTTTACTTCCTAGAAAGTTAATGTTTTCAAAATTAAATAGTATTTAAATTGAAATTATTTTTGTAAAATACTTTACATGACTCCTGAAATAGCTAGTAAGTTACTAATACAAAGAAAAGAGAAGAAATACAGACTTCCTCCTTACAAAGCTTAAAATTAACTGCATTTTCCTTCTGTATAGAATCATAGACTGTTTAATTTGTATGGGGACCCTAGAACCTAGAATGTCAGAACTAGAAGGGACTTAAAATTAAAAAAAAAAAAGAGTGATCAGGCTGCATCTCCAAAGAGATTGCTTCCAGGAATGATGGCTGTGGCCACTGGAATGAAAACATTATAATTCCTGAGGTTCTTGGGTTCTGGGTCCTGGACTGCTCCTCATCAGGGCCTAAGAAGAGATGGTGGCCAAGAAGGCGGCTGTCTGACCTTCCTGGTACTGACTCACACACATACACTCTCTCTCTGTCTCTCTGTCTCTCTCTGTCTCTCTGTCTCTCTCTCTCCCTCCCTCTCTCTCTCTCTTTCTCTCTGTTTCTCTCTGTCTGTCTGTCTCTCTCTCTTTCTGTTTCTCTCTCTCTGTCTCTGTTTCTCTCTGTCTCTCTGTCTCTCTCTGTCTCTCTGTCTCTGTCTCTGTCTCTCTCTCCCTCTCCCTCTCTCCTCTCTTCCTCCCTCTTCATCCTCTTCCCCTTTCCCCTCTCTCCTCTCTTAGAAGGTGGTTAGACATTGCAGGCAACTCACCTGAACCAGATTAAATATAATTAGGAAATATTTGACATAATAAATAAATCCACAATCAAGCACAAATAGCATCACATTTTAAAACCAACTCAATATGTGTCCCGCAGGGATCCTTGTGTATGAATTAATGGCCCCCATTTCTCCTGGAGCTCGACACCCCTGGCCTGAGAAATGGAGAGGATCAGGTGATCTGCCCAGGGTCACATCACCAGTCTGTGTCAGAGGAGAGACTTGTACCTAGATCCCCAGGCATGGAGTTGGCTCTCCACTCCCTGTAAGTCAAGGGAGCAGGGGAGTTTGTTGTGCTATTTGTTTTCAGGGCAGGCCAGCATTTCATAGGGGGCAACTAGGTGACACAGTGGATAGAGTGCTTGGCCTGGAGTCGGGAAGACCTGAGTTCAAATCCAGCCTCAGACACTAGCTATGTGACCGTGGGCAAGTCACTTAACTTCTGTCTTTCTCAGTTTTCTCTTCTGTTGGAAACGGCAAACTGCTTCAGTATCTTTGCCAAGAAACCCCAAAATGAAGTCACAAAGAGTCAGACATGACTGAAATGACTGAACAACAACAACAGGGATCCTTGAGACCATTGGATTTGAGTCAAAATGGATTGGAGTCGAAATTAGGGCCAGCTTAGGAGACTTCCAATCCGAGGTGCAAATCTGAGCTCTTCTTGATCCAGGGAGTCCCCAGGGGGCCACCGATTGTGGAGGAGGGGTAATAGGAATTACGGGCATATTGGATGATGTTTGTTGATCGCCAAACTGGCATTGTTTGGGCCATTCATTCACCTAAATCCTGTCTTAAGCTATTGCTGCAGTAATGGTTCATCCTACATGTGTCTTTCATAATAAAATCATGTTGTAAAGAAACGTGGTATTAGTGGCTAGATTCTAGATTCTATATTCTAGAACCTTTCTGGTGGTGAGCTTTTCTTGCTATTGATCAGTAAGTAGCCAATGACATTAATGGAGGTCGGTCACCACAACAGCTTCATGCTCAAACCTCTAGGTAGAAGATGATAAGACCATAGATGTGTTTCTTGTTCTCCTTAAAGCCCTGTGTGGCTCTCTTAAGAGTTGTACACTCCTTGGAAGTCAACAAGGAAACCCATTGGCCTCAGTCTGCAATCAACGATGTGATTGCTAGCCATTTTGAAATGTCAAGCCTTGTGCGAAGCCAAGCTTTGTATATCCTTTATGTGAAAATTTCAGACTCTCATTTTTTCTCAAATCCCAAGAACCGAGTTGTATGTGACTCCAGCATATGTCTGAAATGAAGGTGCCTGCAGAGCCAGCCATCTGAAAACTCACTCAAGAGTGTGTGGTGGATTTCTTTTCTATTTTTTTCAAAGTGGAAAATTCATTTCATTAAAAATAAATCACTTGTGGGTGGAAATAACAACATATCCATATCTATTGCCCCTAGAAGCCAAGCACTGTAGAGAGCATGTTTATTTCTCTGCTGAATATGTTTTGCAAATATAATTATAAAGCTATTACTAGTAATTTTAATGAAAGGATAATTCACATGATTGAATCTAGGGTATTTCGTGTGTGAACAGGATTGTTGCTTCATTATGAGAAGTGGAACACCTGTAAATCATGAAGAGTCTTCTTGGTATAGTCTAAGAAAGCATCAGGCTATGAGCCTTAGTCTCCTCCTGGGTAAAGAAGTACATATAAATATTTACAATTCCCATATCATGAAAAAGAGGATCTCCCAATTCTTTAAAATATACGTTTAGAGCTGGGAAGGTTCATAGAGCCTTCTAGTCCAGTCATCAAACTCAAATAGAAACAGATCCCAGCAGGCTGCATAGTGAGTGAGAAAACCACAAGCCAACATTATCTATGTTGTAGCTTATTTACTTTGCTAAACACTTCCCAATTATACTTCCATCTAATTCCCAGCATTTCCAGAGTTTGGTAGCCAGCATCTATGAGTCTGACACCTCTAATCTAAGTCCAACTGCTGCATTTTAAAGATGAGAAAATGGAGTCCACAAAGGTTATGTGACTTACCTAAAATGATGGACATAGGAAGTGAGCACCAGAGCTGAGATTTAAAACTAGGTCCTCTCCTTCCAAATCCATGCTACCCTTATGCCCTTTAATGTCCAATCATGAATCTGCTGGGGTGGAGGGATGGCTTGGGGGCCACCACAGATTCATTGATCTTCCCATTAAACAACAGATTAAAAATGGCTTCCTTGAAGTGAAAATCTTTGGCTTTCCCCAGTCTTAGGTTCCCATAATTACTCCTAGACATTCTTCTGGCATATAGACAAACTGAATGCCCTTTCCTAAAGGGTATAGCTCAGTTTCCTGATTGTGTTGTGGGCTTGTATAAAACTGGGGGTAATTTCAGTCTTTTGGAGAACAGTTTTCCACTGAGATAAAAATCTGGTGACAAAAACAGGAAGATAATATAGGGAACAAACTGTATGAAGGATAAACATATTTTATGTATTTAATGATAGGGCATCTTATCAAGGGAAATATCTTAGTATACATCCACATCAAGTATCTATCACAAGACATTTTTTCTATTGATATGTATGTGTGTGAGTGTGTATGTGCACATGCGAGCGTGTGTGCACGTGGAAAAGCATACAGAAGAAAGGTTGCGGACACTCAACAACGTGCCATATAAGGATAGGTTAAAAGCGTAAGGGATGTTTAACCTAAGAAAAGAAGAGTTTAGAGACACCATGATAGTCGCCTTCAATTGTTTGAAGTATTGTCCCATGGAAGAAGTATAAGAGTCACTCTGCTTGGCTAGGGGGGTCAGAAAAGAGTAGTAAAGGATTGAAATTATAAAGAGGCAGCTTTCTGCTTATAATATAGATAAACTTCCTATCTTCCTAGCTGCCTACCTAGGGAGAAGGTGGATTCCTTTCTACTCGAGGTTCCCAAACACAGGATGACCGCTGGTCGAAGCTTTTTTGAGAGGCCCCTTGTTGAGGTACAAGTTGTACTACTAGATGGATATCAAGGCCCCTTGCACCTCCGAGATCCTCTCAGTACATCATAGGAAGAAGTAGAAGATATGACTTCAGTTCTTCAGTACAGATGATATAGCTATGATTACAGAGTGGATCGAGTTACCAAAGACTTAACTGATTTTAGTGCAATGGATAGAGCCCCATCAACCTGGAACATTTCATCTCAAAAAAAACCTTCGAAAAAATTTTTTCTAAAAGATAAATATTTCCTTTTTATATTTTTGGCCGTAGCTTCATGACCAATTTTGGCATCAGATGTATGAATCTGACACAATATTCTAAGCCCTATGCATCTCAGTACTTTAAGCAAGTCAACATGGTCTCATCTATAAAAGTGAGAAGATTTGGCTAAATGGTCACTAAGGTTTCTTTCAGTAGTATGATTCTACAAAATTCTGCAATGGGACTGCTTCCCAAATGGGTGGAAACAACTACATGGTAGATTGAGACATTCTCCTTGTACTGATAAAAATACCCTGCCACTGAAATGCTATCAGGAATCCAGCCTCATGTTGTAAAATCCCTGTTGTTAAGCAGTCAGACTTAATCACTTGAATCATATAGGTTGATTTTTATTGCAGATCTTTCATTTTCCTTTTTAGGTATTTCATTTTTATCCTGTATTTTCCTTGAAATTAATATAGCCTTTTACAAACCTGGCATCTAAATTTTCCATTCTCCAAATGCCTCAAGACACTTTCATTTCTTCATTTAAAACATTACAGCTCTTTCAAAATATCCTATTTTGTATTTAATTTCACCATCTCATATAAAATACATGTTCTTCACATAATTATGTGAAAATGGGCTTGCAATTGTCCCCAGAGATCTATATGATGGGCACATTATAGGAATCTAAGTAATAATAATCTCCTGTTTACATGGGGTCTTATTTTCGTGTTAGTTTTTTTTTTCCCACTTTGCCACATCCAATCCAAGCCTTCAGTCAGAAATACCAGTTTATTCTTCTCTTTGAAGAACATTTGAAATCTCAGAGAGATCTCAGCCACATCTGACATTTTATAAGTGTATGCAGTGAAATGGAAATCAACATATTTTTAGTCCCATGTACCAGCAACCAAGCTAGAAAATGCGTATGCATAGTACTCCATGGTTTGAGGCACAAGAAGGAAGGAAGGGAAAAATGGAATAAAAGAGTAGCAAGGAAGAAGAAAGAGAGAAAAGGAAGGAGAACCTTCCATGGAAACTGACTGCACAGTGCAAATAACCCTGGTTAAATAAATGTTCATTGAGTAAGGGAGTGAGAGTCACCGACAACTAGCAAGCGTGGGGCAGTTGGGGCTTTGCTTCCTGGTGCCAGCATTTAGAAGGGGTACTGACCACTCTTTGAATCCTTCAGACTCATGAAAACAGCTGAGCTTAGTTAAATAGGAAGAGATAAGAAAGTGACTTTTCCCCTGTGTTGGCCATACACCAAGTGGGCACCTTCCTGGCCCATTCTTGCCCTGCTCCCCTCCATGGCCCAAGGTATCTGTCACCTTCCTTCAACAAAATTGAAAGCATGCTTAATGCTACTCACCCTGACAATTTTGTGCCACTTATTTTGGCACCAATATTGCTAGTTACAGCTCTGGTCACCAATACTGGTACCATAGGTTGGCTCCCTGAAATCAATCAAGCAACCAACAAACATTTATTTGTTCTGTGCCTACAAATCAGAGCCGTGGAAATTATCTTACAAGCCACTTGAGTATGTGATGTAAAAGTTTGGAGATGTGTGCTATACTCACACTGGTTCTTATTAATAAAAACATTGTTATTAATAAGTGTTTGTCTAGTGAATTGCCCAAATTTCTGAATTTTTGGGAGAAGTCTATCCTATTTGGGTATTGCTGTAAAATAATAAACCCAATTCAGTTCTCCATAAAGGGAGGGGATATAATTTGACTCTATGACTATCCCCAGAAATGGAAAAGGAGAGATGCAGTTATTTCAAAGTCTTTCCTCAATGCTTTTTCCCCTGTTCTTCCATACTCTAAGAGTTTTATAGCAAAATCACATGGGTTCATTTGTAGATTGTCCCGGGCTTGAAATCAGGAAGACTTCTCTTCTTTAGTTCAAATCTGGTCTCAGACACTAACTAGCTATGTGACCCTGGGCAAGTCACTTAACCCTGTTTGCCTTAGTTTCCTCCTCTGTCAAATGAGCTGGAGAAGGCAATGGTAAACTACTCCAGTATCCTTGCCAAGAAAACCCCAAATGAGGTCACAAAGAGTTGGACACAACTGAAAGGACTCACCAACAGCAAAGGCATAGAGAGAGAAGAAAATTCAATTGATCTTTCTTATGGAGAATTCTTTCTCCCTCCTCCCCCTTTTCCTCTCTTTCTCTCCCTCTCCCCCTTTGTCCCTCTGCTTCCCCTCCTGTTCCTGTTCCTCTTCCCTCATCTACCTCTCCCTCTCTCTTGTTTTCTTCTCATTTATCTAGTTTTCCATCACGCCTTTCCGATGTCCCTTTTCTTAGCCAGACAAACTAAAGACCAGAAGGAATGCTCACTGTCTTTTTTATCTCTAGCTCTCCCTAATACCTTTCTTCCTCTCTCTCTCTTCACCTTTCCCCCTCTCTATCCCTTTCAGGTTTAAAATTGGTTCATCCCAATGATATTAACCTCACAACCTGTTTTCCCAAGGTATTGGATGCAAATATTTGAACATATTAAAGAATGGTAACAAAGCGCTATTGAAAATGGGCACATTTGTCCTGGAAAGCTCCTGCCCCATTGAATGCTCCCAGAACTCACCATGCATGGTGCTTATGAAAAGCATGTTTACTTAGTTTTAATCTTGTTGCAGTTGAGCTCCTTGGCTCCTTTGTTTTTTTAGCATCCAATTAATGGACTCTGCGTTTAGCACCTTCCAGGGAGGAGCCAGGCAAAGAGCAAGCCAGGGTTTAAGGGCATAGAGATGAATGCAGATGAAAGGGTTCATAGACAGGATTTCATGAAATTTGAATGTGAAGCGGTATTATGCATCTCTCTCATTTAAATAACCTAAAATGAGTAATTCACTCCCTAGGAGCATTTGATAAAAATCCCTGGAAATTTGCCAGAAGGCATAGTGGGAGGAAGACATGCATATTGAAAAGGAGGATGGGGGAAAAAGCCAGAGAAAATTAGGAAGGGAAGACCTTAAAAGGTGATCTATACCTGTTCCCTTTTCTAACATGAGGGAAAACATCACCCGCCAAAATGGCTTTCATATTCTGGGACACCAATGCACTGGACCTGAAAAAGCCTTGCCCCAGAGCACCAGGCATTCAGGAAGGTTTCCAGGTCCCTTTCTTTGCTTGGTGGTCAAACTGCCACTACCCGATCCTGTAAACTCCCAGAAACTTGGTTCTAGAATGTCAAAACACTCCAGCACTATGGTGATTGTTGCTATAGAGATAGATAACTAGGTGATACACCCCTAAATGACTGATAGGTAGATAGATAGGTGATGAATAGATAGTAGATAAATAATCATGTATGTCAGAATAGGTCTTTGTACCCTGTAAATTATGGATTCCCCCCAAAAAACAATTCCTTCTGTCAAAGTTGAAAATAGAACCATCTTTGCAATACCCCCCCATGAATTCCTTTGCTCTTCCAAAGCTTTCAAGGTGATTATTATGACATCTGTGGCTGTTCCAAGATGCCCCCCAGCCCATTACTATTCAAATTCTTGGGTAGACTTCTGTTGTAGTGTGGATTGAGCAGTGAATTACTAGGCGCTAAGGAAATGGATTAGATGACTTCATAAGGCCCTTTAAGGGCTAAGATTCTCTGGCTCTTTCTTTTCTTTGTGATAAATAACAATTTACTCTCAGGCTTGTCCACCTCTCCTCCCCCTCTTTTTTGGAATCCTCAAAACTTCGGAGTTTTTTTTCCCTATGAAGATTCCAAATGAATTTCCATTTTTTAAGGTCTCTTAAACATTGACAATTATCCACATAAGCTCACAGTCAGAAATATGGAGGTGTGGTCATGGTTTTAACCTAGGGTATTAACAAGGGAAGGTACTTCCTCCTTACCCTGCTATCTTCCTACCTCATAACCATCTGACTCTGTCAGCCTGTACCTACACAGGGCTCATAGAAGGCAAAGCTTTGGAAAGGAAGAGGGCACACGCATTTGGGGTGAAATGTTCCATTGCCATTGATTGATTGATTCATTCATTCAACAAACGCTTAATAAACACTTAACTGTATACAAGAACTAAGTTGAGAGGTACAAAACAATACAACCTCTGCCCTCAAGAACCTTATGATATAGGCCCCTTTAGGTCTGAAATTCAGGTCTTATACACCGTACACAATTCTGCATGATTCCAATAAATGTTTCTAAATCTTTGGGCCTGAAGAGAACTAGAGAGCCCCCCCATGCAAATGACCTTGTACCCACTGGTGTAGAAAAAGGCATGTAAAGTCAGTGAGAAAGAGAGTTGCTTTCCTTTTGTATTTGGTGCTTTGCCTTTGTGCTTTTTTTTTTAAATAATATTTTATTTTTTCCCAATGAAGACAATTTCTAAGATTCATTAAATTTTTTTTTGAATTCCAAATTTTCTCCCTCCCTCACCTCCTCCCTCCCCAAGACAGTAAGCAACGTGTTTTAGGTTATACATGTTCAACCCTGCAACACATATTACCATATCAGTCCTGTCGTAAAAGAAGACACAGATCCAAAAGGAAAAAAAAACCATGAAAAAATGATGAAAGTCAAAATAATCTGCATCAATCTGCATTCACACTCCATCAGTTGTTTCTCTGGAGACAGATAGATAGCCTTTTTCATCATAAGTCCTTCCTAGCTGTCTTGAATCATTGTGTTGCTGAGAATAGCTAAGTCATTCACAGTTGATCATCATACAATATTGCTGTTTCTGTGTGCAATGTTCTCCTGGTTCTGCTGACTTTACATCAGTTCAAATAAATCTTTCTGAGTTTCTCTGAAATTAGCCTGCTATTCATTTCTTATAGTACAATAGTATTCCATTACAATCATACACCACAACTTGTTCAGCCATTCTCCAGTTGATAGACATCTCTTTTGCACTACAAAAGAGCTCCTATAAATATTTTTGTACAAATAGGTCCCCCCCTGACTTTTTTTTAATCTCCTTAGAATACAGACCTAGTAGTGGTATTGCTCAATCAAAGGGTGTGCACAGTTTTATAGTCCCCTGGGCATAGTTCCAGATTGCTTTCCAGAATGATTGGATCAGTTCACAACTCTACCATTGGTGCATTAGTGTCCCAATTTTCCCACATCCCCTCCAACATTTTTAATTTTCCTTTTCTGTCATATTAGCCAATCTGATAGGTATGATGTGGTATCTCAGAATTGTTCTAATTTGTATTTCTCTACTCAGTAGTGATTTTGACCTTGTGCTCTTTAGCATTTTCATTAGAGGCATAGGTTGTATGCTGGTTGAACTTGCAGATGACACAAAGCATAGAGGAAAATTTAATCCATAAATGACAGGATTCAAAGTCATTTTGATGATTAAAATATTGGCCCCAATATAATAAGATGAAATTTATTTAGGATAAATCAAAACTCACCCTCATAAGTATTAAGTGGGAGGTTTAGCCAAACAGTAATTCATCTGAAAAAGATCTGAGGGTTTTAATGAAGTTCAAGTTGAATATGAGTCAATGGTGTAATATGGTAAGCAAAAAAAAGGCTAATATGAAGTCAGGCTGCATTTAGGGAAGCTTAGTGCCCACTACTAGGAGGATGACAATGCTACTCTGTTTTATTATGATGGAAACAAATTGTAGTATTGCGTTCAATCCTGGGTGCCATATTTTAGGAAGGGCATTGATAACCTAGAGGAAGAAGTTTAACCAGAATAATTAAAAGCTTAGAGTTCATGACTAATGAGGATTGTTGGAAGAACCTAAGAAAGTGAGAACTGGGTGGGAGAGAATTGCTGTCTTCCAGTATTTGGAATATTGTCACAAAGAATAGAGATTATCTTTTCTGCTTGAACCCAGATAGCAGGAATAGTAGCAATAGGTGAAATTTAAACTTAATGCAAGCAAACTTTTCCTAAAAATTAGAGACACCCCAAAGGGAAATGAGCTTCCTATGGAGGTAGTGATTTCCTCCTTAATGGAAATCTTGAAGCCTATTTTGAATGACCATTTTCTGGTATAAATGTATCAGAATTTCTTGTTCAAGTCTGGGGTTTGATGAGCTGGCCTCCAAAGTCCCTTCCAATGCTGAGATTTTGTGATTCTACCACTGAAAATGAGGATTATATTTTATGCTTCACCTTGGTAAACTGGTAACAGACATGGCCTTACAGTCAGGAGACCTGGGTCTAACTCTTGACACTGGTGTTTTCTAGCTGTGGGACCACGGATAAGTCACTTAACTTTTCAGAGCTTCAGTTCCTTCATCAATAAAAATGAGGATATCAATATTTGTATTACCTAATACACAAGAGATTTTTGAAGAACATGTGCTGGGGGCAGCAAGGTGGCGCAGTGGATAGAGCACCGGCCCTGGATTCAGGAGGACCTGGGTTCAAATCCAACCTCAGACACATAACACTTACTAGCTATGTGACCCTGGGCAAGTCACTTAATCCCATTGCCTAGCCAAAAATAAAAAATAAAAAATAAAAAAAGAACATGCTCTGCAAACCTCAGAGTGAGCAAATGTAAGTTTTTATTAATTAAACCAGTATATTTTAATTTATCTCTAATACCATGGTGCAAAATCCATAGTAGGTGCTCTGAGGACTTACAAAGGAAATAGAAGACAAGGTCTTAGAGATGGAAAAATTTGCCTCCTAAGCAAAGAGACAGGACAGAAAAGAATTGGATTGGGAATGGAAAAGCAAGAGATCATATATTTAAAGATGGAAGGGAATTAGAGATCATATATTTCAACTCCATTGTTTTTACAGCCAAAGAAACTGAGGGTGAGAACAGGGAAACAATTTACCCAAAGATACACAGTTAGTTGGTTGGTGGAGCTAGCTCTGGAACCCAGGTTTCTTGATTCCCGTCAGTGGCTTATTTAAATTTTCATTTTTATCACATAGAATGAAGTGAAAAGAAAGATTCTAGGAAGTCCTTTTGCCGATGGTGTGGGATGCTTTGGGGCTTTCCCCCAAGGTGACAAGAAGAAAGTCTGTGAACAGAAAGTGATATTGTCTTATTGGGATTTGAGCCCCAAGGTTTCTTTGATCTGCTAGAGCTGTCTGTGGTTCTGACATTCATTTGGAAGTAAAGCCTAGACTCCTTCCCTTTTGTTCTTTGATGGGCCATGAAGTCTGTATTTTAAGTAGTAACATAAATTGGGGCTCAACTCAGGGAAGGGTAAGAGTGCCTGGTGCTTAATAAATGTTTTTGGATGGACTGATAGTAAATATGGCTCTTAATCATGGCCTAAAACGAACACATAGAATCATAACTTCTGAAGATAAGGACCCATGGATCAATTAACAGCACTTACTAAGCACCAACTACGTGCCAGGGGGACTTTGAGATGTAGTGGAGGATAGAAGGGCCCGGCACTCGATGGTCCATGGGGTTACAAAGAGTCAGACATGACTGACTGAACAATAACAAATGTGCCAGCCACCATACTAGGCATGGGGGGGGGGGCGGTTGACGCCTCAGATGCCTTTGGGTCCAGTTGGAATCCTTTAACAATGTAATGTTACAGCATCTGCTTGAAGATGCCTGAGGAGGAACCTGCTAACCTCCACGGCAGCTCATTTCACTTTGGGGTAGATCTTTGGGGTAGAAGGCTTTTCCTCACCTCACCCCCAAATCCATCAGTCCATGATATCTTCAGTTGTTTCTCTTTCTCCTAGATATCATGTCTTCCCTACTGTCATGCCCTGCCCATATCCTCATGTCCTGCTCCTCCTGGTCCCCCTGCACTGCTCTCATGAACTTGGCTCTCTCTCTCTGCTCCGTGCAGGTTTTCTGTAGAGGGACTTGAGTGATACATCCACGGGTGTTAGTTGGTTAATTATCATCTTCAGAGTATTCAGTCAGCAAAGCATGATGGCCTAAGCAGGCTAGAAGTTTTCTAGGCAGGGGACTCAGGTTTGAATTCAAATCCCGCCTTGAGAATTTATTTCTCTCTGACAACGGCATCAGCTACAGTCTGTGGATTTTAATAGCTCCCCCTGGACACCAGGCAGGAAAACTATTAATATTTGTAAAAGTGATTAAAGGAAAGAGAAAATACAAGCGATGCTGTGCTTCAGAAATGAGTGCATTCAAAATTACTCTGAAATGATCTCTTAATTTAAATTGATTGATGCCCCATATCGAGAGGTAGCATGGTAGGAAGGCCTGGATTCATGTCCTACCTCAGATATGTGGGGCTGTGTGACATTGGGCAAATGACTTAATCTCTCTGTGGTTAAGTCAACTCACTGCAGAATAGTTGTAGATTTGCATTGGTAAAGGAGGCTTCCTTACTCAGAATACCCTATGCTTAAAAAATGACAGATCTAGACAAAAGACAAATAAAACAATAATCTAGATGAACACAAGCTTAACTGCATGCAAATACTAGATCATCTAGTTGGATAGACTATAGAGCACTGGGCCTGAAGTCAGGAAGACATGCATTCCAATCCTGTCTCAAAATTTTGCTAACTGCGTGACCCTGGGCAAGTCACTTCTCAGCCTCAGTTTCCTCATCTGTTGTACAGAGATGATAATAGCACCTATCTTATGGTTATTGTGACAATCAGATGAGATAACACATATAAAGTGCTTTGCAGACTTAAAAGCACCACACAGATGCAAGTTAACATCATCATCATCATCATCATCATCATCATATTCAAGGGAGATAAGTGTTTGAATCCTATCTGTGTAAACTTTAGGTAAATCTTCAGAGCTCCAACTAGGATGGAGCAGCTAGGGCTTTGCCTGAGGGTCTGAGAGGGTAACTAGCTTCTGGAGGGCATGCTTCATTCCCCCCCACTAGACTTCACTGCCCCTTGCCTTGTAGACTTCTGCTGGCCCTGAACAACAACCACACATATTTGTTGTGACAGCCCCACAAATTCTTCTGTTTCTTTGATGAGTCCTCCCTTGGGAAACCAAGTCATTTCTAATTATGGAGCCATCCATGAGACCTGGGTTGTCTCACACACACACACACACAATTTGTCTCAGATTCCAGCTGTGCTGGCTTTGATACCATTAGTAACAATTTCAGTTTCTTTTAAACCTCAGTTTCCTTATCTGCAGAATGGAGGTTATAAAATCCATAATGTTTCTCAAATAGGACAATGTAGTTGAATCATTTTATTAATGTTGTAATGATTTATGAAAGTTAGCTATCATTATTATTATTATTATTAACAATTTCACTTTCAAAGTTTATTAAAGATTTGGGGAAGTGAAACCTATCTTTATAATTAATTAGGGCAGATTATGGAGAGTTTGGCATCCTTTTTTTTCCCAAGGGAACCAGCTAGTAGTATGGGAGATACCTCTAGAAACCACAAAACTATATAATTTTCATCCACTCTAGGATTACTTAAAACTTCAAGGCCAAATATTTTTTTCTTTCTTTGTGGATCCTTAATGCAGATGATGATCTATACCAATAGACATTCTTTCATAAAGCTGGTTAAGGGAAGCAGCTAGGACTGTTGGCTGACAACCGTGTGCAAAAGAATTTAAGAAATTACAAAATCTGTCAGTCAACAATCTGGGAAGGAAATTCTGACCATTTTCTCCAACTTTTTCAGTGCTGCCTGAGTGGCAGCAACTAGGTGGCAAAAGAGAATTCCCAAATGTGCAAAGCAGAATGGTAACTAATCAGAGTAACCCATATTTTTGAGGTGCTGTGAGCTTTGCAAAATATTTTCCTCACAAGAGTGTTATAATGGATGTGGCTTAGATATTATCATTGCCATTTAGCAGCTAAGGAAATGGAGCTTGCCTGAGGTCCCACAGTGAATATGGTCAGAGTTGGTGTTTGAACTCCCATCTCCTTTCCGTCCAGAATCCATTCCACTAGTCCACACTGTCTTGTTACATCATGCTGCCTCACTGTGATAAATAATAGAGCCAAAATAGATTCATTCTCAGTGAACCTGAGGCTGCCCACATGAAGCCAAACAGCCAGTCCACCAGCTCAGAGATGGTGCTCAGTGCTCAGCTAGACAGCTCATATGTGTGGGGTGTACCAAAATCTGTGGGATCAGCCCCTATATAAATGATTTTATTTCCTAGAAAAAGAGATGATGTAATTACAAGATGTTGTCAGTTGACGAGCTAATCAAATCTTACACAGTAAAATAAAAGTATTATTTTCCACTTGAATTAAACTCAAGTACATAATACTCCAGTGGATCTATGAAGAGCTGAGTATGGGTACTTCCTCCAACAATGGAGAACACAACCAATCCATGGTTACACATTGTGTATGATTCTTGTCCGTGGCCACTCATCGTATGTGACTCCTGCCCATGGCCTCCCGTAGGTTCACTATGGAGGGCTTACCTGAAGTGCTTGCCACCTTGAATTCTTCTGACCTCTCAGAGAAACAGACCACACACTGGTTATCTCTCACCCTGGTCAAATGACCAGCCCATCTTTTTTTTTAAACTCATACATGTTTTTGGTGGCATCCTTTACTTGGGTTCTCCTTTGTAGTTGCTAGTTTTTAATAGGCCACAGCCCATTCACAGCCACAGTTGCCCTGGATGCCGTTCATTTTGGATTCTTCCTAGAGTACTGCTGGCCATGGCCCCCAGCCATACAGCATATTATATAACACTGATTTACTTTGCTAGATAGAGAAGGTTTATAACATGTTGCAGCCATGCCTGTTTAGACTTTCCCTCTTCTTTAGATGGATTATTCATTCTATCAGCATCATTCCCTCTTTTGTTTAGTCTTGGGCTTCATTTGTTTTAATGATAATTTTGGTTAGTACTACTGTTGCCTTTTTTTTCAAAGCAGGATGATCATTTTTATTCATTTATATTCCATTTTAAAATAAAGCTTTCCCTAGAAACGTGTGTAGATTTACTGCATTACTAATGCAGATCATTATTAGTGTGTATTAGACACACTGATACAAATGGGCCATGCCACAGGGAGCGGTTCTGTCCATGGTGATAAAGACAGTGATATTATATCGTCTGTATCCCAATAAATAGCTTATTATATGGATGTAATTTTTTTTTAAATTATACTTTAGCACCAAAGAAAATTTTTGTTGTTCTTCAGTCATGTCTAACTCTTCATGACCCCATTTGAGGTTTTCTTGGCAAAGATACTGGAGTGGTTTGCCATTTCCTTCTCCAGCTCATTTTACAGATGAGGAAACTGAGGCAGACAGGGGTAAGTGACTTGCCCAGGGTCATACATCTAGTAAGTATCTTGAGTCCAGATTTGAACTTGGGTCTTCTTCATTCTTCGGTTGGCACTCTATCTACTGCACCTTCTAGCTGCCTCGAACAAAATATAGTTCTTCTTTTACTTTTAAATTTTTTTAGAAGTATTTTGAATTTTTGAAGTTGGCTTCAGCATCATTCCCTATATGAGAGTTGAGTCTACTTCTTCCACCTGCCGCATCTGGTCATGCAAAAAGTCACTCCCATTTGAGGTAGCATGGTGACTCAGTGACTGTACTTGGGGTCAGGAAGGGTGGCATTCAAATCCTTCCTCAGACAATCAACCACCTTGTGACCCTGGGTAAGTCACTTAACCTCTTCAAACTTCAATTTCCTCACAGGGTTGTTAACAAAGATCCAATGATATATCACATGTAAAGAGCTTTGCAAACTTTAAGTGCTATATAAACGTGGCTGTTATTGTTGTGCATGGAATATGTCCCAGAGGATGATGGTGGAATGTCTCCAGGGGTAGGCCGTGTCATCAGTGACAGATCCATGATTCCTAGGCAGATGTGTAATCAAGTGAGCATAGCTGTGAATCCTTTCCATAGGCTCATAGACTGAAAGATAAAAGGGACCTTAAAGGTCAGCTGAGCCAACTACCTCATTTTATAGATCAGCAAACTGAAGTGATTTGCCCAAGGACACAAAAGTAATTAGTGACAGAGATAGGATCCTAGCTTGGGGCCCCTGACAAATCTAATGATTCCTCCCTTCTACCATGACACCTTCACCTGACTTTCCTACTGCTTTGTGAGCTCCATGTGCTCAGAACCCACATTGAGCTTCCCATGGGCTTGTGGGCATCTTTGTCAACTGCTGAATCCCTTGTCAGGGATACAACTTGAGGGACCCTAAAATCATAGAACAGTACGGCCTGGTGTCTTCACTGAAGACCTTTGTCTAGTTCTAATCTGTTTTCCAGTGATGTCTAAATCAGAGCTCTCCACATGTTATCTTTATACTACTTTATACTACATGGTATGTTGCTATATTACATTTGATGCTGCACCAAAAGTAGAGAATGGGGATAGGGAACGAACCAGTGATTTCATTGGTCTAGGGAACTCCCAGATGAGGAAACTCCCTCTACTATCATCTATCTATCTATCTATCCATCTATCTATCTATCCAACTATCTATCTATCTATCTACCTACCTACCTACCTACCAACCAACCTACTGACCTCTGTCTGTCCATCCATCATCCATCTGTCTGTCTATCTATCCATCCATCCTTCCTTCCACTCATCCATCCATCCACCTATCTATCTACCTGTTTATCCTTCCATCCATTCATCTAGCCTCCAATCCATCTACTTTCCACCTACCTACCTACCTACCATTTTCCTCTTGTAGGCAGGTCAGGATCATGTCACATTGTGAGAAGGTGATTGTTATTCTCTCTCACCTGAGGAGCTCACAGACCTAGTTGCAGGCCCACACAAGCACAGCCCAGGAATCCCTTTCTCATTGGCTTTTTGAAATCCAGTCATTTGAACCATACTATTTCCCCAGAAGTATGCATTTCAGTTTAACTTTTCATAATGACTCACTTCAAAAGCTCATGGTTTTTATACTTTAGATCATTTGAACCCCAAAATTACCCTACAAGATAGATGCTAATACTACCCTCATTTTACAGATGTGGGAATTAAGGATCGCAGAAAATGAGTGAGTCACTTGTGGTCACACAGCTAGTAAATGTTAGAAGCAGGATTTGCCCTCAAGCCTTCCCTGACCTGAAGTCCAGCTTGCTATCCATTATGATAAGCAGGTAGCATAAGACTGGTGAAAAATTCACAGGAATGAATGGAAGGAAGGAAGTATTTTTCCACTCCTCAGAAAAGACTTGCTTTTACAGCTATATTACAGTCACAAAATATCCTGTGAACTTTTTAGTCACTTTGCAAGTTTACTTTCAAACCTATTTCATCTTGTCAGCTTTCTAATTCAATCTAGGCCCCAGAATAAAAAAAATTCTCTGCCCTCTGTTTTTATTAGCCATTTGGTTCTTGTACTTCTGACCCCAAGAAATAGCCATTGTGCTTTCACCATGGCTTCCATAACAGTAAGTCAATTTGTCATCATCTTCCTTATTATTATAGCAGTTACTGCAAGCCACTGCAACCCTGAGATCTTTTTCACAAGAAATGGGTTAAGCCCATTTCTTTTACCTGGCCTTCCAGAGAGACAGGTTCAGGATGGGTGTAAAGAAATACAACAATTAAGACCGTCCAGAAGTGGGATGTGGTGCTATTGGAGGCACTGAGAACCCCATTGCCTCTAGTTTTCCCATACACACTGATACTTTGAAATTTTTGTGACTGGTTAAAGATTTTCCTCTCTATTCAAGGCCTCTTTCTGACCCTGTTGATGACTGTTGTTAGAGTGTATTACTTTACGGAAAAACAAGAGTCATTCTTTGCAATAATTAACAGGCAAACATTGAACCTCGCTATCTGAAAACTACTGAAATAAAGAAACTGGGCCAGTGCATCACTTAGGGGTACAGAAATTGTTGATTTGTGGATCCTGTGAGCTTGTGAAAAGTTGATATTAGCAGATTTATGCCTTTACCAGATGTTTCCTGATTCAAACTTGCAGATGACACAAAGTGGGGCCAGAGAGCTCCTGTGTTGGACAAGAGTTTAGACACTGAAAGATCTCCACTGGCCTGAACTGTGGGTCACATCTCATACATATAAATTTAAAAGTGATGAGTAGAGATGTTTCCAGGATGAGGGAGGGAAGACCAGACAACAGAATCAATAAGTATCTATCAATACACATCTTCTAAGTGTCTACTATGTGCCAGGTACTGTACTAAGTGCTGGGTATACAAAAAGGGGCAAAAGATAAGCCCTTGACGGGCTTATAATCTGGGCTCTCTAGCCCAACAGTATCTAAGAATTTCCTCTCTAATAGTCATTCGTTAACAAATGGTCATCAAGAATTCACTTTAGGAGGAAGCATTTAAATTGAGCTTCCAAAATACCCAAGAATATGAAGAGGAGATCTGGTCACGCTTGTGCTCTCTCTCTATCTCTTTGTGTGTGTGCATGTGTGTGTGTGTGTGTGTGTGTGTGTGTGTGTGCGCGTGTGTGTGTGTGTGTGCGCGTGTGTGTGTGTGTGTCTGTCTGTCTCTGTCTGTCTCTGTCTCTCTCCCTTTCCCCCTCTCTCTCCCCATCTCTCCCTCTTCCCCTCTCTCTCTCTCCCTCTACCCCTCAGTGTGTGTGTTTCTGTCTATGACTCTCCCTCTTCCTTCGTCTTTCTCATCTCTGTCTATCTCTGTTTCTGTCTCTTTCTGTCTGTCTCTTACACACACACACACACACACACACACACACACACACTCAGAACACTCCAGTGTCTCCCAATCATTTCCAGGATCAAATGTAGAATTCTGTTTGCCTTTTAAAGTCCTTCATAACTTGGCCCCTTCTGACCCCTACCCTCCATTCACCCTGAGATCCAATGCCATTGGCCTCCTTCCTATGCTTCATGCATGACATTTCATCTCCTGACTCATTCCCTTTCTACTGGCTCACCCTCATTCCCAGAATGTTCTCCCTTTTCATCTCCACCTCCTAGTGTCCTTGCTTCCTTAAGTCTTAGCTCAAATCTCACCTTTTGTGAGAAGCCTTTCCTAGTCCTTCCCACTGCCAGTGCCTTGCCTTGAAGATTACCTTCTCTTTACCAATTTTACCCTTGTCTGTATTCCTAGCCCTCTGAGCAGTTCCTGGCATATCATAAGGGCTTTAGCAAATGCTTGTTGACTGATCTCTGACTGACTCTTCCCTTCACCAAAGCAGACTGGTGACTCATCTCTAACTTAAAGTCTTAGACAGTTGATAGTGAGGGTCCTTCACAGTTAAATGACCACAGGGCTACATACAGAGCACATGTCAGAGGCAAAATTTGAACCTAAATATTTCTGAAGGCCACGGTTGGCCCTTGAGTGTACTGCCATCCTTCAAGCAACTAAAACTTACTTAAATTGAGGGTAGATAAGAGATTAGAATAACTAATTCACCAGACCCCATTTTCCTCATTTCAATTACATTTGGTAATCCAAAGACCAAATGGTTCTTATATTCTTCATTTTGTCTTATGGCATCTACCTAGTTAGAGAAGGTTTGATGGGAACAATAAATGATAAGTTATGACTATAAATATTCATTAGAAGGTGATAAAAAGGAGTTTCTTTTGTTAATAACTCCATTTTCCAACTTGGTAACTGGACCAACAATAAATGGTAATAAGTTGTATAAAGGCAATGAGGAAAATAGCAAATTCACCTTTAAAATGTCATAATTGATTAATAGGTTTATCATTCAGTTTCCGGAGTCTTCACTGAAGATAAAATTGATGAATCACACCACAAAGGACCACACACTCCAGCTGGGATGAGCTGCAAGGGCAGAATTAGCTTTTGGAAATAAACCCACCCTTCCATGATCATACTAATAACTTCTCTTCGCTTCTGTCTTGCTGATCTTTAGCGGTTCCTGAGTGCTTTGCAGGTGTGAGCTCAGTCAACGTCAAGCGTTTTCTTACAGGGGAATAGAAGGAGCCCCGAGTCAGACCCAAGTCAATAAAAATGGCAGAAATGATGGATAGTGGGGAATTACTCCACAAAAGCTGAGAAAGGGAGACTTGGGGAGGTCAGATTAGCCTGGAAAGGAAAGAAATAAGATCCAACATTCTAACCTTCCTCTTGCTGCGCTCCAGGAGCTCAATGGCCACTTGATTCTTTATACCTGTATCCCCAGCACTTAGCTTATTGCCTGGCACACAGTGAGTGTTTAATGTATGCCTGTTGGTTGGTTAATTGATTGACTATTGACACAAATTCTATGAAAACATTTTGGTTTCACAGGATGTCAGGATGCATGAGAGGGAAAGGGAAGAATGGGAGAAGAGAGGCCTGAACCTTGCCTAGCAGGGTGTCTGAATCATAGAAACGCATAATAAATGTTTGTTGGATCAGACCTAGTTTGTTGAATGAGGGTGTGGTGACTCAGACTTTGCCTCCTGGGTGCTGACATTTAGAGGGTACTTGACAGCACTTACTCTTCTACAGCTGGAAACAAATGAGTTCAGAGTCTAGCTGACAATAACCTGGCTGGGGACTATGACCCACTTATGGTCTTCCTTGGCCTGACTCCAGGCCTTTCCTTCCCGTCTCTGTAATGGCTTCATGACAGGGCTTGGGAAGCAGCTGGGTTGCAAAATGGATAGTGCACTCTCTCTAGAGGAAGAAAGACCTGGGTTCAAATTCGACCTCAGACACTTATTAGTTATGTGACTCTGGGCAAGTCATTTTACCCTGTTTGCCTCAGTTTCCTCATCTGGAAATGTGGATCATAATAGCATAATAATAACCCCCAGGGTTACTGTGAAGATAAAATAAGATTATATTTGTAAACTACTTTGCAAATATTAAAGCACTATACAAATGCTATTACTACTATCACCACCACCACCGTTACTGCGCTTCTATTACTGCTACTTGTGTGTTTCTATCTTTCCTCCATGCGGCAGCTTCCTGAAGTCTGTTTCTCTCTTCATACTACTCTGAGACAATGTCCTGTGGAGGGAGGAAGTGGTGGTCTCACTTCCAGTCCCCAATTGATTTTCCCATCAAAAAGGTGACTTGAGAATAAAATTTTGTGAAACTTGCTCTGGGCACCAAAATTATTAGTTATGGCTCTGTATTGAATTGTTGAAAGAGGGAAGATAGAAGAGGAATCGAAGAGATGGGAAAAGAAGAGGGGAAAGGCAGAAGCAGCTGTGACCTGCCCTCTTTTGTGTTCAAAGGGGGACACTTGGGGAGCATATCCTTCTGCTTAGGGTCCAAATTCCTTCTTGCACTTGGTGTACTTGTACCCACTTCCACATAGTGTCTCTCAGGGACCTTTGCATTTGGGCCTAATGATTTAGAGCTAGTTCAACTCTCCCATTTTGCAGATGAGAAAATAGAGACTCTGAGAAGTAATGTGATTTGCCCTAAGTCACAGAGGTAGTGAGTACTAGAGGCCAGCCATGTCATGAAATAAGATGAGTCGGAGGTAGATTTGTATACAAAAGATCATACTGCTTTGACATGTATACTAGAGAATTAATGAAAGATACTCTCTGTTGGGCAGGAGACCAGGAGGTCTATCAGAGTTTAATTAGCCTGCTTGGTATTACATGGAACATTCCTTCTCTTGGATCTCTGTCCTGTGCTTTTGCACAAGTTGGTGGTCCAGGTTTGGAATGCGTTCCCTCCTCATCTCTGCTTCCTAAAATCTGTCTTCAAAATACTACTCATGTACTTCCTCCCGTAAGAGGCTTGTCCTTCAGTTAACTAGCACACTCTTCCTCATGAAATCCGTTTGCTATTCTGTACATACATTGTATTATCTTTCTGTTGATGAGTTGTATCCCCCCAGAGGAATGTAGGCTCCTTGAGGGCAGGACTATTTCATTTTTATCTCTATATCCTTAGCAGATGATAAGTGCTTAATAATAAATACTTGGTGAATTGAAATTCCTCAGGCATCCATGTGGGGGCCCATAGATTCTCTTCCTTGACATGACCCCAGAATCCCCATCTGGCTGAGTTTGATCGTGCCTTCTTTTGCCTTCAACAATTTTCCCTGGAGGATGAGATTATTCTTCATTAATTATACTCAGATGATTAGTTGGCTGACAAACCAAAATCTGAGTAGCTGAGCACATTTTATGAAATAAAGAGCCAACTTCTAGTGAACCGGACAACTTTCTGAGTTTCTGGGCAGCCTCTGACCAGCACTTACAGAAAAGAAAAAAATAGAGCAAGAACTGGACCTCTATATCGGAGCTCTGTTTGAATCAAGGCAATGTCTTTTCAAACTTTATCATCTGCTGCTGTGGACACATCGTCATCTGAAAAGAACCAACATCAGAAAATGTCTAAGCCTTGTCTTGAATCCATGAAGATTCTTAAAAGAAATCGGAATGCCCCCTTTAAGCACATGTTCTATAGTTTTAAAGATTCTCTGGCCTCATTTGACAATATCCCTTTATATAAGACCATGACCAGCAGAGGGCTTCCATCCCTGACAAATGATGCCCTGAACAGCACTATAGGGAAGGGAGTGACGGGACAGCTCTTGAATATTTTAATATGGTACTTTCCCACTCACCTGATATCCTTGCATTTTTACATTGCAGCGACAGCTGTAAATGTTAATATCTTCACTTAGATATAAAATGCTATATTTTTGTTTATGCCCCCAGGGCATCTCACACAACTGGAAACAAAGCTACCATTTCTCTTCTTTGGCTTACAGAAAATCCAGGTGGTGATCTCTCCAAGCATTATTTGCCTAGCATTTGAAGTAGAGTCTTTTTAAGGACATTCAAGCTTATCAGAGAATCTGCAAACCAATCTCAACTCAAGAAAGAGCACTGGGTTCAGATTTGGACAACTTGAGTTTGAATTATGGCCCTGCCACTTGATCAACTGTGGTATTGAGTAAATTGCTTTGTCTCTGTGGCCCTCAGGATCTTCTTTTGAAAAATACAAAGTCAGGATTCAGCAGGCTCTGTGGCCCTGCCCAACTTTTTGGGCTCTTTGAGAACTACTGATTAACTCTTGTCTGCTATCTGAGAAAGAAATAATTTTCTCTATTGGGTGTTTAAAGTATTAGCTGTTGGCATTGTATTGTCTGTCTTTGACCCCAGAAAATAGATAGTATAATGGGAAAAATAGGATTCCCAGTCCAATAATCCAGTGAACATATATTAAGCACTTACTATATGCCAGGCACTGCACTGTAGCCAAGATAGATAAAAAGATAGAAATAGATAGATAGATAGATAGATAGATAGATAGATAGATAGATAGATAAAGTCGAACATCTATTAAGCATTTAATATGTACCAGGCACTGTGCAAAATGTTGAGGATACAAATAAAAATATTCAAGGCAGTTCTTACCCTCAAGGAACTTATACTATAGTGACAGGGGAGGTGGAACACAAAAAACAACTGGAAAGTAGCGAGGGGGGGAAGGGAAGAATGGAAAAATGAAGGAGATGGTTGGGAATGAGAAGAAATTGTGAAAATCAAGCTGTAAGTAAAGTGTGAAGCATGTCTGTTGCCCTTCCTGGAATTGTGATCCAGGCAGACAGTGACCAATCTGGAAAGCCAGACCTCAGTGGAGAGACTCCCAGTTTCTCTCCAGTGGGGTAGAGGAGGAGGAATAAGAAGAATAGGAGAAGGAGGAGAAGGAGAAAAAAGAGATGTCCAGACTTGAGTCATTAGTGAAGTATGTGGCAGAAACAGAGCCTGAACCCAGGTTTTACTAACATTGAAGTCAGCTCTTTAGCCATTATATCATGATGCCCCTACTACTATTTAGTCTATTAACTCCTAGACAGAGCTAGAAGAGGCCTTAGAGATCATCTAATTCAAATTCCTCTTTTTATGGATGAGGAAACTAAGTTCCTTTGCCTAAAAGATCCTTCTTTGCCATCTGCACGCCTGTTAGAAAAGCATACCTGAGACTTTTTAATCATGTGGATGAAATCTGGCACATAAGGTGGCCTGTACATGTGAATTAGAAATAAGTTGGGACAACATTCAGGCCGTGTTACCACCATGTAGCCCCTTCCTAGAAAATGTATCTGGTATCTCCATCCTTTAGAGCCAGGCTTTCTGAGTCTTCCAAGCCAAGATTGTATTTAGGTATAGATGGGAGGTTGTTAAAAGAATCCCCACTAGGGTCCTCCCTCCCTCTCTCAGGAAGATGCTTCACAGAAGTTATTTTTATAAAAAGAAAGAACAATGGCCACAACAACAAAATCAGTGACAATCTAGAAAAGCAATTATGCCTTTTACCAGTGACCTTCTGGAAACAATGACCTTATCTTTGTCTAATCCCAAAATCCTAATGTCAGAGATCTAGAAAGAGAAGAAACCTCAAAAATCTAATCCAAACCCATCATTCTACAGATGAAGAAACTGAGGCTGGATGCTTAAGTGACTTGCCCAAAGTTACCAAAAATACTAAGAATTAGTAACTAGATTTGAACCCAGGTCCCCTGATTAGAGTCTGCACTCATCCAGATTGGAATCTCTGACCAAGTAGGTAGATTCTGTACCAAGTGCGATTGGAGGAGATATTTGTCAGAAGACCCCACAGTAAGAAAGTAAGTGAGAACTTTGGCTCTGCTTATAAACTGACTTCGATTTATTTTGAATACTTGGAGACTGAACACAAAGGACTCAAAACCACTCATTGGTTTCTGCTTGACACAGCTGACATTGAATCCTGGGAATGAATGGCCACATGGGGAAAATGTCACAATATTTGAAACCCAAGCTGTTTTCGTTGAGGGAGATATTAAAAAGAGTTATTTAATCTGTACAACTAGGAGAAAAGGGATGAATTCTTTCCTAATTTTCAGTTCATGGCCCTGATCTGCCACCTGAAAGCGCTCAAAGAATGTGGAAAGCAGGTTTTACCTTTGCATAAGCAAATTGCTACATAATTCCAGAAAAATCGTAGTTCTTAAAAAAAAAGTGTTGAAAAAGACCAAGGATGAATGAGATACCTCTGCCTTCAAATATTATTTCCCATCTCTAGGCTGTGATTGAATTTTATGTTCTGGCTTTTGGTACACATAAGACACAACTTCTCCAGTCAATCATCAGCTCTGTGAAGGCAGGGAAAGTTTCCTTCTAATTTTTGTACCCCTAGCACATAGTAGGAACTCTGTAAGTGCTTATTGAATGGAGTGGAACTAACATGACTTAAATTGCACTGATATGAATTGAATCAAGCTGCTGTGCAGCAGCCCAGGAGAATTGGTTTTTGAGTGTATAACTGGAGTTTGGGAAAGCCAGAAAGGAAAAGTGGGTTTTGTAAGATTAAGCCAGAAATTACAAGGGGGTTATTTTGTACAAGAGAGAAGGAAGAGAAGGATCAGTGCCTTTGGTTAACAAATGGAAACAGTATGAGAGGTCAGAAGGAAGGGTGAGGGTTTTGAAAGGGTTTTCATAGACCTCTATGAAAATCTTTTACTACCTACATCCTACCATGGTGTGGTTTGAATTTCTAACCTAGACCTCTCTTACTCTCTTGGTGAAAAATTATGGCTGCTTCACCTCTGAGCATATTTTCTTAGAGGACCTCTTAATCTAATTGAACAGGAAGGTGTCAGAGGTCAGTTCTGCTATCTATGATTAGGCTTAGTTTGAGCTCTATGTCTTTGTGAATATCAGTGTAATGTAAAACTATTGTGTTATAAGAAATGATGAAAGACAAGATTTCAGAGAAACCTGGGGTGACTTGAATGAACAAATGCAAAGAGAAGTGAGCAGAACCAGGTGAACGATTTATACTAAAAACATTTAACAGATAAACAACTCAAGGGGACCAGGGGACCAATGATGAAGCATGCTATCTACCTCCTGATAGAGAGGTGATGGACACAGGGTGGAGATTGAGGCAAACTTTTTGGATACGGTAAATGCAGAAATTTATTTTACTTGACTGTAAATATTTGTTAAAAAGGTTTATTTTCTTCTTCTACCCTCCTCCCCTGAATGGAAAGGGAGATGGAAGGTAAAGAAAAAAAAAGATACCTGTCAGTTGAAAGAACTAAAATTAAAAAAATAAAACAAGAAATAGAACAAAAGAAAATGCTATCCAAGTCTGCAGAAGGAAATTATTTCTGCATTAATCTAGCCCCATTTTGATTCACCAACAACAAACACAAATATGTTCATCACCTTCAGAGTTCCTGGTGCATCTAAGTTCACAGTGGGGAGGGGAATCCACTCAACATGCCATAGACTTTCCTCACGTTCTTTTGTCATCACATAGATTCAAATGGAACACCCAGACCACCCACTGGTTATCCCCAACTCTTATGGAACTGACTCATCTTTTTTTCCAGGATCATACATTTCTCTGCTGTCTTCTATGATGCTTCTCCTCCATAAGTCTTCCTTTTCAAGATATTGTAGCTTATTCATGACCACCATTTCCCTCTCCTATGACCTTTTGGTGATCTTCACTCTGAATTTTTCAGGGACTGAGGTATCCCTTGGCTTGTAGCCTTATAGTATACTGGGCCTTAGTTTCAGGAAGAGAAGCTCAGAATCATTAAAAGAAATAGGGAGACTATAAAATTTATGTCCTCATGGAGCTTGTAATCTAGTAATTGAGTTTATGCCAAGCAGAGAGCACAGCCAATTAAATGGTATCAGGAGGTCTAGAAGTAAGTTATTGGACTCATGATTTTAGCCTTTGTTCCTTTCTCTAAAATCATATAATTTGCAAAGAACTGACAGTTTCCTTTCAAGTGCTCAAAGAGGTATAAGAATAAGTCAAAGCGTGGGGCAGTTAGGTGGCGCAGTGGATAGAGCACCGGCCCTGGAGTCAGGAGGACCTGAGTTCAAATCCGGCCTCAGACCAAACACTTGACACACTTACTAGCTGTGTGACCCTGGGCAAGTCACTTAGCCCCAATTGCCTTAAAAAAAAGAAAAGAAAAGAATAAGTCAAAGCGTTTCATTGTAAGAGGCCCAGATCACTCATCATTGATGCAAAGGGATCCCTAACAAGATAGTATCAAAAATGATCTGATATGTTCTCATGTATCATTGCTGAATATACAAGGTCAAATAAATGAACAGATAAATTGATGTTAGCATGTTGTTGAAGTGTTTTCTAATTGTAACTGTGAAGACAGACACCCTGAGGCAGGGACCAGACAATAGCAGCCAATCCCAGGATCATTAGAGCCTCAGGAAAGGAGAGGAATGGACAGGATGCATTTTAATGAAATGTTAAAGCAATTAAAACCACTTTGTGGAGCATGATGGTCTTACCATTCTGTCCAAAAGAAGGGAACAGACCCTAAGCCAGTTACGGCAACATATTTACAATAAATAACCATCAGCTTTGAGGGGCAAAAGATGGCCAGCAAAGTAGGCAATTAAAGAGATGCTACATAAATATGCATAAATCCACAGCCATCTGCCACACTGTCCAATCTGATGAGGTTGTCTTTGGATGTCTCCAACATAAATCAGTTTAAAACAGTTCCCTAAAGCAATGTGCTCTACAATGAATGGGCAAAAGATCCGTCTGCTTTTGTGGAGCTCAGGGATCTGGTGTTATGGTTACATGTAGCAGAAACAGCGGACTTTCTTCTCAGTGTGCTTTTAAATAGTAAGAGTTCCAGTAACTAATGAAATCTCTTAGACATCAAGTTAAAAACATCAAATTAAGAAGAAGATACATCATCAAATGCTGATGATTTAGATCTTTTTTGTAGAACCTGGTCAAACTCTAGCATGTAAAAGGGGTGGTGAAGACTAATTTATTTGAAGATGTGTCCGTTTGAAGGTTTGTTTGAAGATGAGCATGGATGCAAAGTGTGTGTGTGTGTTTGTATGTGTATATAGTGTGTTTATTCATTTGTTCTTTAAATACTGAGTGATTTCTTTGTGCAACATTCCATTGATAGATATACATTATGTCTGTACATATATCAATATAAACACATTTATACACACGCCAAGTGTCTTTATTCCTTCACACATGTTGTAACAGTAGTCTGTAAACTGCTTTATCTCCACTTCTGTATGATTCCCTTGCATTTGTAATGCCTTAATCATAGTGAGTACTTTATAAATGCTTGTAGAATTGAATTATAATTTATAAAAACTCCTTTCTATTGGCTTTGTGTATACGTGTATGTGCGCACATGCGTATCTGTGTGTATATGTATGTACACATTGGTCCAAACCTGAGATTTAATTGATGGAGTTAATTTTCTGTGAGGAAGTTCCTTCTAGAGGCTGCTAGATGGCACAATAGATAAAGCCCTGGGCCTGGAGTCAAAAAAACCTGAGTTAAAATCCAACCTTTAGACACTTACTAACTGTGTGACCTTAGGCAAGTCATGTAAGTTCTACCTCAGTTTCCTCAAATGTAAAATGGGGATAATAATAGCACCTACCTCCCAAGGTTGTTTTGATGATCAAATAAAATATGTTTGTAAAGCACTCAGCACAGTGTATGGCACACAGTAAGTGCTATATAAATGCTTATTCCCATCTCTTCCCTTTCTTTCTATCAACACATGTGCTTTACATCTTATAGTTTTAGAGTTGCCTGAAGCATCATGAAGTGAAATAATTTACCTAAGATCACAGGAAATAAGAAGTGGAGACAGGATGTATGACCAGATTCTTAGCCTAAGTCTATGGCTCTGGCTGTGTGGCCTTGGATAAGTCACTTCTCTCTTTGGGTCTCAGTTTTCTCATCTATAAAATGAAGGATGTACAATTTGCCCAGCTCTTAATCTGTTCTCTTCAGAGTAGTGTCTGAAAGCACCTGACAAAGTTAAATATGAACTATTGTCATTAGGACGTAAATGATCGTTTTCTACTAAAAACCTACAATTTCAAAAAACTAAGACCTTTGAAACTGGGTCTTATATTTATAGTCCTTTTTGACTCATTCCTTTGGTTATTAGTTATTAAGTGAAACCCCTGGAACCTCTGTGGCCACTTCTCAATGTAGTGTTTTTCATCTGTCTTTTTTCTTTTCTGTAGTAAGCTTGAAAAGAAGGTAACAGAAGTGGTTAAAACCACGTGCAAAATAAGGGTCCTTGAGTTCTATAGGAGAGCTTATGGAACTCTTCTGTGCATTGAAGTGCATGAATTTGGATGTAGGCATATGGACTTTTGGCAAAGATTGGGCTTTTCAGAACCATCTGTGCTCATTTCCTAGGTAGGTACCAGAAGAGAAGGGGAGGCTCTCAGATAAATAGATACTAGGTGACAAGGTGATAGTTTTTTGGTGACCTAAAGTCAAACACTCAACAAGCATTTATGAAGCATTTATTAAGCACCTACTATGGTCCAGGCACTGTGCTAAGCACTAGGGATTAAAAAAAGGCAAATTAAAAAAAAAAACTCATTGTCTCAGACCTCAAGGAGCTCACATTCTAATGGGGAAGACAACGTGTAAGCAACAGTGTACATACAACATGTATACAGCCTAAATTGGAGGTAATCTCTGAGGGAAAGCACAATCATAGAGGGGGTACAGGAAAGGCAGCAGAAAGTATAACTTCAGATGAGATCTGAAGAAAGGTTGGGAAGCCAGGAGGCAAAGATGAGGAGGGAGGAAATTCAAACACAGTGAGTGAAGTGTTGTGTGTAGAGAACAGCAAGAATGTGTGTTAGTGGATCTTGGAGTGTGTGGAAGTGTAAGGAGAATGAACAGGTAGGAAGGAGCTACTTTGTGAAGGTCTTTAAAAGCCAGAGGATTTTATATTTGACCTTGGAGATAATAGGGAGCCATTGAAATTTACTGAGTAGGGGAGTGACATGGTCAGAGTTGCCCTTTAGAAAAGCGATTTTGGCAGCCAAGTAGAGTGAGGAGATAGTTGAGGCAGGGAGAATAATAAGAAAAAATGCTATTTCAATAATCTGGAGGTGAGATCTGTCACTGGAGAGAAGGGCAGGTATACCAGGGCAGAGTTTGTCTGCAAAACTGCCTAGTGTGAGCAAATCAGATTAAAATGTAATTGGGAAACATGTATCAAAATAAATCAAAATATAATACAACAGAGATAATATTATTTGTGGTTTTCTAAGTCAATATGCATCCACAGGGATTATTTCTTCTTGAATTTGACTCTGTGTACTAGAGGATGTCATGAAGGTAGAAAGGACAGTACCTGGTAACAAATTGGATATGGAGGGTGTGTGGGAGTGAGGTGTAGAGAATAACACGGTTAGGTTGCTAGCCTGAGTGACTTGGGAGGATGGTGATGCCCTCAACAATAATAAGGAAGTTCTAAAAAGAGGAGGATTTAGGAAGAAAGACAAGTTCAGTTTTGAACATGTTGAATTTAAGATGTCTACGGGACATCCAGTAGGCAACTGGAGATGAAAGATTGGAGCTTAGAAGGGATGTTGGGGCTGAATAAATAGATAAATAAATAGATCTAAGAATCATATGTATAGAGATGATAATCAAATCCATGGGAGCCAATGAAATCATCAAGAAAGATAATATAGACACAGAAGAGAAGGAATGGAACAAAACCTCAGGGCAAGCCATGGGAATGGATGAAGGTCTGGCAAAGGAGACGGAGAAGAAGCAATCAGATGGGTATTAAGAGAACCAGGGGATAACAGTATCATGAAAGCCTAGAGAGGAGAGAGTATCAAGGAGAAGCTGGTGATTGACAGTGTCTAAGGCTGCAGAGAGTTTAACAAGGAACAGAACTGTGAAAAGGCCATTAGATTTGCAATTAAGGAATAATTGGTAACTTTAGAGAGAGCATTCTCAGTTAAATGATGAAATTTGGGAGACAGAGTACAAAGATTTTACAAGAGAGTGAAAAGAGAGGAAATGTAGGTACCAACTGTTGATGGCTTCCTCAAGGGGTTTAGCCATGAAAAGGAGGAGAGATATAAATAGTTAGCAGGAATGGCTGAATCAAGTGAGGGATGTATAATGATGAGAGAGACCTGGGTGTCTTTGTAGGCAGCCAGAAAGCAGCTGTTAGATAGGGAGAGACTAATAATCAGAAAGTGGAGACAATGCAGCGGCGTTCGGCTGGAGATGATAGGATGGAATGGGTCTGGTGCACCTGTAGAGGAGTTTGCTTTGGCAAAGATGAGGCTATCTCTTCATGTGCAACAGAGGTGAAGCAGAAGCGACATCTGAGGGATGTGAGATGAGAAGGGGAGAAGGAGCTCTCTGCAAATGGCCTCATGTTTTCTCAGTGGAGTATGAGGCTAGGTTTCCATCTGAGAGGATAGGAGGAGAGGAAGCCATGGTAGCTTGAGAAAGGATGAAAAAGTTTGAAATGCTGCTGTAATGAGTGGGATAGTAAATCAATTAGCAAAGTCCAAAAGGATTGTCTTGCCACGGTGAGAGCCCACTTGTGATAAGGCCACGTCAATGTGTAATTGGCCCAATCAGCATGGTTTTTCTCTTGCTCCAATCAGTAGCAATTGAATAGAAGTAAAGGCAACAGATTGTAGGAGCGATCTGAGGCTGAGGCTTGGCAAGGTGTGGTAACCCATAGGAAAATGGAGCAAAGTATTCAAGAGTAGGATTTAGCTAAGGTTTCTATAGTTTGTGACTCCAAATGAGCAATTGATGTATTGGTAGAATCTTATTCAAAGAAAGAGGATTTTTTTTCTATTAATAGTGGGTTTTTTTCTTTTTTCTTTTTTCTTTTTTCTTTTTTTTACCATATCAACAGAGATTTTTCAACATCCAAGTAACTAATTTTCCAAGATAATTGAAATGAATGGTTCAGAGGATGATGGTCCCTACTCCTTATTTACTTAAGTGTTAGCATTGATTTGGGAGATTGGAGGGCTTTTTTACTTGTTTGTTTCTAACATAAAGAAGATGATGAGAGAATGTTCCAGTCCTTTGCTTTTGATTGCTTTCCAGCATGGCAGGGGGCCATTGAAAATTCTTCTTGGTATAATCTCTGTAGTAGATTCAGGTTTCTAGAAGAGCTGACATTTGAATCGCCTTAATTCTGTCTTAGACTCAATTTCTTTTTTTCTTTAGGATTTCTTTAGGAATTTCTTTAGGATTTTCAATCCTACAACTATCAGCCTTACCTACATTCATGTATTCAGGGAGATAAAGCAGTCTAGTGGTCAGGATTGCTACACCTAGAGTCACTAAGATTGCTGCACCCACAGTTATAAAGATCTAGATTGAAATCATCCCTCTGACACTTAAGTTGTGTGATCCTGGGCTAGTAACATCATTTTTCTGAGACTCAGTTTCTTTATCTACAAAATATGGATATCAACACCAGTAGTATCTATCTTGCCAGACCATTCTGGGATTCAAACGAAGTAACTTATAGAAAGTGCTTTGCAAACTTTCAGGCCACGTAAGTGGAGTGTTAATTATCATTATTGTGCATATGTTCTTTTTTCTGTTTAGTGGTTCAAAAGGTAGCCAGCTCATCCCTTTTCTGCCATCAGAGGCTCACTTAGAATATTCCTAGCTCTATAATTAAAAACAAACCTTCTGAAGCTCTAAGATAAAAAAAGGAATGCATTTGGTTGGATGAGGATCTGTTTTCATTGAAAATATTTACTGAATGATAACTTCTATGGGCAATGCGGGTCTAGCAGAAAAAGAACTAAGTTTGGACTTGGACTTGGGTTTGAATCTTGGGCCTGCTCCTTAACAACCTCACTATGTGTGTGTTCTATCATGAAATTTAGGGATTGAAAGAGTCTTAGAGATTGTCTGGTTGTGGTGCCAAACTCAAATAGAAATGGAAGCCACTAATCCCTATGGGCTGCATACTGACTTGGACTTAAAATGTGATGATATCTATGTTTTATCTTCTTTTTGTTTATTTTGTTAAATATTTCCCGATTACATTTTAATATGGTTTGGACTGCACTCAAGGAGTGTGCAGGCTATGAGTCTGACATCTCTGATGTGGTCCACACTCCTGCCCTTTTACAAATAAGGAAATTGAATCCCAGAGTGCCTAAATGACTTTCCATTCAGTCACACCAATAAGGAGCAGAGTTATGAACTCTTCCGAACACAATGCAGTATTGTTCAAGAACAAGTCTAGCCACACTTACCTTGTACTGTTCTTGCAGAGAAGATGGAGAGAGATGGACTAAATGATGATTCGTTCAGATGGATTCAAGCTTGGTTGGATGCCTGGACTCAAAGGGTTTCATATCAGGGTAGAAGGAGGTCCCCAGTGGAGTATTGCAGAGATCTGTGAATGAATTTGTGCTATTTAACATTTTTACCGATAACTTGGATTAACTCGGATGGATAGACAAGGTTGTCAAGTATTCGGATGACCCAAAGCTGTGGGAGACAGCTAACACTCATGATCCAGAAGGATCTTGACAAGCTAGGGCATTTGGGGTGGAAATGAATACCACGGAATTCAATAGAGATAAATGCCAATTCTTGCCCCAGAGGGATGAACCAGAAGCAATTGTAGGTAGAAGAAGTTACAAAGAAGCAAATTTGGGTTCCATGTCAGGAAAAGGAAACTTTCAATGAGAGATGTCCCACAGTGAAATGAGATGCCTAGAGAGGTGGTTCCCTCTCCTTAGAGGTCTTCAAGAATAATCTGGAGAGTTACTTTTTGGGTCCAGCAGGAACTTTTTTTTTCCATGTCTGAAGTCTTCTCCAACTCTTAAATTCTGTGATTCTGTGGTAATGGTGGGGAGGGGTCTGGCCCATTTGCAGAATATTTTGTATTATGCTTCTCCACATGAAGAAACTGAGAGCCAGCTTCCCACTAGAGGCCTGATGACATGGAAATACTTTGGAGAGACCATGGAGCAGGAGTAGAGGTTTGGTAACCATTTCTGGTTGGCTAATCATGTAGTAAACGAGAGATGCTTTGATTGGCTATGGAGGCATTCAAAAAGTCAACTTTCCTTTGCCTCAGGCCTTTTCACTGCTCTGCTCCTCGGGGTGCTACTTCTCACCCATGGTGTGTGGTGAGAGACCAAGGCCCTGTGGCTTCTCCCCTCTGAGGCCACATGCCCCCAAACACAAAAAATGGGCCTCCGTCCCTGGCCTTTGCATTTGTTCCTTCCTGATTTCGAGGGAAAGGACTGGAGGCTGTGACCTTGTGAATTTCTAAAGGTCTGGAGGGTACCTCAGAATCCCAGTGTTCCAGAGTCTTGAGTTCCAGAGGTAGGGCAGTATAGATCCTCTGAAGGAGTAACCTTTTAAACTCCAATCCAGCAGTAATTGAGACAAGGACTTAGATGATAAATATGCCACCTTTGAGCATGATCTCAGTAGGACCAGAGCTATGTAGGGGCTGTGCTAAGAGTGAGCTCACTCTCCATAAAAACCAGGAAAAGGATGGAACAATATGCCCTTGAGTTCTTAGGGAAAATATTTTTTTTTATATTTGAATTTGCTATATCTTATACTAAATATCCTGTAAAACCCAGTTGATGTCAGGTGGTTAAATGGAACTAGGACGCTAATCACTGATGCTTCATAATGAGGGGAGAGCAGGCAGTGGGGAATAGAGCCAATAGCAAGAGGGAAGAGAATACTCCAACCTTCAGGCAGCCTAGATCCTGAGGGGGAGATGCAACCATCCCGGCTGTGGGAGAATGGATCAGGATGTGATCACCACACTGTGATTCTGTGATACAATGTGGTCTGACCAGAGCAGAATCCTGCAGAGCTCTGGCATCCTTATTCCTGGATGCCATGCTCCTTTCAGTGAAAGTAAGATCCATCACCTTTGTTGAAGTGTCATCCATTGACTCATAATGAGCTTGGATCCCACCACAACCCCCAGCTCTTTGTAGAAGAATTTCTATCCAGCCTTGCCTCCTCCCCTTTGTACTTGTGAACTTGATTTTTGAACCCAGAGGGGGCGCTGAAGCCAGCTCAAACCAGCTTGTGAGAGCCCATTGTTAAATTTCATTGTGATCATTTATATCTTAGAAACCAGTAAATGCTATAAATCAGGGCCTGATTTATTATTTTGTTGATTGTCTAGATTTAAGAAAGTGATGGAGAAGTTGTTTAATAATGTACATCAAACTTGAAAGTGTGTCCTGCAGTATACTCCCCACCTCAGAGCCAATTGTTAAACATTTACCAGTGCACCATTTTTTGAATACATAATTGAACTCTTGTAACTATCATTAAATGATAGTAAATTATGCAGAATGTAACCCTGGACTCTAGCATCCTTACATAAACATCTAAGTACCTGGACATACAAGTAGACCGTAAAACAAGGCCATTAATAAGTAAATGCATGTTTTATCTTTTACATACAGTTTAAATGAGGTATTTCCAGGACAGAGGAATAAATATGAATTGGGGATAATAAGTCAGAACCTGCAAAGTCAATAGTAGTTGACATAGTAAATCAGCATATATTTTTAGGGCCAATTAGGTAGTTAGAAGTGGATTCAGGAAGACCTAAGCTTAAATCTGGCCTCAGACAGTTACTAGCTGTGTGACCTTGGACTAGTCACTTAACTACCATTTGCCGCAGTGCCCTCTTCTGTAAAATGAGGCTATTAATAGAGTCCACCTTACAGGATTGGTGTGAGGATCAAATGAAATGTTTGCAAAGTGCTTAGCACAATGCCTGGCACAGAGTAAGCTCTAGGTAAATGTTAGTTATTATCATTATTATTGTTATGAATAATAATAGCGGATTATATGCCACTGTGCTGGTTACAGCCATCGAAATTTTGGCTGTATTTCTCAGTGATGAGCTGATCTGTTCTTATCATCTGTATACGTAGGTCCCAATCAGTGTGAATAATGAATCTCCTGGAGTGGGTGCATTGGCTGAATTCGCACTTCAAATTTCCATTGGGTTGGAACCAATTACCGTATTTTACATAATTATAACTTCAGATGGTACCATTTTGAATACATGTGACTGCTTCACTGGGATCTTTATTCACATGAATCAGGTTCTATCTGTACATTCATAAAGTCTGGCTCTACCACAAATGAAGTAACAAGCCATGACCTCCATCAAGTCCTAGCTCTGCCACTAACCCACTGGAGGCCTTTATCCAGTCATCCCCCCCTCCACACACACACACACACACATATACACTTTGAGCTTTCTTGGTTTCCTCATCTCTAAAATGAATAGCTTGTCCTGGTTAAACCCCTCTAAATTCTATCTCTAAAATTCTGTGATTCAATGACTATAAAATTTTTGAATTTTACTCACATTATTATTTTCCTCATCATGTTAAAATATTTATTGTGAGGTTTTAAATGATTTATTCTCCTTACCTGTATTTCTTATTATTTTTGTTTGTGATCTATTTTATTTTAATTTTTAAAATTTTATTTTTCCCCATTGACATGTAAAAACAATTTTTAACTTTTTTCGGTTTTGAGTTCCAAATTCTATCGCCCTCTTCCTTCCCTTCCCCCTTCCTGAGATGGTAAGCTATCTGATATAGATTATACATCACGTTATTAGTTTTACCTCCTCTTAGCCTTCCTCCATATCCAATGAGTCACCAGGTGGCTCCCTGAAGTATATCCCAAAGATGGTGTATAAGATCATTCTTTTGAGGGGCCTCCAGAGCCAGTTTGGCTGCTCCCCTCATTTTGCAATTAAGGAAATGGGCACAGGCAGATGAAGTGACTTCCCCAAGGTCATCCAGGTAACGCTATCCAAAGCAGAATGGGTCTCTGGTCTTCGGTCCTCTGATGCTGATTTTCTCTTTGTTACACAACTACCGCCCTAGTTCTGATCTACCAGGATGTCATGAGGAAAGGAAAAAAGCAAGAGGCCCAGAGGCAGAAGAACCGAATTCTAGAGAATCTTCTTTGCCACTGAGTAGCCACAGTAACCTTGAGGAGGTCTCTTACCGTCTCTTAGCCTCAGTATTCTCATGTGTAAAATGTAGGGCATAACCCATTTCTAGATCGAAACTGGACTGCTGTGATGACTATCTTGTACAATGTCCGAATGGTGATGTATCTGAAGTCAGAGGTTCTGAATTCCAATCCTGACTCTGCCGCTTCAGACCTTTGTGACCTGGGCCAATTCACTTTTCTTCCTTCCTGTGTGTGTGTGTGTGTGTAATTTGGGTTAAGTGCCTTGCCCAGGGTCACACAGGTAGCAAGTGTCTGAGGTCAGGTTTGAACTATAGTCCCCCAATTCCAGCGCTGGTGCCACCCAGCTGCCCATGTTTTTATTTGTTTGTTTGTTTTTTTCTTGTGGAACTTTCCTTCCTTTGTGTTTACCCTTGCTATAAGGGGACAGATTTGTCTATGTTATCCAATTACTAGATGGGCTTTGTGTATATGTAACACAAACACACAAATACACATACAGAGAATCAAAGAGAGAAAGATGGAAAAAATGGAACATTTTTTCAGGCAAGGCCAAGCTTGGAGTCAGGAAGACCTGGGCCCACATTTTGCCTCTGACACATTCCAATTATATGACCATGAACAAGTCACTTAACATGTCACTGCACAAGGTAAATGTCTAGGGCAAATGGTCTTAACTTTTTGTTTGTGTATATCTTGCCCTCCTTTGGAAGCCTATTGACCCCTTCTCAGAATCATGTATTTTCTTAAAATGCATAAAATAAAATTTGTTAAGATTGCAAAGGAAACCAAAAATATTGAAATATGGTTACCAGAATATTAAAAATACAAATTCAAAGACTTCATAGGTTAAGAATCCCTTCGCCAAGATTAGTTGCTTAACTGTATCATAAAAGGGAGGTTCTGTGATTGTTAGAGTTGCCCACACTAATGAAATCACAGGTCCAGACCACCCTCTAAGAACAGAAGAAAAGAAGGGAGGGAAAGAATATGGGAAGAGAGGAAGGATTGAGACAGACAATTCATGTTTCTGGTAAAGCTGAAGAGAATTATTCTTTAATGTAACAGGTTGGTTAATGAACAGTTGACTACAGACATTTTTACTGTATGGGTTTTGCTTTGAAAAATTTCAAAGAAAGTCATTTGACTCAAGAGAGCCATAACATACTCTGAGGACCAACAGCTTTTCTGGGCAAAAGGGAAGGAATTTTCCTTTTAAAAAAATAAAGAATCGAGCTTCTGCTGGCCAGAGACTCCGTCCATTTTTCCATCTCACAAGTCAAGCCTTTTCCAGGACAACTCCCATCCTCAGTGCCTACACCAGATGGGTTAATTAAATAGATATGTCACAGCACCAAGGTTTGTGTCTATGGTTGCAGTGGCAACCACGAGTCTCAGCTCAGAGGAGCCTCCCGCTGCAGTCCTGGCCATACACTAGCAGGAAGAACAAAAGAAAGCTGAAAAGAAGAAAAGAGAAAAAGAGAAGAAATAATCTAAAAGGAAAAGCTTAGCTCTGATCAATATTAATATTAAACGCACAATAAATATTTATGGGATTAAACATAAATACCCCCAATCACAGAATAGTTGACTATAATTCTGAGAACCATGAAAATGAACCCCTATAGTGGTAAGAGTAGGCTCAGGGAGCGAAAATCTTTACTCATCATTCTGATCCTCGACGCTATCTATGTAGTGCATCAGTTTAGACAGCAGCTATAACAGGAGTGCAAAACAGAGCTTTAAAATTATATAGTGCAAATTCATTTGCAGTAAGTAGCCCCGATGCAGTTGGAATTTCAATATGTATACTTGGTTAGGTCACATTCCTGAGTAAGCGTTGGCCAGCTTCTTGATCACTCACATACTCCCAAACTTCAAACACAACTCTTTGAAAATAAATATTGAAGAGAGGAGACCAAGGAATCTCAGTGGCATTATAGGAATAGGGACAGCGCAAGATCATGTAATCAGGTCTGGATTCTGAGTCAGGGGACCTGGGTTTGAATCCTAAGTCTCCTACTGACCTGCCTGGGCGACCTTGGGCAAGCTATTTATTCTCTGCCTCAGTTTGCTTATCTCCAAAATGATGGGTTTAGACTAGATGACTACCAAGATCGTTTCCAGCCTTTGTTCTTTAATTCTGCTCTCTCCTGATTGGTAAGTCCTTGGCTAGGGTCTCCACGTCTTAATGCACCCCATCCATGCCCACTTTAATACCAGCTCAGCTTACTGTCGGGATTCTCTACATCCTCACCAGTAACTTCTGCCCCATGAAACTGCCCTCCAGCTTTCCAGTTCTTTTAATATTTTGTCTTGCCTCTTTGGAATGTAAGCTCCTTGAGGGTAGGGCCAGTCTTGTAATCAAACAAGTATTTTATATGTTGTATTTGTATCCTCCAGTAACATAATGCAAATATTTGATAAATAACCACTTAATAAATCTATCTGTCCTATCATCATACACACATATTCACAAAATCTCATTTCTGTACAAAATACTTGTTAGGGCTTTACTTTTACCAAAAAAAATTTGCTTTGGCTATAACTGTTGATTACTCTGGGATTAATGTCCAAATGGGTTCAGTGGTTTTATTTAAAGAAATATTAAGAGTAGTTAATGTTGTGTCTCTGAAATTTAATTTGTCTTCTCTGGATGCTTCTTGCGTTGCACTATTTTTTTGTTCTAATTGATTCATAAAGATCATTAAACAGGAGAATAAAAACAATTTGTAGTTAATTTCTGGGAGATTGCAGCCGCATGTGTGCTTTATGGATCAAATAACAGATGTTATTTCCCAGAAACTGTGCAGTCCTGCAAACTCCACTGGAAACCAGTGTGGTAATTCACAGGGCAACCCTCCCATGCTAGCACCCCATAGCTGCGCGATGAACTCCTGGCCCTCTGCAGCTTTAAAGGAAAAGCAGATCTTGGCAGTTTGAGCTCCCAGTGGGGTTTAGTTCTGTGGCTTGGCTGGAGGAGCCAAGGACAGCCCTGTCAACATGGCATGGGCTTTCCTGATCCAATTTTGGTTGGCTCTCAGTTTTCTAAAGTCTGTCAACCCTTCAGGAGACATGGTGCAGAATCCTGGGAGACCCCAAAGACCTTCCCTCTCCCCTCCTCAGCCTTCTATGATGTTACTCATGTAAGTAGCGACAGGGAAGTTGTTCTTCCCCATCCTTGGCCATGAACTCCAGACCAGGCCTAGGATGCTATAGATTTCAATCTGGAAGGACCTGAAGGGCCATCTAATGCAACCTGCACATTTTATAGAGGAGAAATCTGAGGCCCATGGAGGTTAAGTGGCATATCCAAGGTCACATAGCATCAGGGTCAGGACTTGAACACCCATCATCTGACTCCTTCCTCTTAGTAGGCCTTGGGCACCAAAGTTCACAAACCTTTAGCAGTCTAATATTTTTCTATGTTGGTGCCATCCATCTACCAAACAACATCTGTCTGCTTTGTTTTTTTCCTTTATATTAAATTGTTTTAAGGTGAGGGCCCCCACATGGCCAAAGAACACGAAAGGATCAATAGGATGAAATTGTCACCAGAAGAGGAGGATAGTGACCAAGGAGAGGAAATAAGCAATGAAAAGAAAACCCTAAAGAAAAGCAAACTGGGAAATTGAGAAAAATTGGGCCATTAGAAGAAACTGGCCAGTAAATGGCTTACTTCCCATATCACCTTCTGGGAGACCAGGTGGCCAGAGAAAAATGGCAAGGCCTAGGACATGACATTATTGGAACTTAAATATGAGAAACAAATTTAGTTTTTTAAAGAAAAAAAGTCTAGTTTCTTTCCCTTAGAGAATGCCTCACTTTGCTGTGTTCTACTACTTTGCCACCAAAGATACATGACTATAGCTAAATCATTTGAGAGAAAGGGAAGAAAAGAGAAAGATAGGATATAGCTTGGTACTGAAAAAAGAATATTAGCTCTGGAGTCTAAGGAACCAAGGTCAAATCCTCCCCCTGTTGCTAAATATTGCAGTGACCCTGGGCAAGTCATTTGTGTGCCTCATTTTCTTCATTTTTAAAGTGGGAGGGTTGACCTCTGAAATTTGTAAATGTTTTCTAATTTTAGTGCATAAATGTCTTTTTTTTTGTTTGTAGATTGACAATAGTGTGTGAGTGTTTATATTTACCCAGCAATCTGTGCTTTGCCTCAGGATTCCTCCTCATTCTTCTTCCCTCCTTAAGGGTTCTGACTCTTGCCTAATAACTACCCTCCCTGTAGTGAAAGTCTCCTGTGAGAGTTGGCAGATTTCTCTAAAATTGTTGAATCTTGGGGCCTAGTGCTGGAAGGGACAGGTCATCTAGTCCAACTCTCATTTCCTTATGGTACAGAACACTGGGCCAAGAAGCCAAGAAGACCTGAGTTCAAATCCTGCTTCAGGCACTACGAGGCAATTCACTTAATCTTCTTAGCTTCAATCTCTCCATCTGTAAAATGTGTATAATAATAGCACTCACTTCACAGGGTTGCTGTGGGCTATCTCAAATGAGAGTATATGTTAAAAGGCTTTGAAAACCTCCTTTGTTGTTGTTTAGTCATTTTCAGTCATGGCTGACTCTTCATGACTCCACCTGAGGTTTTCTCAGCGAATATACTACAGTGGTTTGCCATTTCTTTCTCCAGTTCATTTTACAGATGAGAAAACTGAGGCAAACAGGGTTAAGTGACTTGCTCAGAGTCACACAGCTAGTAAATGTCTGGGACTGGATTGGAAATCAGGTCTTCTTGACTCCAGGCTGCGTTCTCTCCCCATTACACCACCTAACTGCCCTATATAAGCCCTGTATCAATGCCAGTTATTATTATGATTATTGTTATTAACAAAAACAATAACATCATCATCATCATAATTTTAGGAGGAAACTGAAGACTTGAGAAAAAAATTGGTTTGCCAAGAGTCACAAGACTTTTGTTTTTAATCCCCTTCCACTTTTTAGTTCTCTTTCTTCCTGAAATGCCTTTGGTACTTTGGATATTTACTTGGTAGTAATGGAGCTGAAGGTAAGCCCCTTTAAGGCAAGGGCAATTGTCTTTGTATTGGCAGTGCTGATTTCTTCTGGAGGTAAAGTCCCATAGGGTGGACCTCTTGTGGCAAGTTGTGCAGGATGGGCAGGGATGGATGGATCATTACCTGCATCCTTGGAGAGTATCTGTCCCCCTACCAATCATTCCACAGAATCATTGGCACACGGTGTCTCCCCATTGCCTACCACAGAGCCCTATAGAGAGAGAGCATTTAAATGTACATTTGATTTGAAGAGACAGCTGAGATTCAGACCTCGGCCTTCTGACTCTAAATCTGGTTGCTTTTCTCACCAATTCATACCAAGGTCATGGCCCTCTGGTCTGGACAAATTGCTTCTCTTTTGAAGAGATAACATTAAAATGCCAGATTTATTTGTTGCCTATAAAAACGTCTACTGAATTTAAATATTTAAAAGAGTAATATCCACTAGACATCACAGCTTAGATGGTGTAAACACAACCTGTACCTGGGCTCACATCTACAATATTCAGCATTCTTTCTAATAACTGGCTTTAAAAAGGTTAAGTAGCGTCTGTTTGCTTAGCTGTAAGGAACAATGGACTTTTAGTTTGAGGACCTTCCCTTACTTCCAGCCTTTAGCTTTGGCTCTAGGGTCACCTATAATCATATAATTTAAGGATATTTAACATCTTTATCCCCCCAGCATTGTAGAATTATGTACAATAGAGCTATTAAAAACCAGCATTGGCAAGAGAAACCGCCCAAAGATGGCACAGTGGATGGAGCACTGGGCCTCGAGTCAGAAAGACTCATCTGCCTCGGATACATAACAGCTGTGTGAACCTGGGCAAGTCACTTAACCCTGTTTGCCTCAGTTTCCTCATCTGTAAAATGAGCTGGAGAAATAAATAGCAAACCACTTCAGTATCTTTGCCAAGAAAACCAGAAATGAGGTCACAGAGAGCCAGACATGACTGAGATGACTGAACATCAGTACCAACACATTAAATCACTTAATAGTTGAACAAATCATTTTTACTCATTTGGAGATGTAACATAGTTGCTCTGGCCCCTCCTCTCTCAGGGCCAGGCCTATTACATTTTATTCCCTTCTTGATTCTGCATTATCCCAGGGGTAAGATGTCTCTTTTCTATGACACTGGCCCATGCTCCCATTTGCAATGTTGCCCCTATTTTAAGGGTCCATTTCCATTTTGCCAAGTAATTTCAGATTAGCTTTTACAAAGAATATTTATGTCAAAATATAGAAAGAGTATCCCCCAAAGCTAGGGGGTCATAATTCATCTCCTTGTACCACCTCAGTCTCTGGGAAGGGGGTCAGTATTAGGCTTTAGCTTAGCTTAAGATTCCTTCATGTCATTAGTCCCACCCAAAGTTGGCTGTCCTGGCTTCAGCTGGGCTGGACTCTAGAAACTGGATCCATCAGAGCATCATTGTTGGTCTGGCTAAAATGTCCAGCTTCAATTTCTAGATTCTCAGATTCACATAGCTAATGCTCCCTTGCCAGATGAGAAACTCCCATCCATGTGGAAGATCCTGGGGATTGGAAAAGGCACCGCTTCTTGGGACCATATGGACAAGAGGCTGGAGGAAGAAGGACAATGGTCATCAGGTCCTTCTTTACCACATGGAGAAAGTGAACATATACTTCTTTTTCAGACTTAAATGTAGCAAAAACAAAACAAACAAAAAACCTTCCCTGTTATTGTGTCCAGCAGATTTTAAAGATATCCACTGTTCCAGCTATGTAGCCAATGGAAAAAAAGCTGCTTCCTACCATGTGATTGATGATTGCAGAATGCCTACACATGATCCAGTTTCCAGGAAGCAGATTTCCAGCATATTCCATGTGGATTATATCATGTTAGGTAGTCTTTGTATGTTTCCAAAACCCCATTACAGAGAAAAGAAACCTTTTTCATTCAAATGCTTCCCCCCCACACACACCCATCAACCAACCACTCAGTCAATAAGATTTTATGAAGCATCTACTATGTGCCAGGCACTGTATTAAATAATAGAAATAAAAAGAAAGAGCAAAAATCATCCCTGCCTTCAAGGAGCTTATTCAAATGGGGAGACATGTCATAAATAGGAACGTATCTCATCAAATGATGGGCTATTAGGTACTGACAACATAGATGGGAGGGAGTGGTTGGAAAGGCTTCATACAGGAGGTGGTGCTTGAGCTAAGATCTGAAGAAAGCCAAATTTTCCAAGAGGTGGAGGTGAAGAGGAGAGGATATTCCAGATACAAGGGACAATTGATTGACTGACTGGAGACAGGGAGATGGGATATTGTGTGAGAAACAGCAAGTGGACCAGTATGGCTTTTGGAGAATGTGCGGGCATGATTAATAAATAAGAAGACTGGAAATTAGGAAGTGACCTTAAGATGACAAACAGAGGGCCTTAAATTTGATCCTGGAGGTAATAGGGAGCCATCAGAATTTTTTTTTTTTAGGCAATTGGGGTTAAGTGACTTGCCTAGGGTCACACAGCTAGTAAGTGTGTCAAGTGTTTGGTCTAAGGCCACATTTGAACTCAGGTCCTCCTGACTTCAGGGCCGGTGCTCTATGCACTGCACCACCTAGCTGCCCCTCATCAGAATTTTATTAAATGAGAAGAGGCGAGTGACATGGTTGGACTTAAACTTTAGGAAATCACATGGTAAGAACATTATCAGGAAGGTTTCCTCCTGGCTTTTGTCTAGTCTTACTTTCTTCCTGTGGAAGATTTAAATATTCTCTTGACCTTTGAGGATTAATTTTTAACAAATTAGCTTTTGGTTTTGTTTCTATTTTTTCACCACCCCCATCTCCCATGCACACCCTTACACAACACACACACACACACACACACATTTAGATTCACTTTCTTACAAGCCCATGTATAGCTCAGAAGAAAAAACCTGTCTGTGTACATGTGCCCTGTGTGTATATTTGCATATGTTGTGTTGGGCAGGTACATATATACACGTATACATGCTAAGGGACAAGAAGACTCTTGTAATATGTGTGCATAAATGTGTTTTCTTTTTCCATTCTTGTGTCCCTGGGTTCTATCCTTTGCTTAACTTTGTAAAGAATATTTCATGTAAGGAAATCCAGAGGTATAATTTTACTTAATACAATAGATCAGCCACCATTCTATTTCTTTGTCTCCTGGGTGTAAAGTTCGCAGTAGCCTGTACAAGAATCCTGCTAAGGATGGGAGCCTTTTACAAATATCAGCTGGTTAATTGCGAATGTTTAGACAGATGAATGTTTTATTTTGTAAAACTAGACTTTCCAGCTCTATTGATCTAGTTACTCACTTGAAAGCAGATGGTCCCAAAATGTCCACACTTAGGCCTGGAAACAAGTAAAATGCCACCCAGACTTCAACCCAAGGGAGCAGCCAGCGCTTTGGGAGCACTTGGATGTTTTCAGAAACTTGCTAAGTACTCTGTAATGATGTCATTTAATGGACCATCTAATATGGAGAAGCAAGGGAGGAGAAGGAAAGAGGTGAAGGAGGGCCATATTAATCAACTTAAGTAGGTCAAAAAGTCCCCTCACTAGCCCCAATAAAGAGAAATGAGAAAGCCTTGAAAAACCTTTTACACAAACAGAATCCTCCCACCCACCAGATACCTCCTAGCTGACATTTCCAAAGTACAATAATTCTCCAACAGTGAAAAAATAAGAGGTAGTCTTGCCCCCAGGAAAGGCAAGGCATTCCATTTAATGTTATCATTTGCAGAAAGGGGAAAAAAAAGTCCGCTGTGTTCTCATCCTTGTACATACCAAGGTCAAAGTTAGATTTACTTTCCCTTCCCCTCCTCAACCCCACCCCCACAAAATGATCCCCCTTCTCACACTGATGTTGCCATCAGCCTCTGCTAAGTGGAAAGGTCAGTGGACTTCCATTCCTCGCCATCGCTGGGTTTCCTTATTGGCTTTAGTTGTTAAATAAGGTTTGAGCTCGAGCTGGCTGAGAAGAGAGCCAGAGAAAGACTGATTAATGATGCTTTTTTTTCCATCATCCCTCTGAAATGTAACTGGTTGGAAGAGCTTTGTTTTTCTCCTTCTTATTATATGTATCTATTTTGATCAGGGAACTGAGTTTGGGAAGACAGATTGTTACAGTGGAAAGAATGCCAGATTTGGTGTCAAAAGACCTGGGTTCAAATTCAGTTTCTGCACTGACTACCTCTGTCACCTCAGGCAAATCATGGTACAGTTCCTTTCCATCTCACAACTTTCTCCATTGTAGTTTCGACATATTGTGAGTTGGCATAAGGAATTAAATGGGAATTTGGGAGGAGTTTTGCGGAAGCTACAGACAACACAGAAAAAAGTTTAAAAGCTCAGAAATGCATAAAATATATGTATAGCATCATATAATATCAACATATTTTATCTTTTAATACCATAATAATTCAGATTTCTTTTCTGGTATGGAGGGCTAAAAAAATTTACACAGATTTTTTCCAGATCACAGGGGCACCATTTTCCTAACCCCCAAGATGTGGAAAGGATAACTGTATCGGTTTCCCCTTGTGTGAAATGAGGGATTTGCACAAAATATTTTCTAAGATCTCATACAGCTCTTGAGGACAGGGCCAGTTTCACTTTCGCCATTCTATTCCCAGCACCTACTATGGTACCTGGCATGTAGTAGGTAATTAATAAATGCTTGCTTACTTGAGTGATTGATTTGATTCTTAATATAGCCCTGTCTTGGGAACTGGAGTTTTCTCATTGGTTGAAAAGCAAGTTTTGCTTAATAAATAATCTGGGTAATTTATAGTCTAATACTTGCGGTGAAACCTGTGGCCAATAAATTATTCACAGTACTACACATGCATTTCTTGGACATTCCACTCCTGAAGTCTGGTGGGAGTTTAATAAAAGGTAACCAGACCACATATATCTTAAGCTAAACTGATGGCAATTTGTTCCCATAAAGAAAAGGAAAAGCTAGAAGGGGATTTTAAAATAATCCCACTGGACTCTATTCTTTTTCATAAAGGATTCTATCAGGAAGCCAAGTTTAAACCAGTCTTCTAATCACATTAGAAAAGAAGATAAAGCAAAGCATCCTAATAATGTAATGCCATTCTGAAGCAATAATGTCTGGATCATTCATTGAAATAAACAGAAACTTCAGAACCATGCTCAGATGTATGATTAGTACCATTATGTCATTATGGCAGGGTTAAAAAAAAAAGAAGGTTCAGAGGTCCACAGTGGACCTCTGACTAACTCTCACTCATCAATGCAGTGCTGAAGCTATAAAATGTTATGTCGATAAGAATAATATTATTATGTTAGAAAAATAACATAAATGGATGAATAAAGGAGAAAGTAATTATTAAGCACTTACTATCTGTTAAGTATTGTGCTATACACTGAAGTTTTAAATACAAGAACAAAGACAGTCCCTGTCTTCAAAAGCTTAAATTTGAATAGGAGGAGACCGTACAGATGGGGCATAGATCAGAGATTTAAAGCTAGAAAGGACCTTAGAAGTCTAGTCCAACCTCTTCATTTTACAGATGAGCAAACTGAGTTCCAGAGAAATAATGTGATTTGCCAAAGGTTACACAGGTGGATGTGGCAAAGTCAACTCAAGTCTTCTGACTGTACTCTGCTGCCTCAGTTTAACTAGTTCGCCTGAACAAGAGAACCCTCTCTATGTTTTCAGCATTGGTCACACCTACATCAGAGGGTAAGACTCCCCTCAATGTTCTCATTTGGATCCGTTTATATCACAATAGAATCAATCCAGCCAAAAGTTTTCTCTGGACCAATCACTTGACTCACAAACACTCCCCACACAACCAGTACAGACCAGGACTTCTGGGTTCTCTGTCACTTGTAGAATCTCATCAGTTTGTGGCAGGGCTGTAGAAGCACTGCGTCTCTTGCCCAGGGTCAATCAATCAGCCCATATTTAATAAACACCTCCCTTGCCCCAGAGATGATAATACAAAGACAAATGAAGCTGGAGTTTGCTTCAGGGAGCTTCCATTAGATCAGGTCCACTTTAGCTGTTTATTCTATGAGCCATTAGTTTTGCCCTTTGACTTCAACCAAGACAATGGGAGTCATTCAGGGTTGCTTGATTAGTTAGGAATTGGTGAAAGGAGGATATAAAGAGGAGAAGGTCAGGATATTCCAAATATGAGCTATATCGTGGGGACATAGAAGGGCGCTAAATTTGTGAGGTACATACTTTAACTGGTCCCCCTCAGTCAAATCAAGTCAATAGGCATTTACTAAGTGCTTGCTACGTGCCTGGCACTATGCTAAGCACTGGGAATACAATTACAAGTAGAAAGAAAGACAACCCCTGGCCTCAGGGAGTTTATATTCTAATGAGGGAAGACCACAAATAAAAAGCAGGGGAAGGAAGGAATAAAGGTACCCAGTGCTGGGGAGGAATGAAGATATGGGGCACTTGGACATCCAAGGTTCAAAGAGAGGCTGCAAGGACATAGGACACTTCCAGTGTGAAAAGTCAAGGGGTAGAATGAACTTCCAGGGTGAAGAGGTTTCTGTAGTAATATAGAAAAAGTTCAGGAAGCCAGGTGGCGCTGCAGTGGATAAAGTGCTGGGCCCGGAGTCAGGAAGACTGATTTTCTTCAGTTCAAATGCACCCTCAAGCACTTACTAGCTGTATGACCCTGGGCAAGTCACTTAATCCTGTTTGCCTCAGTTTCTTCATCTGTAAAATGGGCTGGAGAAGGAACCACTCTGGTATCTTTGCCAAGAAACGCCCAAATAGGGTCACAAAGAGTTGTACACGACTGAAAATGACTAAACAAGAAATAGAAAGTTCCAAGAATCAAGAGGACAGCCCAGAGAGAAATCAGTGACTGAGCAAAGAGAAGGAAACATGACAGGGAGTTTGAGGGGTGCTAGTTTAATGGTGAACCTCACTTGCCACTCTAGTTATGCCCCTCCTTAACTTGGGTGTGAATTAAATCATCTTTCCCTTTGATTTATATGAGTTTTTCAGAACAACCTTATCATTTCTGATTATGCTCCATTGGCAGCTGACTCCAATGACTTTTAGCTGAGAGCTTTTCTGCTCTCCGTAATCCATCAGTTGGATAGTGAGTGATGCACAGACAAATGATGCACTCGAGCAGCTCCCTATTTCAAGTACCCTGCAGGGAATGCTTGTGAAATATGAACTGCCTGCCACCCTGGAGTATATTTGTTCTCTGAGACTCTATTTTCCTAGGTCAGCATTCCTCAAAGCGGTGCCCATCTGTAGTAGTCAGTGGGAACCCCGCATTGAATCCTAAATTCTGTGGTTATAGAAAATGTTAGTTGAACAAAGTCAGATCTTTTTGCAAATACTAGCATTTCCTACTGCACTAGATAAAGTTAAGTAAAATCTGCAGACAGGGAGAAACAAGCAGGCATGATGATGATGATGATGATGATATTAGCATTTATAACGTACTTTAAGGTTTGTAGAATACTTTTCAATTATCTCATTTTTTTACTCACAACAATTCTGGAAGGTAGGTGCTATTAGTATCCCCATTTTATAGATGAAGAAACTGAGGCACACAGAGCTTAAGTGCTCAGAGTCACACAGGTAGTTAAGTATCTGAGGCTAGCTTTAATCTTAAGTCTTCCTGAGTCTACATCTAGCACTCCATCCAATATATTATTTCCAAGCCCACTAATAATTGGGGAGGAGGGCAGATAAAAATTGAAATTCTAAATAGATCCAGTAGGCATCAGTTATACTAAAGAATTGTGGAGTTGAGACCAGTATAAAGAAAAGGCCTAAAAAAATTAAAAAAAAAAAGAAAAGGCCTAGATGGTCCCAGAGTCACACTTGTGCACCTCCCCCCTCCACATTCTTATGACCTTTGGCTCAGTGTGACCACCACCAGATGGTTGATTTTGAGAACTACCGTCCCCTCCATCCCCTCCTCAGAAACTCTGCCATTTCTCCATCAATTCCCATCTCCCAGATCTCATGACTGGGCTTCAGGGAGTTAGGAAGCACAAACTGGGGTAGGAATGGGGGGGACTGTGAGGTCCCTTGGTCATTCTGAAACGGGTCAGAGTGGAGGAACAATGCAGTCAGGGTTAGGGGAAATAGTGGCAAGGGGACAGGCAGGAAGGAAGGGATAATTTAACTGAACCCAAAGTGAACCTAAAAACAGTTCAGTTCAGGGACAATGTTGACGTCAAAGCCATTTCTCATTTTATAAAAATCAGGTCATTCACTTGAAGTAAGTCCCCCTCACCTTCTGCCAACCCCAAATGCCAAGTTCTTGCCCTTTTCCTGATTGCTCTTACTAACCTAGAATCAGATGAAAGTTTCCTTAGGCCAATCAGACTTGCATTTTTTTTTCTATTTCAGGGCAGAGTTTTAGTGTATTTTAGATTATTAGGGTCCTGGAGAATCTCACTTATGCAGCCCCATTGTTTTCTCCCATCTCCAAAAAGATCCTCCAACTTTTATAGGTAACCTTCTTTGTTTAATCTCCTTCCTTATGACTCCACTTGCCATCCTTGGAACTTCAAATTAAAACGCTCCTCCCCAGCCACCATTTCGCTTATATGTGCTGTTGTCCCCAATTGGAACATAAACTTCTTGAGGACAGGAACTGTCTTTAATTTTGTATTTGTATACCCAGCATTTATCACAGTGCTTAGCACATAGTAAGCACTTAAGAAATGCTTTTTTTCCAGTTATTTGCATTTACTTGTTTTTCTCAGCATGGAGGGGTGGTGCTTCCATTTCAGTTTAAAAGGTCTAATCATACCCCACGTTCTCCTGAGCAGTTGCCGAAGATGGTTCAGAATCTATGTACAACGTTATCACTCCTGTCATTTTACCTGTGACTCAAGGTTTAGTCCAATTTTGGGACATCCTCCCTTGTGAAATCATGCCTGATTGTTAGTATTCTCTCCATCTTGACATACATTACATTTGTTCATCTAGGTAAATGTCATTTTTCTTTTGCCCCCACCAGTAGAACATAAGCTCCTTGAGGGCAGGGTCTCTCTGCTTGTTTTTATTTTCTTTCTTTTGTATCCTCAACCCCTAGCATTATGCTTTTAATAGAGTTGGCAATATGCAAACACCTGTTGAATTGAATTAAATTGAGTCCAATATATACCTGAAGTTTACTCTCAACTCACAGAAGCTGTAACCACCTTTCAGGCAATCATTGTACACTCCCCCAATCGATTCATTATCCCATTCATCACAGAGGCTCTCCTGAAACTTTTCACCCCTCCTCAACTCCCATAGCTCCCTTTTCCTCCATTCCTTCACACAAGAACCTTGACTCATATTTCACTGAAAAAAATGGAAGCTATTTGTTGTAAACTATCTCTTCTTTCCCCCTCTTCCTCATTTCACATCACCCAGATGTCTTTTCCTACTCTCTCCTTCTCCCATCTCACTTTTCCTTGCCAAAGCAAACCCTTCTAGAGATACTCTTGCACCTTTCTATCCCATATTCTCCATCCCTCTATCATCCCCAGTCTCTCATTAATTTTCAATCTCTCTTTGTCCACTGCCTGTTTTCCTACTGCCTACGAATACACCTGAAATAGACCAAGGTCACCCACTGCATCACGGGCTATTATCAGTGGTCTTGACCTTTGTCTTGCCACTGGACTCCAATGACTCTGGAGGAGAGAGTGAGGCTGATTATTTTGTGCAGCTCTCCCTCACTCAAATACAATTCTTGTACAAGTGAAGACATCACCCTCATGATGTCATTGGTCCTCTTTGAGAATGGAGGACCAATAACAATAAATATATCCAGATCTTCCCCATCCTTTAAAATGTCTCACTTGATAGACACATCCCCAGTCACTATTGTCCTATTTGTCTCCTCCTTTTCAAGGCTAATTTTCTCAAAAAGGCCATTTACAACTGATGTTTCCACTTCTCCTCTCATTGTCTTCTAAACTCTCTGCAATTTGACTCCCAATCTCATTATTCAACTACTCTTTGGAAAATTAGCAATGATCTCTTATCAAATCCAATGGCCTTTTTTCAATTCCAATCCTTCTTGAACTCTCTTGAAGACTTTGAAGCTGTCATTCAACCTCTTCTCCTTGCTACTCTTTTCTCTCTAGGCTCTCATCACACTATTCTGGTTCTTCTCCTACTTGTCTGACCATTCTACCTTTGTCTCCTTTAATGGATCTTTGTCCAGGTCACAGCCACCAAAAAGGGTTGTTCCCCAGGGCTCTGTCCTGGGCCATCTTCTTCCTCTATGCTATTTCACTTGGTGATCTCATCCACTCCTATGGATTAAATTACTATCTCTATGCAGATGCTTCTCAAATCTACTTATCTAACCGTAACCTCTCTACTGACCACCAGTCTCTCATCTCCAATCGCCCATTGGACATCTTGAACTGGATGTCCCAAAGACATCTCAAACTCAACATGTCCAAAACCAAATTCATTATTTTTCTCCAAAACCTCCCCCTTCTGAACTTCCCTATCACTGACATGGGTACCACCATCCTCCTTGTCAACCAGCCTGGAATCCTAGGCATTATCCTTGATTTCTCACTACCTTTGACTTCCCATTTCCAATATATTACCAAATCCTATCATTGTTTACCTTTGTAACATTTCCTATACAGTCCACTTTCCCTGCTATGACACAACCACCATCCTGGAGTAGGACCCTCATCACCTCACACCTAGACTATAGCATTTTGGCTAATCTTCCTACCTCAGAGTGATCCCTACTCCATGTCATCCTCCGCCTGGCTGCCAAAATGATCTTCCTAAAACACAGGTCTGACCATGTCACGCCCTACTCAATAAACTCCAATGGCTCTTCATTACCCCCAGTAACAAATATAGTCTTCTTTTTGGTTTTAAAGTCCTTCACCATCTGTCCCCTTCCTACCTTTCTAGCCTCCTTATTTTTGACTCCTTTTCTTATACCCTGTGATCCTGGACTCCTGGTGGTCCTTCAAATAAGACACTCCATCTCCTGATTGGGTGTTGTCAGTGGCAGGCCCCCATCCTGGAATGCTTCCCCTCCTCACTTCTGCTTTATCTCAGGATTTATCTGGCTTCTTCCAAATCCCAACTAAAATTTCATCTTCTGTGAGAAGCCTTTCCCAATTCCCCTTAATTCTAGTGCCTTCACTCAGAGATTATTTATTTTTTTTAATTTTTTTATTAATTTATTTTAATTTATCTATAATCACTTTCATAAGCTTTTGACTTTTAAGTTTTTCTCCACCTCCTTTCCCAAGATGGCACACAACCTGATATAGGCTCTCTCTCTCTCTCTCTTTCTCTCTTTCTCTCTCTCTCTCTCTCTATATATATATATACATATATATACATATATATATATATATATATACCTATTAAACATGTTTTCACGTTAGTGATGTTTCAAGGAAGAATTAGAACCAGTAGGAGGAACCACCAGGAAGAGGAAACAAAACAAAACAGAAGAAAAAAAATAGCAAATAGTATGCTTCGATCTACATTCAAATTTCATAGTTCTTTCTTTTGATTTAGATAGCATTTTCCCTCATGAGACCTTTGGAGATGTCTTAGATCCTTGCATTGCTGAGAAGGGTTAAGTCTATCAATATTAGTCATCACACAACATGGCTGTTACTGTGTATGATGTTCTCCTGGTTCTGTTCACTTCACTCAGTATCAGTCCATACAAGTCTTTCCAGGTTTTTCTGAAGTCTTACCTGCTCGTCATTTCTTATAGCACAATAGTATCCCATTACATTCATATACCTCATCTTGTTCAGCCATTCCCCAATTGATGGCATCTCCTCAATTTCCAGTTCTTTGCCACCACAAAAGAGCTGCTATAAATATTTTGTACATGTGGGTCCTTTTCCAATTTTTATTATCTCTTTGGGATACAGCCCTAGAAGTGCTATTTCTGGGTCAAAGGGTGTGCACATTTTTATGGCCCTTTGGGCATAGTGCCAAATTGTTCTCCAAGATGGTTGGATCATTTCACAACTCTACCAACAATGCATTAGTGTTCCAATTTTCCCAAATCTTCTCCAATATTTATCATTTTCCTGTTTTGTCATGGCCAATCTGACAGGTGTGATGTGGTACCTCAGAGTTGTTTTGATTTGCATGTCTCTAATCAATAGTGATTTAGAGCATTTTTTCATATGACTATAGATGGCTTTAATTTCTTCATCTGAGAACTGCCTATTCATATCTTTTGACCATTGATCAATTGGGAAACGACTTGTATTCTTATAATTTTATTCTTAATGAGGAATCTGGGATATTCTTATGAATTTGACTTAATTCTCTATATATTTAGAAATGAGACCCTTATCAGAGACACTGGTTGCAAAATTTCTTTCCCAGTTTTCTACTCCCCTCCTAATCTTGGTTGCATTGGCTTTGTTTGTGCAAAAACTTTTCAATTTAATGTAATCAAAATTATCCATTTTTCATTTTATAATGGTCTCTATCTCCTGTTTGGTCGTGAATTCTTCTGTTCTCCATAAATCTGACAGGTAAACTATCCCTTGCTCTCCCAGTTTTCTTTTAGTATTGGCCTTTAAATCTAAATCATGAACCTATTTTGACTTTATTTTGGTCTATACCTAGCTTCTGCCATACTCTTTTCCAGTTTTCCCAGCAGTTTTTGTCAAATAGTGAGTTCTTATCCCAGAAGGTGGGGTCTTTGGGTTTATCAAATAGTAGATTACTGTAGTCATTGACTACTGTTTCTTGTATACCTAACCTATTCCACTGATACACCACTCTATTTCTTAGCCAGTACCAAGCAGTTCTGATGATTGTATTATAATACAATTTCAGATCTGGAATGGCTAGGGCACCTTCCCTTGCATTTCTTTTCGTTAGTTCCCTTGATAATCTGGACCTTTTGTTATTCCAAATGAATCTTGTTATTATTTTTTCTAGCTCTATAAAATAATTTTTGGTAGTCTGATTGGTATGGCACTGAATAAGCAAAATAGCTTAGGTAGAATTGTCATTTTTATTATGTTAGCTCTACCTACCCACGAGCAACTGATGTTTTTCCAATTGTTTAGACCTAACTTTATTTGTGAAAAGTGTTTTGTAATTGTCTTCATATGAGTTCCTGGGTTTGTTTCAATAAGTAGAATCCTAAATATTTTATAATGTCTACAGTAACTTTAAATGGAATTTCTCTTTCTATCTCTTGCTGTTGGATTTTGTTGCCTCAGAGGTTATTTCAAATTTATCTTGTCCGTAACTTATTTGTGCCTAGCTCTTTGCATGTTGTTTCTTCCATTAGACTGTGCACTCCTTGAAGACAGGAACTGCCCTTTGCCTTTCTTTGCATTAGCACACATAACAAGTATTTCTTTATGGAATGAGTTACCCCAGGTCACATTACTAGGCAATCCTACTTCCCAACTACCCCCCCATCTTCTTAGGAGGGAATTTTCACTCTTTCTCACTCCCTACACCTGATCATTTTCCAAGTCTTGTCAATTCTATCTCCATATCATTTCCCATATCTATTCATCAGCTATTATCCTGGTCCACGCCCTTATCACCTCACGTAGACAGTTGTAACAGATTTCTAATTGGACTCCTTTCTTTCAGGATTTACTCTCTTCACTCTGTCTTCCACACAATGCCCATCATAATCCCCATAAAGCACAAAGCCGACCATACCATTCGTACACTCAAGAATCATCAGGAGCTCCCTATTGCCTCTAAAATTTAAAAAAAAAAAATCCACACCCAGAGAAAGAAATATGGAGTCTGAATGCATATGGAAGCATAGTATTTGTTCCCCTTTTCCTCTGTTGTTTTGTTTTATTGTTTCATTCTCATGGTTCCTCTCATTAGTTTTAATTGTTCTTTGTATCATGACTAATGGGAAAATATGCTTAACATGATTGTATATGTAGAGTCTATATCAGATTAAACTGCCATGGGGGGGGCGGAGGAAGAAGAGGGGGGAAAATTTAAAACTCCAAATCTTATGGAAGTGAATGTTGAATACTAAAAGTAAATAAATAAAAAAAACAAATTAAAAAAAAAAAGAGGGTGGGATGGAAGAGAACTGTGCATCATGGTACTGAAGGTCTTCACTCACTGTAGACTCTCTTTTCAGACCTGATTAATATTTCTTCCCTTTATGTTCTCTCCAGTTTGGCCAAGGCTGCCTGCTTGCTTCTCTTCCCCAAACCTAGTGTTCCATGCCCAGCTCTGAGCCTTTCTACAGCTTGTCCTGCATACCTGAATGCAATCTTTGCTTCCCTCTGCCTCTTCAAATCCCTAGCTTCCTTCAAGGTTCACCTCAGCTGTCATTTCCTATAGGAAACCTTTCCTGCTCTCTCTAGTTGTTAGAACCTACCCGTTCCTCAAATTATATTGGATTAGGGCCTGTTTCAATGTTGTATCTCTGTCTACTCTTCCTTAAGAGATTGGAAGTACCTTAAAGACAGACTTTTTATTTTGTCATGGATTACCTAGCATAAAGCACAGTGTCCCAAGACTTTTGGAGCAGTGTGTATGTGTGTGTGTGTGTGTGTGTGTGTGTGTGTGTGTGTACACACATATACATATTTTCCCCGTAAGGTTCTTTGATAAATAAGTTCATCTCCCCAATCTTTTTAATATGTTCATTTCCCCTGTACATTTCCCATGTTCCTATAACTCCTTCAGCTGTCTTTAGACTTTGGATGAATGCCAGGTGCAAGATCTATGTGTTTGTCAGGAGGAGGAGTTGCCGGCAGATGAGTCCAGGTCAGACAAAAGGAATCTATTAGGTCTATGAGGTTCAAATAGTATTATTGTGCCCATTTACAGATGAGGAAAACTGATGTTTGGGGCTGTTATGTGACTTACCAGTATTACACTTCCAGTAAGTATCAGAGACAGCATTTGAACCCCGTTCTTCCTGATGCCAGCACTCAAACCCCAGTGCTATTCTACTTCTCTCCTTATCTAGAAAACAAAAACAATGATCACTGAACTGGCTAACTCATAGGCTCATTGTGAGCAGAGTGGCTTGCAAACTATACTGAGTTATTGAAATGTAAATTATCATTACCAATAAAGGAAGTCTGATTTTTACATTTAGCCCTCAATGTATGTCCTCAGGAATTGGATGCCCACTTGTTTCGCTGACTTGTTTAGATTGGGAGGCCAAGGCTGTTCAGATTTCCTTTTTCTCTTAAGACAGTGATTTTCACCATGGGAGCTGAGGATCCCTTTGTGCCACAATTGAGGAGGGATCTTCAAATCCATGTGAATGGGAAGCCTCATCTTTTTTGTTTATATTTGGCTCCAGCAAAATGTGCAGCATAATTCAATCTAATGAATGAGAAAACACACCTTATATAGACTCAATAAATATTTCAAAACTGTATGGCTTATTATTTTCCTATCTACAGAGATAGTCATGATGAATAAAACACAAATCATTTAAAAGCCATAGAAGCTTTTTGTCATCTCACATTTTATCAATCCATGGAGATAAAATAAAAATAATCACTTTCATAGAAGAGGAGGTAAATTGTGAAAACAGGATCCTGAAATTTTCAAAGAGTCAGGAACCATGCCCTAAGTATATATTTAACCTTAACCTCTGCCCCTAAGTACTTTAACCCTTATTCTCTAACCAATATCCATTCTCATTGTGGACGGTCACCATAAACATTTCTGCCTTTGAATGACCATACTACATGGGTTGCAAGGACTGTCACCTAGTGAGTTGGGTGGAGATTTTGAAGGACTGCAAAATCAGCATGAGTCAGCAGTGAGATGGGCCAGCCAAGAGAGATAAACATGGTCTTTGGTTGGATGAAAAAAGGAAGCATCCAGAGTGAAGGAGGTGCTTAAATTCCAGTTCCTAGATTAGATCACATCTGTAGGATGGTCATCAGCTCCAAGTTCCACCATTCCAGAAGGAATGTTGATAAGCTGGAGAATGTTCAGAGGAAAGCAACCAAGATGGTGAAGGTCTTGGAGTTCATGCCTCCTGAGGATCAGATGAAGGAAAGGTATATGGTAGAAGTTGGGGGGGCAGGGTTGGTGTGTGATGGTTGACGTCAAATATTTGAATAGCTATCACATAGAAAGGGGGATTAGACTCTTTCATAAAGCTGACCTAGAGGGCTGAACGAGAACCCAACAAATAAAATGGGGGGAAATTGCAAAGGAGCACTTTTAAATTTGATGAAACTAACAGCTCCCAACTATCAGAGGTGTCCCAAAGTGCAATAGATTACTTAGGGAAGTAATGGGTTCTGCCTAACTAAGGACCATGAGGCAGAAACTAGATGGTCACCTGTTAGAACAGATTTTTATTTCCAGGGATAAGCTGACCTAGACAGACAACTGGAATTCCTTGCAACTCTGAAATTCTATGAGTCTGTGATATTGTGAAAGGCAAAGTGTTCTATTGTCTCCACAGTATGTTATTAGTATGGGATAACTGGACAGCATCTTGCTTTGACCACCCCGCTTTACTTCCTGGGCTCCTCTGGTCTTTTTTTTTCCCTTAAAAAGCTCTCCCTATCCTTAGAAAAGAGACAGTGAACATTTGACTCCTATAGGCAGAAGCCAAGAATATTTAATCAAACCATACTCACTTAAAATGCTAATATGATGTGAAGCCACTGGGTCATCTTTTGCATTTCATCTTTGGCAAAATCTAGGTCAGATGTCTTTTTATAAAGATCTCAAAATAGAAAACCACCTTAATGGACCAAGTGATGAGTGATTCTTGCATTCCCTGGCACAGAGGCCACTCCTTGTTAAACTGCTTTGTTCACATGATTTTTCTCCCTCCTTTACCATGACAGTCCAAGAGTGTAGGCTGTGGATCCATTAAAAAAAGACTTAGGATTTAACTGGCAGAGATTTAGGATTGATTTCAAAGTGAGGCACATTTAAACCTTGAATAGAAATAAAAACATATCTTGTTCAAATATTGAACTAGTTTTAAAGTTAAATGACTTGAACATAGAGCTGTCTCTTGGGAAATTGCTTTCTTATTGCAGCCACTGGGTTCTCATGCTATACCTCATTTGAACACCTTGCCAAGGTCATTGGACTACACTGAGCAAAGAGGGATTTTATACCAAAAGTTGAATATGATTGCTACTTAAAGAAGAAAGAAATTCCCTTATATTGAATCATAGACTCTTTTAGAGAATAACAGAAGTTCAAGAAAAGAGTCGAGAGCAAGAATGATGGGAGAAGGAAGTCTTTTTTTTTTAACTTTTAGATCACAGTCTGGTCAGTGGAGCAAAATAGCATACAAGCCACATAATTGGAGAGGTTTAGCATGAGCCCCAGCTAATGTGAAGGTTTCTGTAGAGTGGACCATAAAGTAAATTCCCTTTTTTCCCCCTTGTTGGATTATACCCTTCTAAGTTAGAGTCTTTTTTTAGCCTCCAGTCACACAAAGCTATTAATAATTTGCATTTATACATTGTACAAAGTGAATGTGGATTACATCGTCTTTTATCTGAGACACTGAAAGCCTCACACAGACAATAAGCTCAGTTGATAACTCCTGTAAAAGACAGGCAGAGAGTGTGATCATTACCATTCCCTCTGCTGAAGCACGGGGAGGGTGGGAAGTCCCAAGCATAAAAGAGGAATTCTTTTAGATTTTTCTCATGGAGGGCAGCCATCAAGAAAGCAGTGTGGCTTGGTAGACTGTCTGGGAATCCTAGTTCTTTATCTCTCAAGGCTCACTACCATTTGGAACCACCTTCTTCTGATAAAGGGAAAGACTAACCTGTAAGTGATGTGACCTTAGCTTGCTATAAGTAATACCTAGAGCCAAGAATGAGGGAATCTTATTTTACTCTGGTCTAGCCAGATCAAATTGGGAATGCTCTAGTTAGAGTTGAATGACCTTCAGAAGTTGACAATTGTCCAGCAGAGGGCCACCAATGTGTCATGTGAGGAGGGATTAAAGAATAGGGGAAATTGAGACAGGAGAAGAAAAGACTGGGAGGAGACATGAAAGCTGTTTTCAAGTAAGTGAAATACAGTCACTGAGAAGAGGGATCAGACATTTTCTTTGGTCCCACTAGACAGAATTAAGAACAATGTGTGGAAGATAAAGCCAGGCAGATTTTCACAGAATCTCAGACTTAGATGGGATGGGAGAGGCCTCTTGTCCAAATCCTGTCTGACTGAGAATTCCCTCTACAATCTCCGTGATTAAGCAATAAGTATTTATTAAGCACTTTCTGTGTGCCAGGAACTATGCTAAGTACAGGAAACACAAAGACAAAAATACAACAATCCCTTCCCCTAAATTCTTTCAAAGGAAACAAATTGTGCCTAAATAAGTATGTGTAACATATATGAAAAGTAAATATGAGGTGAATTTTAGAGGGGGTAGAGAAAGACAGAAGAATCAGGAAATACTTCATGTCAAAAGTTGTCCAGAGAAGGCAGTGAAGTACAGTGCAAAGAATACTAGATGTAGAGACAGATGATCTGGATTCAAATCTCAGCTCTCCCCCTTTTACCTAGGTAAAAGGAATCCACTAGAGAGGATTCTAGGAGGCAGAGATGAGGTAGACAGGTAGTGCAAAGACCTGAGGACCCAGTGGAACATGCAAAGGTTATCTGTAAGAAATAGCAAAAAAAAAAAAAAAAGACAATTTACCTGGATTATAAAAGTGTAGGAAGGGGAGTAATGCAAAATAAAGTGGGAAAAGTAGGTTGGACTTGGGTTGTGAAGGGATTTTAAAGCTAAACAGAGAAAGTTATAAGGGATCCTGGAAGCAATAAGGAGCCATTGGTGTTTATAGAGGAGGAGAGTGACATGAACCATTTGTTGGTTGTGGAAGGACCATCTACATTGATGTAGAGAGGATTCCTGAGTAGGCCCATGCTGGAAATGGACTTATAGGTCCATCTTACTTCTGTGAGTTAGTACTCTTTTGACCTCCCTATAGCCTATGTTGGTTGTATCACTGCTTTGTTCATGGCATTTAGTTTGATGAAATAAATTATAAACAGGATGAGGGAAATAGGGGACAATTCATCCATGAAAGATTTGGTCTCCTATTTGATTACAAATTCATTGGAAGTCAGCAGTGCGACCTGTTACCAAGAAACCCAATTCAGTCTTTAGCAGTAAGAGTCCCTTAGAGCACAGTCACAAATATAAAACTTCTTTCCTGGGGGTAGAAGGAGCTTTACTTACATACACTGAAGGAAGTATAGCATCAAGGGCAGAAGAAATAATTGTTGTGCTGTGCTTTGCCATGATCAGAGTACCTCTGAGGCATATTGTTGAGCTTGGGTTCTAATCCACTTAGCAGTGGGACTCTGCCCTGGGTTGATCACTCCTGATTGGTGGGTGAGTGAAAGGACACCTCAGCCCATTAGATCTAATAGGCCTCAGGCAATGCTTTATACCCTATCCAACGAGACATGGCATCTTGCCATCTGCCTGATTGCAGACCCCTCATCCTATCCCTTCCACCTTTTACTATTGCTTTGGAAACACTATTCAAATCAATATTGTCATTGCTACTAGAAAGAGTATGACAGTCTACTGCCAAATTGATTCATTTACAATTCTTTTGATCTTTTCCCTGGCCATACTTCCCTATTGGTGTTATCTCCATCTATTAGAATACAAGCCGTTGGTGGCAGAGATGGTCTCATTTTTGTATTCTTAGGCACAAGGACTGGCTCATAATATGTTCTCTCTTTCTTTATTGATTATACTGATTGAATAATTGTACTGTCCAGAGAAGGCAGTGTAGTACAGTGGGAAAAAAAACAAGATTTAGAGTCTGATGAGTTGGGTTGGAATCCCAAAATTACCCCTTACTATCTGTGTGACTTTGGGCACATTGCTGAACCTCTCTGGGTCTCTGTAACAAAAAGGAGTTGGGCTAGTTTACTTCTAAATCTATGTTCTATGCTATGTAGGAGGACGGTAAGTAAGGGGTTTGAAACCACATCATATGAGGATTGGTTGAAGGAAATGACACTATTTTGCCTTGAGAAGATGACCTAAGGGGGAACTATACCTAATTACCTTCAGATATTTTAAAAGGGTATCTTGTGAAAGAAGGATTCTATTTCTTCAGCTGGTTCCAGTGGGAAGAATTAGAACTGATTGCTGGAAATTGCAGTGGGGCAGGTTTCAGTTCAATAAAATATGGGAGAATTTCCCAGCAATTAGGATTAGCCAAAAATGGAATCGAGTGCCTGATGAAGTCATGGAGTGGCGAGTTCTCCACTAGTGAATAGTAAATACTACAGCTAAAATAGTCAAGCACAGGCTGATTACCACTTTTCAGGGATGTTGTAGAAGAGACTCAGGCATCTTCTAGGAGTTGGATTAAATGACCTTGGCCTCAGATGTCCTTTTGGATGCTATGGTTCCATGCAATGTTCCAGTTGATGGCAAACAGTTTCCATGGCTCAGCAATGATACAAGACAGAAAGACAGACTTTGGCTATCGCACTGTCGCAGGTTCAATCACTTAGGTCTGCTGCCAGGTCCAATAAACTCTAGTTCAACTCAATTCACTAAAGATGAAGTACCTGCTATGTGAAAGGCACTAAACTAAGTGGCAGGGACATCAATTTCAAAAACTGACCCATCCCCATCCTTGGGAGGTTTATTCTGGTAGGAGTTGGGCAGGGAGAGACACAATATGTATACAAAGATAGGGGATGATGAAGTCAAAGGCAGTATCCAGAGTTCTCTAGAAACATTTGAGGATGTTGGATTTTGGCACCCTCCAGAGTCTAGATAACAGTTTTAGATCATTGAATCCTAGATTTAGTGCTGAAAGGAATCTTAGAGGTCAATTGGGTAATTGAGGAGAATATATTCTTTGCAACTTCTGCAGTAATTTCTCATTGAACCATAGATCTCATGCAATTTTCCATGATTCCAGAGAAGTTACTAGGATAGGAAAGTGGGGACTTTATCCCCTGATATCAGAATTTAGATGACATAAAATGTACCTGGCTTCCAGCAATGCATAAGTCATTCTAATAGCTAGCTCCACTTCCCACTCGAATGAATTTGTCTTAAATATTTATTGTATTATTTTTCACACCATCAATTACAAAGTTGGTTTGAGGACAAGATTAGCTCTGCTTTTCTATGTACATTTCTTACTCCTGGCCCCTCAATTTTGCATAATTTGCCAGAAGTACAAATTATGGCAATGCTCTACCCAATCTTGTTTTCTAAGAGTTATTTCCTCCCCACCCCAAAAGTCATACCTCCATTCCACATGGACCTAGGGCAATTGTGCTCAGAATACCCAATGCTTCTGTAGCTAGGAGGTATTTGCCATGGCTACCAAGGCAACCCCAGAGTTAAGTACACCTGTTATTGCCTCCAATTTAAAGTTACGTAACCCTGATGAAGACGTGAGATGCCTCTGGATTCATGCTGTAGTTGTCAGCCACAAGTGATAATTTGAGAAAAGTATGAACACCATCCTAATCATTTGACTGGATCATCAATGAACCTATTTCATAATTTCTAAGCATTTGAGAGCAAGATTGATTAATTGATGAATGGAGCTAATATGATTGCCTTTCTTGCTTTTCTTAATTTACTGACATTGCTATGTTGATCATCTTCCTTGCCTCTTTATTGACAATGAAAACTTCAGTTTGTGGCTGGGCTAATAGCTCAATATGTGTTTATAAACACTCTTTCATTGATCTAATACAGGAGAGTATGTACTTCTTTCAGTGATAGAAACTGTCCATGGGAGACCCTTGAAGGTAGATCTTAACCCTTTGTGAATGAAAGGCAAAACTAGAGTTGCTTCTCTCTCCCCAAATAAAGATGACAGCTGAGATCTTCCTCCCTAGGTCACCATGACAGGGGGGAGAAACAACACAGAATAGAGGCAAATGAGCTTGGCTTGGAATCAGAAAGACCTGAGTTCAAATCCTACCTCATATGCTCCTTTGCTGTGTTACTCTGAGCAAGTATCTTAACCATTCTAGGCCTCAGTTTCATCATCTCTAAAATAGGGAAAATAACATCCATAGTACCTATCTTCCAGGGTTGTTGTGAGGCTCAAATGAAATAATGTGTGTAAGGTGCCTTGAAAATCATAAAGCAGCATTCTAAGATAATAACACAAAGCCAGGTGTGATATTGACATAAAAGAGTTTTAAAAACATTTCAGTGTTATTGAGAAGCCTCCCACGTTTCGTGTTTTCTTTTGGAAACAGAACAATTGCCATCATATTTTTTGTGAAAGAGCATTTCCAAATTAGACACAAAGTACAATCTATTCCTTTTTGAAAACTAAGTAATGTTTGTCAGAGAGATCAGAGCGTTTTTTCCATAAATAGCTTTTTTTTTGTCAATTTCCATCATGGCCACTGTGGATCAAGAAGAGTGTGAAAGTGAGGAATTTTTGTCCAGTAGGCATTGCTAAATTCTACCTTATTGGCCCGACAGACTGGGCCAGAAGCTTGTGCATTTCTGGTTTAAAGCTAGGGTCACAACAATTCATATTTAGTATCCTTTGTCCATCTTCTTTACCTCATCTCACCCCCATACACATAACAGATTGTACTTACCTGATACTCTGTGTGTGTGTGTGTGTGTGTGTGTGGATAGCCTTTGAAAACGTGCGAAACATTTTACTTACATTTTCTCATTTGATCTATATAAGATAGGAGATGAAACAATATTAATCCCATTTTACAGTGGAAGAAATGGGGGCCCTAGAGATTGAGTCACACAGCTGGAAAATATTAGTAAAATATAGCTATTAAGAGATAGGACTCAATCTTGATTTTTCTGATTCCAAATCCAACTTTCTATTCACTGTGCTATGCCCCCTTTCTATGATCTCTTACAATTCCGATTTAGTTCTTGGTTAATAATAATAATACCTAACATTGATATAGTGACAACTATGTGCCGGATACTTTGCTAAGTGCTTTAGAGTTATTTTCTCATGTAATCCTCATAACAACCCTAGGAGGAAAGTATTATTATTTTCTTCATTTTACAGATGAAGAAATTGAGGCAAACAGAGGTTAAGTGACTTGCCCAGGATTATTCAGCTAATACATGTCTGAGGCTGGACTTGAACTCAGGTCTTTGCAACTCCAGGCCCAGCGCTTAATGGAAAGCACTCCTTCCCTCTTTGGAGATATCTGTAACTTCCTTGGAATGCCAACTAGAATTTCTTATTAATTCAACCTCTGTCCATTAATAGAATCATACAATTTTAGAGCTGTTCAGACTCTCAGGGGCCACCTGTTTCAATCCCATCATTTTTACAGATGAAGAAACAGATGAAGAGAGGCTAATTGACCAGCAGTAATAGAAGTAGCCTATTCAGAGGTAGGGAGTCGATGGTCCCACTGAGCAGACTGCATATGGAACAGTGTCCAGTTCTGGCCACTCAATGACAAGCTATAGAGCATTCAGAGGAGGGAGACCAGGATGATAAAAGGACTTGGAACCACCACATTGGGAATTGTTGGGGGAACTGGGCATTTTTAACCCAAGGAAGAAAAGATATCGAGAAGCCATAAGTACAATCTTCACATATTTGAAGGACTATTTTGTGAAAGAAAGATAAAATTTACTTTGCAGAGTTAGATCAATAGAGAGGAGCTGGCAATTTTAAGCTGCATAAAGTTGGGTTGATGAAATCTGCATCCCACACTGGTGAGATGGAGATATAAATGAAACCGTAATGAACAAGATGATGACCAATATCCCATCAAACTCGGAGATTTTATGAAATCGTTCAGCTCTCTTCTTTATTTTGCTATCAGCAAGTCTGTTCTCTTTCTTAAGTATTTCTCTCTTTTAAGGATAATTGTTAAACCCTCTGTGCATTAGTGAAAGAAGATAGAAACACCTCAGTAGACACAATTAGTGCAAAGTCTTGGTCTCTCAACAGTCAGTGAATCCATGGAAGAAATTTTATCAAAAAGATCTTCCCCCCACCCTTCTTCCTGTTATGACCAATGCAGGCAATTACTCATAACCCATTTCTCAATGCATTTGCTTTCGAAGAAGAGGCCTTTGAAATATATTAGAAATATGGGCAACTCCAAAGGGACAGTATTTTCAGCTCAGTAGTTAAGCTTCAGCAAATGTGATGTGTTTTGACTATATCGCAGCATGGTGCCTCCTTGCTGCACACTTGAAAAGGTCGTTTAAAAGAAAAACAGAGATTTTGCACATTTAAGCCCATCTTTGTAAAACAGGTCTTCATTGACTCATGGAATTTTTATAAGGTTTCCTCAAACATGCCATTCTTTACCATCAGACCACTCTTTTTTTCTTTAAATAGTCGTATGTAGTCTGTAGAAATCTAATCAATTGGTGCCTAGCTTTGTTAGTTTTCATTATTATAGTAAACCCACCTATTAAAGCCACCCCCACTGATTTGCTTTGGTGTTTTGTGCCAAAGTTCCTTCTGGACGCTGAGAGCCAGAATCTACTTTGCTTCCTGTAGGAAGCAGCTCATTATATGTAGGTCCTTTGGGGCAACGAAGTAAAAAGAGGCCATTGAGTCCCACAGGGAACCCTAGTTGCAAATGGTTGAGTTACCAGGCTCCTGTTTCATTCGCATAACTTTTAATGTTGTAGTTTTGGATAGTAGAGATCAAATTTAAGATAGATGGATTCTATAAAACTAGCCAACTCTGTTTCTGCACCAAAGTCCAGACTCTGCTTTGGCCTTGAAAGCCAACCCCAGTTCTTACTATATGCCACACAGTTAAGATTCAGTGGCAAAAGCCACACAGCCCTAGCCCTCAAGAACCTTGTGTTCTGCTGGGAATGGGGAAGCACATTCTACTAGGATTGGGAGAGTACCATAGAGCTGGCAGTAAGGAGGGAAAGCATTCCAAGAGGTAAAGAGGAAGAGAATTCCTGGCCTGGGTAGGTCAGCTTACAAAGGTTCTGCAAAGGAGATAGGAAATGACATGCCATATACAGAGAACAAACAAGTCAATTTTACTGGATTGTAAAGCACATGAGGAGATATAGTGTCTAATTAGCCTGGAAAGATAGATTGGGGAGCTATATTGTAAAGGGCTATAAATGCCAGAGTTTGTTTTTTTATCCATAGAGTCAGTAGGGAGCCACTGAGGCTTGTTGAGCAAAGCCTAATAGGGTCACCTCTTGTATCTGGCCCTGATGTATCCTTAAAACATGAGCTGATTCCATGAACGGAGTGGCACTTCAAGATTTTATCCACTCTGGAACATTCTCCACCACCATAGGCCTGGCATGTTCTTTAGAGGTTGCTGTATGCGAAACAAAATTATTTGCCTGATTTCCAGCCCTTTCATAATGTACATCTCTGGGCTTGGATAGACTGTCCCTTGGTGAACAGACATAGAATTGATTTGCAGCCCCTTGACTGGAATCTTTCCAGCTTGATAGAATCTGCAAGGACTTGTGTTCCACTGGCATACCCTTCAAGGGTCTAGGGTTATGTCTACCCCGTGATGAAAGAAGATCATAGATTTAGAGTTAGAAAGGACCTTAGAGGTTGTCAAGTTCAATCTCCTTTGGCAGAATGTTACGCTTGTTGTTATTAATGAGTCATATTTGGGAAATGGTAGCTAGATGATAGTATACAATTGAGGCAATCAAAGAGAGGAGAGACTAGAGGCAAGGAAACTAGACTACTTGGAGAGTATTCTCAAAATGTAAATCAGAAGCAATGAACACACTGGCCATTGAAATGAAAAGGAAGAGTTAAATCTTAGAGATACTTTTTGAAGAAAATCATAAAACTTGGGAACTGAATGTATTGGGGGAAAAGGAAGTTAAGGAATCAAGAATGACTTCAAATTTGCAGAATGAGGATCTTATTTAAAACCACTTATTCATCTTTCATGCCCCAGAAGCCTCTTCACTCTGGGAGCCCATCCAACCCTGGAATCCAAATACAGAAAGTACCTTCTGCCCTGTGTCTTCTCCTTATGATTGGATTGCTTCTCCCAGAGCCTTCATTTCAGGAGGGTACCCAGCCATGTCTCATTCCTATTTAGACTGCCCTCAGGCGCTCTGGACCTTCTCTACCATTCCCCAGTTCTTGGTCCCTTTGTGTCCACTTTCCCACCTTGTCTTCTCCATTAAAATGTAAGCTTCCTGAGGGTGGGGATTATCTTTCTTTTTCCTTATATTTGTATGCCCAGTGCTTAGCACAGTGGCTGGCACATAGCAGGCACTTAATAAATGCTTATTGATTGACTGACTAAAGTGATAGAAAACACATGGAGAAATGGTTGCCTGTAAACTATTGTTGTCATGTAATCTGATAGCACAGGATGAACAGTGCGATGAGACCTTTGTTAGTATGAAGAAACTTTGAGGCTGCCTTAGGTGGTTGCAGCTAGTGCCTTTTATGTGAAAGGCAACCCATATTTACTGTTTAGTTCCTACTCTACCCCATTTAGCCAAGCTGACTCTCACTGATTCTCTTGTCCTAGTAATAGACGATAGTTGACGCAGTCATGAGGAAAGGATATTATATGTATTATTACTGTAAACTGTGAAGTCCGTTTAAGTAAGCTGTACGTGAAAAGTGTCCTCATTACTTTCTAGCCCCAGTGAGGACACGATAAAAATGTTTTTAGATAACTCCATACCTTTGTACACATATCCCTAATTTTTACTACTCTAGGAATTTAAAATGTTAGGACTAAAGAAAAGACTAATCATGGTGCATTCTGTATCAAGGAACAACAATTAGAAAATGTATTCATTAAACTCCTTAATGCTGTTATGGATTATTGTCAATGATAATCATTTGATTTTTGTAAGAGCTTTTACTTCAAGGCCATTAACCATTATCTGTAACCAAGGTATAGTAAGTAGTTCACTTAAATTAGCCAATAATTATACTTTCCAATGGAAATAAAAACAGAACCATAATTCACAAATTTGCTAATTAGTCTTCTTGCTGTAGAACATCAGAATGTTTTCTTTGGTTATGACATCAACAATCAGTAAGCAGGCTTAATGAGCCTCATTAACCCAAAGTACTCAAGATATCTACTCTTTACTTGTTTTAGCTCCCTCTAATATCCCTTCTAGCTCTTAGAATGAATCTAAGAATGGTAGAATAAGGACAATAAAAGCCAGTGTCCCTTTGGAATGTACAAATTAACTTCAGCCACAGTTTCAAAGCAGTTCCAGTTATAAGGATGGTAGAATAAGGACAATAAAAGCCAATGTCCCTTTGGGATACACAAATTAACTTCAGCCACAGTTTCAAAGCAGTTCCAGTTATTAGTTGAAACGCCACATAAAACACAGAGGGCCCTCATTTGGTTTCTAAAGTTAGTAGCACAAGGGGCTTGGACGTCCTTCTCAATTGGTTTTGTGAGTAGATTGTAATCTATACAAGGACATTAGCCACTAGAGAGTAGCCAAAAGAAATAATTTTTGGATAAATTATTTCTAAGACTCGATTGCTGTAGACACCAAGCTAATAGTTATTTTTTAAAAATTACTAAGATTATCATTGTTCTTAGTAATTATTATCATAGCTGGCATTCACATAGCTCTTTAAGGTTTGTGATGTGTTTTATATATGGCATATCATCTGATCTTCAAACAAACCCTGGGAAGTTTGCCCATGCATAGCTACTTAGGCAGATGAAAACTTGAGGACAAAGCCATAGGTTCAGTGACACGAAGTCCTTTATTCCAAGAGTGCTAGAACTAGAAATGATGTCACGACCATTCCCCTGATTCTGACAGTTCGATGCATGAAGACACCCAACCAACCTGTCAAATGAGATAATATTTATAAAAGTGCTTAGCACGGGGTCTAGATGCTATATAAATGCTTGTTCCCTTCCTTCCCCATATCATATATTCATCAAGAGCTTGCTATGTGCTAGACATTGTGCTAAGTGGCAGAGAAACAAATGTAGGGAAAACAGTCCCTGCCCTCAAGGAGCGTACATCCACATGGGGAGATAATATGTGCATTAATTGGTATGTACTAGATATGTAAAAGTAGATGGTGGTGGGGGAGACTCAGGAGTATTGAGAAAGGCAGCCTGCAGATGGTGGTGTTTGAGCTGAATCTTGATGGAAGTCGTGGATTATTAGAGGCAGAGCCACCTAAGGAATTCTCATGAGTAACAGTCAAAAAAATAACATGGCCAGCCTCTAGAAACAGTGTACCTAATCCTTAGAGATGAAGGGATTGTGCAACTTCTAAGGAGCGGGGCAAAGACCCTATCAGCTATGGACACCATCATCAGGAGTCTTTTGTTATCCATCTATGTGGCCTTCTGCTGTGCACATAAAGGGTCTGTAACAAATATTTGTCCAATGAATAAGTAAGAGCTGATTTATTTAATTATTTGGGCACCTAGCTGGTGCAGCAGCTTAAGTGTTGGGCCTGGAGTCAGGAAGACTCATCTTCTGTGAGTCTGGCCTCAGATACTTACTAGCTGTGTGACCCTGGGCAAGTCACTTCACCCTGCTTGCCTCATTTTCCTTATCTGTAAAATGAGCTGGAGAAGGAAATGGCAAACCACTCCAGTATCTTTGCCAAGAAAACCTCAAATGGGTTCACAAAGAGTTGCCTAAAATACTCGATTCTCTCTCTCTCTCTCTCTCTCTCTCTCTCTCTCTCTCTCTCTCTCTCTCTCCCCTTCTCTGCCTCTGCCCTGGCTGACCCTTGTGTGTTCTTGGAATGTGTTACATACACACATACATAAACAACATAAACATATATACACACATATTATATATAATATACATGTACAAATATGTATATATGGGGTAGTACATATATTTGTATGTATGTGTATGTATTATGTACATGTATCCACACACAGTGTCTCAAAAATCTTAGTGCAGTTTTAAACCATAGGTGCAGTCTTGTACATCAGAATGAAAGCACATCGAGAGCAAGGATTGCTTCCTATTTCTCTCCAGGCCTAGCACAATGCCTGACACAAAAGACACTATTAATAAATCTTTATTTGGTTGATTAACAATCAAAAGGCTAGCTTTATATGTGTTCAGAACATAAAGGACTAGATAGGATTCATTGGAAGGAGCACAGTTCTATAAAATTGTTTTTTTTTTCAAACCATGCATTATTTAATTGAGCAAAGGACTCTGTAGATCACTGACCCAATTCCTCACCCTGGCTGTTACCATAACAATAAAAATAAAAGCAAGAATCATTATAACAGATGCTTTTATTGGAAGACAAATTAGCTTATAAGTCTTTTAAAAAAAATAACCATAGAATCTTTTAATTGGAATGAACCTGTGAGTCTCCCCCAAACCCCAAAAGAATCCCCTCTCCAATATTCCCATCATTTGGTCCTCTAGTCTATGTTTGATGATCTAGAATGAGGTAGCACCCACTACCTTCCTTCACAGCTCTTTGCAGTTATAAATAGCCTTATATTTAAAACATGTTTTCCTCCTTGGACATCAAGTCTACGTTTCCCTCATTTCTACTTGTGCCCATTGCTTTTAGCCCTGCTCTCAGGCATCATACAGAATAAGTCCAGTCTTTATTCCCCCCCACAAATTCTTATTTTGTAACAAAAAATATAGAGACCTTTCCATACTATAGGCATTGAAATGACAAGAGAACAGCCTGCAGACCCACAGGGATTATGAGCCATTGCTTTAAGAAATGCTGATTTTGTGGAAAGACCATTCTTTCCACATTCTAGGAGCCACAAGGCCTGCTGACTACTAGGACTTGCTTCTTTCATTACTTGACTTCTGTTAAGTTTCTTAAACTGGGGTTATAGTTTCACCCTCAGTGAAAGAGGGTTCATAGTATCTACTTATCACCACCTCAAAGGAATAACTGAGGATGGCTGATGCAAGCAACGATGCTTGATGGATGTCTGCGGAGGGACGTCTTTAGAGAGGGATCTTCTCATGATGACAATGTGGGACAGAAAAATGGGACCCAAAGAAGGAAGTTGGATATTTACAAATGTTAGGGCTTTTTTCTTGGTAAATATAGATCAACTTTTCTTCGTGGTCATTGCTATTATTATCCCTGTTTTACAAATGAGGAAACTGAAATGGAGATAGAGTAAGGGATTTACTCCGGGTCATATAGCTTATAGATAGGATTTGAACTCACGTCTTCCTGCCTCAATGTCCAGTGCTCCCCCATGCCACCCCCCTGCCTCATTAGAACATGAGCTCCTTGGGGCCAGAGACTGGTTTTGCCTTTTTTTGCTTCTTTGAGCTTAGCACAGTGTCTGGTACATAGTGACAAGTGCTTAATAAATGCTCCTTTACCGGCTAATCTTTAGATGACACAATTGTATCTACAGTCAGACTGCCCCCTTTGTCACCTCTTCCCTCCTCCAATTCTTTGTGCCCCAGACGACAAATTCCAAGTCCTGGTCCCACACAGGGTAGTGGTCAAACAGGGTCCCCAGACTGTGATGCCTCTGAAGAGACACGCCATACTGCCCTTCATTTTTGGGAGGCTATCTCCGTGCTCTGACGGGGACGGGGAAGGTGCTGGAGTTGTGCCAGACACCTTGGGGTTTGCTGGCCTCCTGCCGAAGAGCTATCTTTGGCAAACTGAAAAATGAAATGTCATTGTCTAACCTGAGGCCCCTTCGAGGCTGTGGGTGGGAGGGGTCAGGTGTGCTCCCAGGATGATTTGACAGAGGTCTTCCCCTCCCCCCTTTCCAAACCAGCCAGCAAGTCAACTCGCCTGAACTCTTGAACACCTTTCTGACTTCAACCAAACTGACTTGCATAGCTTTGACGTAGCAGGACCAAAGAGTAGGCGCCACTTTGTTTGGACTGCAGAGGATCGAGTTAGAGCTGGGGTTGACTTCTGTGCAGGGAACATCTGGAAGCCATTTATGACATTCCAGATAGATTAAAGCTCACTTAAAGGAATTTCACCAGCTTTTAGATCTTTTCCTTCCTTCCTTTCTTCCTTTCTTTCTTCCTTCCTTCCTTCCTTCCTTCCTTTCTTTCTTCCTTCCTTTCTTTCTTTCTTTCTTTCTTTCTTTCTTTCTTTCTTTCTTTCTTTCTTTCTTTCTTTCTTTCTTTCTTCCTATCTTTCTTTCCTTCTCTTTCTTTTCTTCTTTCCTTCTTTCTTCCTTCCTTTCTCTTTTCTCTTTTTCTTTCTTTCCTTCTTCCTCTTCCTCTTTTTCTCTTTCTTTTTTCTTTCTTTCCCTACCTCCCTCCTTTCCTCTGTGCCTTCTTTCCTCTCCTTTTTCTTTCTTTCTGTCTGTGTTTCTGTCTGTTTCTTCTCTCTCTCTCTTCTCCCTCTCTCCCTCTTTTCCTCTCCCTTCCCCACTCCCTCCCCCTCTTCCTCTATTCACTTCCCTCCCCCCCCCCCCCCCCCCCCCCCACTCCCCACCCCCCGCCCCCCCCCCCCCCACCTCACCATAGTAAAGTCAAACTCCAGGCAAATAGGGAGAGGGTTTGTTGTGCCAGAAGGACAAAACACTAAAGAGACTCTCACTGGACCATTTCATTCTCACCACTGAAGAGACATAAAGTGCCTGCCACCAAGATGCTGTTACCACTCAGCCGAAGTCTTAACCAACTCATCTTTATAGAGGTAGACAGATGACTGATGAACAAAGACTAGGAGAGCTGAGGACCTGTAACTTAGTTAAGCAATGAGAGAGCAACAAGGCATCAGAGTCTAGAAGCCTGAGAACTCTCAGAATGAAAGATCTCCTCAAACCTTGCCCACCCTGCCAGCAGCTGTGAAAGTGGCATCAAGAGATCTAATTGCCAAAACAAAAACAACATTGCTGCATCTGACTTTGGTTCCCATCCCATTCAGAGCTATCCATCCTATTCCCAGAAGGCACCTGTTAAAAGGTAAATCTCTGTGACCCATTAACAGGCTTTAATCACATTAACACCAGATCTGCATAGCAGCTTATTCTGACAGAGTGGGGCTCCAAGGGGCTGGAAGCCAGGGTGTGGAAGTTGAGATGGGAAGAGATGGGAAGTCTGGGTGAACACATTGGGAGGACTATGTTCAATGCAGGGGGTCTCATTGGAGGGAGGATGCTGATACCCTAGAGAGCATCCCAAGGAAGGTACTCAGGGTGGGAAAGGACCTGGTGTTCATGCAACATGAGAATCAGCTGAAGAAACTTGGGTGAGAGCAGGGGGGGAAATGGTAGCTTTGAGGGGCTGGCCTGCAGAAGAGAGATTACACTTGTTCTTGGCCCCCAGAAGACAACCAGGAAAAGTAGGTGGAAAGAATTTGAAAAGTGGCAAGTTTAGGTTTGTCCATCATTCAGTCAGTCAATAGGCATTTATTGGACACTTATTAATGAGCTAGCCATGGTGCTAAGTGAAGGGAATGTAAAGAAAAAACACTGGCCTATCCCCAAGAAACTCACATTCAGATGGGGGAAACAACATGGAAAATGTTATGTACATAAAATACAGAAACACACACACACACACACACACACACACAGACACTGTGTGTGTGTGTGTGTGTGTGTGTGTAAAGTCAGAGACAGAGAGAGAATTAATGGAAGGCAATCCCTGAAGGAAAGTACTTGCCTTTGGAGGGGTCGGGGTTGGGGGGGAAGGTAGGGCGACGTAACTTGTAGAGGCCTCCTGCTAAGGCAGGAGGTGAGAGTGAATGGGCAGAGCATTCCAGCCCCAAGGATATCCAGTACAGAGGCTCAGTCAGGACCTGACGTGTTAGATAAAACTACTTCATAACTTGAGCCACCCCAAAGGAGCAGGGGCTGCCTTCAAAGGTAATGTATTTCCCTTACTGAAGGTCCACAAAAACTCCATGGCCACTTTTTGGGTAGCTTAGAGAGAGGATTCCTGTTTCAAGTACAGTTTGGACTAAAAGCCTCTAAGGTCTTTTCCAGCTCTGTGATTTTGGAAGAGAGGGGGCTCAAGAGAGACTGAAATTATGGGGTGCTGACCTATGGAAATCAGGCTAAGAATCAGGGTGAGGGCACTGATTGTTGAAAAATGGGGGACTTCTAAAAAAGGAGCATACAGAAGTTAACAAGAAACATTGAAGAAAGCTTTCATATATGTATTGTGTATATACACCTACCTACATACATACATACATATACATACACACATACATATATACATACATAGAAATTATAATATCTTATTTTGTTTCCCTTTACACATATATGTACACACATGTACACACATATGCACACACATGCATATACACATGCACACATACACATACATTTTGGATAAGGATAGAACCTGGGTCAGTCATTTTTCTTGGTGTAGGGTGAGAAAAGTTCTACCAATGCCTTGAACACCTCTGCAGCGTACATTCTTTTTTTTCCCTTTAAATAGTATTTTATTCTTCCCACAATTACATATCAAGACAATTTTTAGCATTCATTTTTACAAGATTCTGAGTTCCAAATTTTTCTCCCTCCCCTTTTCTGAAAATGATAGGCAGTTTGATATAGTTTATACATGTGCTGTCATGTAACATACAGCCTTAAGGGACACTGAAACATTGAGCAACTTGTCCAAGGTGACTGAACTGGCATGTGTCAGGGGCAGGATTTAAACCCAGGTGGCTGTGTTCCTTTCTTTTGATCACCAATGCCTGGCATATAGTGGGTACACTTAAGAGATGCTTGATAATTGATTGAAATCTGAGTGATAAGGTCTGGGCTTGCAGTTTTCCTTGAACAAGTAACAACCACATCAACGAAATCCAGTAGTCACTTGAACTCAGCAAATCTTCCCTATGTGTCTCTTGTAGGCCAGGTGCTGGGTTAGGGACTAGAGATGCAAAAGATGGAAGGTTTCTGTCCACAGGGAACTTAGGCACAGGGTGGGAAAAAAACATGTTTACCAATCAATAAGTTACAAAAAGCGTATGTGGAAAATGCCAAAGTCACTGGGGTAGGGGAGGAGAGGTCAGAGAGCATTATTACCAGATGGAATCCTTGAAGAGCTGAAAAGAAGGAAAAGAAAGCAAGGGGAACAATTTTGTTCAAACCCCTTAAAATGAAAAAGCCCCAGTGCCAGCCTGTTCAGAACTCTGGACTGTACTGGAGAAATGAGCATCACTTCTGCATTTCTCTGACTTTGACGTGAAAGTGAACGACACATTATGAAACTGAACGTCCACACTCTCCACATACCCCTCCCCCCACATTGCCATGTGCTGTCATAGAGACTTGGTGGTTCCTACCAGTCAGTCCTTTTTTCTTCTGTTATGGAAGAAGGGTGATGAAGTGGTGCGAAGAAAGTTGCAAATTGCCCTAAAGATCCCATAAAAGTCCCAATTTAGTGCACACAGGCCTGCTGCCGAAAACCAGCTTGGTTTCATTATTAGCTTCCCTGGGATTTCTTCCCTTGCTTGGCATTTAAGTGCAGAAAATGTCCTGGTTTTCTTAACATAATGAGACAGCTCTTGTGTTTTAAAAAACAATAGAAAAGAGCAGAACGAGCAATCAAGGCATTACTTAAGATTTATTAACCACTCACTAGAGCCTTATGACCAACCTTTGGGTATGATTTAGAAATAGAAAAAAAAAAGAGAAACAAAGAAACAAAAGAAAAGAAAGATAGACTTGTTCTCTATTACTTTAAATAAAAGTAAAAAGTAACTATCTCCAAAACCACAGGAGGAGACATTTTCTATTTAGGATTTTTCCCCTTTAATTCTGATTTGAGGAATAGACCAGTATACAAAGGGTGTGGAATTTAATATGAACAATGATATAATTTTAGATAGTGCCCTGATATCCTCTCTGCTGTATCCCCAGAATGTCCCTGTGTCTGCATAGGCTTGACATCATGCGCCATGCAGTAACAGACATGGATATCATAATTGTTTCTCGTATTTCATGTGATTCTGTGGTTAATTAAATGAAAGCAAACAAAACCAGTATATGTGTGTGTGGGGGGGGGTGTGGATGAGGCAAGTGGCCATCAATCAACTCAACTGTGACAATGAAGAGATTCAAAGATAAGATTGCCACCTGAGTAGAAAATCATAGTCTGACCCAAGAAAGAAGACCCCCCCCAACACACACACATATACACTATTGCTATTTTTGCATTTTAAGGGATGCAGTACTTTATTACAGTCTGGGCTAGCTAGAGGCAGTGTGGAACTGTGAACAGTGCCCTGGGCTTGGAGGCAAGAAGAACTGGGTTCAGATCCTACCTTCCTTTCCTACTAGCTGTGTAATAGTCAATTTAACATCTCTTTACCTCAGTTTCCTAATCTTTAAATTAAAGAATAATAGTACCTGTAGTAGTTACCTCAGAGGGTTATTGGGAAGATCAAAG